>NC_044355.1:23094183-23418833 GCF_007364275.1 Archocentrus centrarchus | reverse complement strand
TTGGACAGATGAATGTGCATTTCTGTGTCAAAGGCTAATAGAAGCTTCAGTGGATAAATAGTTCTGTATTTATACAATTTTATCAATGCACTGTGACCTCTATTATTCTCTCCGCAACTCACACACTCACGCATGCCTTCTGTGAGCTTTGCACTGTGCCCCCGACGGAGAGGCTCCTCACCATGAACAGCCATTAATCATGTCTTCGATCTCAGGTGGCTTTGAGATTTCACTCACACAAAGGCGCGCAAAAACATGTACTTTCACATACGCATACAGTATACACACAAGGCAAACGGATGGATGCATGCTTGGATGGATGCATGCTTGGATGGCTCCAGTTCAACTGGAAACTGCAGCCCCATTTTGGATCCAAGATGTTGTGCGAGCCAGCAGCTGAGGGGTGCAGGACAGGAAACATCTCATCTCCCTCCCTCTCTCTCTCTCTCCCACGAACCTCGCCTCATTACCTCCAACACCTCTTTGAGCCAAATAGGTAAAAATCACTTGCTTATTAAGAGTGATCAGTCGTTGTATTCACTGGTTCTGTCACCATTTGTTTTTGTTGTTGACATTTTTCGTGAAACTGATTCAATAAAGTTATTTTAGCAAAAAGAAAATTGCTTTCATTACAGACGATTGAAACAAGAGCGCGCGCGTGCGCGCGCACACACACACACACACACACACACACACACACACACACACACAAAAATGCATAAATAAATAAAATAAATATGATACTGCCGCTGAAAATGCCAACACAGTCTCATTGCAGTTCAGAAATACAATCTATTCAGTCGTGTTCAAGGACAAGATTTTTTTTTCTTTTTTAATCATGTATACTGAAGACAAGCAAAAAAAAAGGTATTGCTGCTGAAATACCAAAACATGGCATGTCTTATGGCAGTTCAGATAATTTTATCAGTTCATGAGCGTTTATGGATGTGAATTATACTGCAGCGCTTCCAATTTTAAAGAGCAGCATTACGTGGTGGTGCTGGCATGGGATGTAGGATCGTCTCCTACAGAAACCGTGGAAGCATTATATTTAGACCTCCTTTGTATTATTTTACCATTTTATCATTCACTTTTTGATCAAATTTGAAGGCAAAAAGAGGAAAAATAACTTTAGGTATCACAAAAGATCAAGTGTTGGTCCTCAATTCCCTCAAAGGACACTCTTGGAAGAAGAAAAAAAATCAGTGGTGCAGGTACAGCACTTCCTCTTAGTTCAAAAAATTCATTTCAAAGCATTGCTGATTTTCATACACAAGCAAATAGATTACATTTGAAGAATAATACCAGGCTGGGAATGCATGAAGCTGTCAGATTTACATGATAATTGTAATAGTGTAAAACCTGTGTTTGATTACTGTGTACATCCCGGGTTTAACTATCTTCCAATGCAGCATCTGAGTGCAGTGATGTGCAGCAAACTTCCATATTTTAGATTTTGAGACAATCATTAGCAAGTGTGCACATAATGAGTCTGTAGTAGAGTTTACAAATTAGGCTGCCTTTCATCTGCACTGCTATTTAACAATAAGGTCACCTATAAAAATAAAACAAGATTCATTCTCCATAATTGAACTTAGTTCGTGTATCGTATTTCGTGTCCCTGCAAGCTGATTTTCATACTGTACTGAAATAGAACACATTCATTTATCTCCAGTACTGCAGGCTTTGGAAAATGCTAATCAGAAACGTAGACAGACAAGATGGGATTCTTAGCGAGCTAATAGTTGTGTTAGGCTTCCGAGCCAATGCGGAGGCTTGTTGTGTGCGTAGATTGTGCGCTGCTGAGTATTGTGTTTGAATGAGGGAACATCGCCTTTGATCAGCCAGTATTTATGAAGTATTGTTGAGATTGTACATGGTTACAGGAGAAGATTTAGGCCTACCAGCCCCAGAGTCTGCATATGTGACTCGCAGTTGCTGGGAGGAGAAAAGGTCCCATCCACCTTCCATTTTCTCTGTCTCTGTCTCCTCTCATTTGCCACGAATGAAAATGAATGAGGAGGTTAGGGTGGGTGGGTGGGTGGGGGGCAATCCATCCCTCTCTCTTTCTTGCACTTGGTGCCTGTGTAATCTCCACACTGGGCTGCAGAGTGCCACAGAGCCTCTGTTTATTAGACTAATCCTTAAATCCACATTCTGCAGGCCTCGCAAACGCCTCGCAAAGCTCTAATCTGACTCAAAACAAAGGGATTAGGAACGACAAGGTCCCTCTCTCTGTCTCTCTGTGTCTGCCAGAGCGGGCTTGGGGTGGCGCACCCATGTGCTGAGAAACACACAAGAACTGTTGCATACTCTTGCTTGTCACGCCCATATTTGCTAAAGACTGATTGGCACATGCAAACCCTCATGCACATGCACACACACACACACACACACACACATGCTTCCTGTGAACACAAGCTGGCTGTGACAAGACAGCCAGTTAGAGCCAAGGTGCAAACAAACTGGGTAATTACACACAGCTCAAAAACTCATGGGAGAAATGACGGACAAGATGAGAATGAGCTGTGGGGATGGGACGCGGCGACAGCAGGGAGGATATACTTGGCTAACTAAACAAACCAGGCTTATATTATAGACTTACACTGTTACGAAAACAAATGAGAGGAGAATTTTTTTAATTTATTTTTTTACTCACAAGCATCAAATGCCAGAGGTCCACCTTGGGGGTACTGGTTTGTTTTAGTATACACACAATATAAAGCCAACAAATCAATATTTGTTGAGTATTTATCTGTATTAAAGGGCTTTCCATCCAAACACTGTAACAAGTCAGAACCTGCTCCAAATTTACAACGGAGTTCAGCCTCCCCACAAACCCCAACAAACCCATTTGCTAGCAAAGTAGAATTTTCTTTCCACTCTTTGTGGTTTTTCTCCTCTAAATGGCAAATGAATAATGAAAAAAAACCAAAAAAAAAAACCAACCCAAAACACTTAAATTGTGTTTACTCAGCTGTTAATCCTAATTTTACACTATAATCTTAATAGCAGCAGTTCCATTTTGCAAATGTAACATGCAATAATTTTGAAAAATGGGCTCTGTGTATTTTCTGTCTTCTTTCACACACTGGTTTATCCGCTCATGGGAAAACTTTCATGAGACTTTTCTTTCAATGAGACACAAAACAACCAAGTACAAATACTACCAAACGGTGCCAGTATGTGGGCATGCTAACATATTGGTAACATTATTGGAAAGATTTTTGAATGATCTTTTCAAGCACTGAAAGTTGTTGAGCCCGAATGATGTCTGCATATAAAAGACAGTTTAACATGGTCTTTTCACAGTTATTTACCTCTCTTTAGTGTTAGTATGAATCCTCTGCAAGAGGGATTGTTGCCACAGCTTCTGCCACACAATCTGCCATTGTTTGATCATCAGCTGATAAGGATCCAACCTAACACCTGCCAGCAAAGCTAAATTTGAGCAGGCCTGTTCCTCCACAGGCATGCAGTGTGCGAACATCCTCTGAAATTCTCCTAATTCTAGATTATTCATGTTGGCAAGTACTGTTATATTTAAAAAAAGAAACTTCAGACTATTTGGAGTACTTTCGATCTCAGCATCTTTGCAATAATATGAGGGCTGGATACTTCCAGCAACTTTACAGTAGTGTTTTATTCTAAGTGTGGCAGTACAGAGGGAGAGAGAAAAATAAGGGGTGAGGTAGATGACACACACGGAGGTGACAGTGTGGAGACTGAGAGCTTGGAAGCTTTACAACTACCACAAAACCCGACAGCACCACCCTGGGAAGGAAAAAAAAAGAAGAAAAAAAAAATCATACCAATTACCAAAAGACAATCAGGTTCATTACACCTTAGACAGAGAAGTAGTTGAGCTTTAAACGGCCACAGCACTGGTGATGAATTTAACCCCTGCTCACTAAACATTTCAGTCTTGTTGATGACCAAAGTCTACCATTTTAGGTGGCACTGGGGAGTCATGTTGCCATATTCAATGATCATCTCCATACAACATGAAAGCCTCCATCACAATGGAGGTGTGTGCCAAATTTCATTTTTGAGTTTTTGGGCTTTTCCAAGCCCTTCACAAGCACTTCCTTTTTCATGGCAAATCAGCATGCCAGCAGGGTGCGCCGTTAAATGAACTCACAATTTTCACACGGAACCATTATCAACATCTGACATTTATACAGACCACTTTTGAGCTGGATGCAGTTAACTGGGGAGGAGTAGTACATCAAAGTATAAAATATGCCATTTCCAGTTCCAGTATGTATATCAATGCGTTCAGGCTGGGACTCTTATCAAACCAGTGAAGTTTGGTGCAGATTGGATAATGTGTGTTTGAGTTACAGCAATTATGTGCTTCATGGCGAAACATCAAAATTTGCCATGCTGCCGGGGTCATGCCCTTTGACGAAAACCCACACTTTTCAAAATAAGGTAACACCAAATCCTTAAGGCTTTCCTGAGCAAATCTGAGATGACTCTGCTTTACCACCTTTAAAAGCTGTACCTCAAAATATAACACATGACATTTCCTGTTCCCACTAGGTGGCGCTGCAACTACTGTTAAATATGGCCACTCTGTTGCGTTCAGGAGCAGACCCTTATTACACGTCTGGGCCAGATCGGATAATGTACAGTACCAGTCAAAAGTTTGGACTCGTCTTTTGACTGGCACTGTACATGTAAATGACAGCGAATTAAAATTTTCATGGATCAAAATTCGCCATGGTGCCACGGCCACGCCCTTTACCAAAAACTCACCAAATTTACAATTTAGATTCACCCAGGCCTGTACTTTGGGCTAACCAATTATGAAGTTGATCCCATTAAAACCCTAGGAGGAGAGCTGGAAATTGCAAAAATCACCTAATTAATCCAAGATTGTGGACTTCCTGTTGGGTGTAGGGCATCGCTCCACGAGGATTTTTTGTGCCTCTTGACATGTTACATATCTGTCCTAAATTTCATACATATATGTGAAACACAGTGGCGGGGCTAGTCTTTAGGTGGTGCTATAAAGCCATTTTGGAAGGGTCATGTCCAAAACCATTAACATATGCAAATTTTCACCAGACTTGATGCAGGTATGCATACAATGGGGCCTTTGCACATTTCGTTCTCGGGCCCTAATCAATAAAACAATAGAAAGTGAAGTCAAAGCAGCATCACTTCTGTAACGTAGTCCAGAGTAACACCTACCCCGGCCCAAACATTCTGTAATGCACAATAAAAGTAATCTTAAATATTAAAATGATAGTGACCGGAATAAAACCAAAGTCATGACAAGCCAAAGTTACATACTGTACCAGTTATACGTGATTGCCTGATATTAGGAGGAAACGGCCAGTACAGGGCTTCCCCAGCTACAACCCGTAATCAAAGTAGTTTCAATCAACACAATCAATTCAAACCCAAGCAGCAGCAACAAACAAAACCCCTACCTGTAAACATCCATGAAAGCCACGTGAATGGAAACTCAGATGCGTATATCACAGGAGAGCAAGAGGGCAAAGGTCAGATGGCCTCTACCCTTTATACTGTGACCACATGCCACCGTCCACCAGCCACCAACCAAGTATTCCTTC
The DNA here is from genome assembly GCF_007364275.1 of Archocentrus centrarchus. Classification (NCBI taxonomy): domain Eukaryota; kingdom Metazoa; phylum Chordata; class Actinopteri; order Cichliformes; family Cichlidae; genus Archocentrus; species Archocentrus centrarchus. Next base: position 23,413,248 of record NC_044355.1, on the reverse strand, counting down.
TGCTATATAAGGTTATGGTGCACATCCATGCTGGGCTGTGCATTGACAAGACTGTTATAATGCAGGTGAGGGTCATGTGAGATATAGAAAGCTTGGCAATATGCAGATGGATAATGTCAGTGTTTGGGTCACAGAACCTCGCTACCTGTTCTTTTATTCATTGAGGGAATTCCTACTCATCCTCATTCAGCAGAATCACACCCTTGGTAGTGTGTGGGGCTTTTTTTTTTCACCTGTGCCCTAGGAACTAGCTGCAGCACAGAGAGTCAGGGCAAACTTCGCTGCGGTACTGCCACTGAGTTATTAAAACAATCGAGTGCTGACAAGCCCTGCATTCTGTCGCAGAGGGAGAGGGCTAGGGCTTAATAACTCAGTGTCACGCCTTGACATTCTTACCATCTGTCTGGGTAAAATATTCAAATGTGCAATAAATGTCACTGGGGACAGCCGGTGACACTGTCTAATTAACACTATGACAGAGGTGACACACTCAAGACTTTGGCTGGCTTTTACTGTACAACATGCATCGCCTGTGCGTGTGTGTGTGTGTGTTTGTGTGTGTGCATGCCATAGCTCTGCGTGGAGGTGAAATGTTGAGGGACACTGTAGCGATTTATACTGCCATCCTGTCTCTTTAGAGGAAAGTCAGCTATTGTTTAAGTTAACAGAAAAGTGTAGCACTAACACACATATTAAAAAAGTATAAATGACAGCAGCTATAGGGCTGAGCAACCCTGGAGCAGTGAATAAATGCCAAAGAAGATTCATTTCTTCAGGCTGAAATGTCAAATAGGGGGAGAGCAGGGAGGAGACAGACTGTCAGCCATATATGGGTATCTTACTTCAGCTCAGGTAGATGCATGTAGGTCAAACATAAGCTACAGTGATTCATTCCTTAACTTGAATGGAACAAAGTAATCCTCCCGCCACCCTCCATTTTTCATCTGTGGTAGCAATGTGAAGAGACTGAGAGTGTAAAATTTCTTATGAAGATGTCTTAAAGCACACTAAAAGCTGAGGGGATTCCAAGAAAGTAGATCTAAAACATTCCTGATTTATTGAGTAAATAACAAGTCATGTCTTCTGCTTATGCTTTTTAGTTGTTTGCAAATCAAATGATCTGACCTTAAAGATGGAATTTAATAGCAAAATCTGTGTGTGCTCTTGACTTTCACTGGTTCTGAAAAAAATGTAACAGCAAGCCTGACACACTCAAAAAGCAGTATGTGGAATACCAGCATGTGTCAAAAATGTACATTTTTGCTTGCCAAAACACATTGCAACACGCTCATATTCAATATAATGTATCCTCCTGTGATATCATGGTTTGGCTGCTGCAACATAAGGTACTTCAGTGAGGACCACTATAGTCAAAAGAAGAAAGTATATTTCTATCTGCAACCATTTGGTGGTCTGCCTCTGTTCTTTCAAATGTATACTTGGAAAGTTAAAGGAAGGTAAGGCAACAAGACCCCAGTAATTGAGTGTCAGATGCAGTATGTAAGGGAGAGGGTTGGATGGAGGTGGGTTGCAGCTTGCAGACATGCAGCAGGCTATGAGATTTATCAATTGGATATGTAGGACTGTATCAGCTGAGCCATCATGTGATACGAGCTGGCATTGAGGTCAGTTGATCTGCCAGGACTGCAGCTGAACTCAACTCTCTGGTATGCCTGAACTAATGCTACGCTCAATTGAAAGCACTGGGTTTATTTTCAGATAAAGAGGCATTTGGTAGCGATAAAACATTTTTACGCACTACAATGACACAAGGACGCTCGATAATAAAGTGCATCTGTGTGGACAAATGTACAGTTTTAAACAACTTAATAAGAAGAAAACTGTTGCTGCTGTATGTTTTACTATTCAAAGCATCATAAAAATGAATCTGTGTATAAAACGGTACACATGTACACCAGAATGTGTTTGAACTTTTAGCACCTAAAAAATGCTCTTGTACTCTGTTTCCCTCTCAGTCGGTTCTTCTCTCACTTCCCTCTCTGTATTCTCTGAGAGAGGCTGTTGTATGAAGCACCTTTAATGGGTTTGTGAGGGATATATTGGACTTCAGTAGGAGATTTGACACACTGTGTGTGCGTGCGTGTGTGTGTGTTTGTGGGTACCTGTAAGTGTGTGTGTTTTTTGGATTGTCATGTAGGGTCCTATAGTACGGTGCTTTTCCACTTGTGTTACTGTGTGCACTCACACTCCAAAGCCATTAGATTCTATACAAAATCCTGAAGCTGAGAACTTTAAAGCTGAGAGTGGTGCAATCGACAAGCTGGTCTCCCACCGAGCACGTCTCGCTACTCTTGATCTCTGGTACAGTAGCGATCTCAGCTGGAGCTACAGTTGCACTTTCACATGCACATTTTGACTCTGTTACTTTTATCTGTTCTCTACAGCCCACACATGGGTGCCTCTGTCTCTGGGTACATGCATGGTACCAATGTTTCAGAGCTACCACTGATAAGTGCTTGCTACTTGGGACTATATTGTTTGTGCCCGCTGTACTGTAAATGCGTCTAATACCACCGACTTACCGTCTTGAAGTGTTTGTGCCTTTGGGGCCAATAGAAGACAGCCCGGGCTGCTCCAGCACCAATGACATAGCTGACTGGTCCCATTTAGCATGCTAGATTTAGCTTCATTAGAGAGGATATGGCTGGGAAGGCACACAGAAGAAATGAAATGGGGGGTGGGGGGATGGGATGGGAGAATGACTGCTCAGCTTTTGCAAGGGGCCACTTTGCAGAAGAGGTGGACAAAAAGCTAAAGCTGTCTCATAAAGATACTTTATAAAGCAGCCATATCCATAATGGCAACGCAATAGAGAGAAATGGATGAATGAAAGAAATCAATGCAGCAGTTAGACTTGAATTAAAAGCGCCCCACATTAGGCAACATTATGGCCTGGCAATCAGCAAGCAGCTCTGCAAAAGTTTGCTGTAACTTGCCAAAACAAAGTATGTGAAAATGTTTTAACAATAAATAATAAATGACGAAAAGTAATTACAGACCAAAAAAAAATCATCTTTCATTTTATTCGGTCTCCCCAAAAATCACCACATTTTAAGAATAAACAATCTACCCAGTGGGGTAAAGGTATTACATAATTTCTTATGCAACAAGTGCTCTGACTGCTGATCCTTTAAAACTGCATCTTAATTCAAGAAATGTTCCACTTTGGCATGACAGATACAAATGAGCTATCACATCCAATTGGCAGATTTGTTTCTCTTCTATTAAGGAAAATAAGTCTGTAAAATTGAAAATAAGAATAAATGACTTGTCAAGATGGATCCTGCTTGCAGTGATGAGGAAAAGAGAAGTTGAGGCGATTAATGTGTTGCTGTTTGAGAGGTTAGCTCGGATTGGGGACAGCCGTGGGACAGTCGCTGGGTTAAAATCAGCATACCGAGGAGAGGAAGGAGACAGGATCCTCCGGGAGGATTGCTACATGTACATGTTACCCTTTAACCTCTTCCCTAATCTCTGTGCATTTAAATATGCATGAAGCCATATGGACTCACAAAGAGCCTTTGTGTGCGGTCTCGTGGAGGAACACATCCTTTAGAAACACCACACAGGTCACTGAAAGACACCCTGCAACTAATGGTGTGAGGTCATCGCACTTAGCCCTGGCCCTCGCTCTAGGTCAATGTCACAATAACTGCTCATGATAAAGGGGTTTCCAAGGTAACTGGAGGGTTTTCAGCAAATCAGAGAGGAGAAAGGACTCCTCTGGGTGTGCATGTCTTGTAGCAACCAGACCTCTGGTGATTTATCCCTCACTGCTCCTGTACCACACTAAGCCATTAGGGCACAGTGATAAGAGATAAACAAAGTCTAGGAAAGAGTTGGTGGGGTATAGGACAGGTGGAGCACAGCCTGCACATTGTCATGTGAACCCATCTCTGGCCGAGCTGTAAAGTCATTATTTTCTTCTTTAGAAAGGCTGGAGTGTTGAACATACACACATACATTAATCACAATTTTGAGACATTTATGACACCTGCTGCTGCTGTAACTATACTAGCAATCACTTATTCCGTGGTGGCCATTGTGATTGCAGTAGAAATAATAGGCAATGGCAGTACCGGGGGGAAAGTTGCCATTTTTATCCTACGCCTACACCTGTACTTTAGAATAGCATGTTTATGAAAACTGCTTAAAAGGCCAAAACTGTGGTGGGAAATGTAACCCCCGTACAAGTGCATGAAATGTTTGAAATCATCAGTCTCTGGAGGGAAGTTTTAGGATCCACAACAGATCTGAAGACATTTTTAAGAACCACCTGAATCACTTACTCTGGTTAGCTGGAGAGATTCATTGCAGCTCTGCAGGGAACCCCTGTAACCAGAACCCTTGCAGAAGAGTCCTTCTTTTCCTGGTAGTAAAAGAAATAGCAGGTAGTATTGGTGTTAGTAGTATCATGTGGCACGGAGTGGTCAAAAAAATACATCGTATTATGGTGGCAGTAGCCACACAAGTCTTGTATAGTACTATATTGATGAAGATTGGAGTGGAGTGTTCTCCCTCCTCCTTTAACGCACGGGCCTATATTGGATTTCACGCTGGCTGCCCATTCACCAGACACTGCAGTGCATTCCTAACCAAAGGCCTGGAGGCAATACGGCTGCTTTATTTGTTTATAATGTTTAGGCTTCCCGCAAATGGCTTGCGCTGCAGTCCCAATAACTGTGCATAGTTACATTTAGGCAATCGACTGGGCTCGTTTCGACATGAGTGCCGCAGCTCAATTCATTTGGAATGGACTAAAAATCCAATAGAGTTTTCTAAGTGGGAGGAGGAAAAAAGGAGAGGAGGAGAGAAATATGGATGTAGGGAAATGGAGAAATAAAGAACAAAGACAGGAGAAGGGTCAGTGGGACTTATGCTGTGAATGAAGAGGGACGTGTGTTGATGTATTTCTGTTAAGAAAGCGATCAGCTGAAAGACACACAGATCCCTCTCACTCAACTCTCACTGAGAAATAAAACATAGATGCCCTCTGAGTGCTCTTGGTTCCTCAGCGTCCCTCTCCATGTTGCACAGTTCCCCCCCGATGTGAATTCTTCTGGCTGCAGCGGCACCCAGAAAACACGAGAGCCAACTTTCACAACTTTAGGTCCATTAAGAGATTTGAGTACATCCAAGACAAATTCCCTGGAAACACTTGCCGGAGTGAAAATATAATTCACTGAACTGATGACAGATGATGACACGCGGGTGACAAGGCAGGAGAAATTAATTTAGCAGTGTTGCAGTAGGTTGTCTCTGAGATGACACACAAATGACGGCATCTGGAAAGTGAACTGGTGTGAGTCATGTCACTTTGTGTGTGCACCACCAGCTTGAATCATCATTGCTCGTGTGTACGTGTGTGTGTGTTTTTGTGAGCGTGCGTAAATCTCCCATCGTCTTCACTAGCCTACTTCTTGTCCTCTGCCAGCTGCTCAGCTTCTCACTCCATTTGCTCCAGACTTTATACACATCTGCTCACAAAATCCATCCATGTCTCAGTTATCCACACACAAGCACACACACATACACTATCTGCAGTCATAAATATGCCCAAAGGCCATTGACCAAGGCAAAGCAGAGCATTCAGTCTGATGCATCACATAGCTCCTAAACACTTGTCTTCAGCTTGTCACATGAACAAACTCCACAACAGAGGCGGCAATGACCAAGGTCAGCCAAGAAATTCTACCTTTTCTCCCTAATTACTTTCGCCTTTTCTTCAGTATGTTCACTGCACATTCTTTCTCTGTGTGAAATGGAACGTCCTTGCAAACTTTAGGCGATGTCTCAGAAATTCCTTTTCTACGTGGTTGTAGCAAATAAAAAATCTGAAGCCTCCCAAAGGCTCCTGTGAAGTGAAGGATGAAAGCCAGTGAGCGGGAGAGTGGGTAGAAAGCTGGAGTGAGGGGTTTGATGCAGTCTCCTGAGTGAGGGGAAGGGAGTGAGAGAAAAAAGAAAATGCAGGGGGAAAAAGTGTCCTCTTAAAAAAAATAATAGTTCATTGATGCAACCATTTCCCCTTAACCTCAAACGGAAAGCTTCAGAGTTAAGAAGGGCAGAAACCAGGGAGTTTTTCTTGAAAAAGAAAGGAGAAAAAGCCATCCGTTTTCAGCCTTTTCTCCTCCTCCTCCTCCCTTCTTCCTCTCCTTTTCTTTGGGCTCTTTGAGGAAGAGCAGGAGCATCTCTCAGAAAAATGACAGTCCTTATACTGGAATTTGGTTCTGTAATTAACCTGCTCATTTGCTAATTTGACTGTAATCAAGCCTCTCATCTTCCCCAGCGGGGTGCCAGAGCTCTTTGAGCAGACAAGGCAGGAGACAGTAGCAGTGAGCTCAGTGATGAGTTGCATCAAGTGCCTCCTCTCCTTTACTTCACCTTTGAAAAAAAAGCACTTACGTGTCTAAAGGAATGAGCAAACAAGTTCAGGTAAAACGCATAGAGGAGTGTGACACATATGGTGTAGTGTTAAAATAAAAGTGCAGTAAAGGACGAGACATTCCTTGAGGCTGTTCATGTCTGCTATAGCTCTGCTGTGAATCTCAGCCCCCGCAGACTGTTAGCAGCACGCACAAACATTTTAGCCAAAGATGGAAACTCAGGTATAGGTATTCTTCATTCAGAGCCATTCAAAGCAAACAATTCAGCTGACATTTACATCTGTCAAGACCCAGTGTGTGTCCTTTTCTTCTCCTTGAATGATCCGAATCCAGTATATCTCTTTTGATTCCCTCTTTATAATGCTCTTTTATTCGGGCTCTTCCGCTTGGTCTATCTCCTCTCTCGCTCAACATTCAAACATGCGGCACACTCTCCAAACAAAGCCAGACTCTACTGGTAGCCAGTGGCAACAGATGCTTGGGGTAATGGCATCGGACTGGCTATCAGTTTTGATGTGAACTTCATAGTTAACAATTACGAGAGCACGAGAGAGACCGAGCCATTGCGGCAGCATTTACATGCTGCCCCGTTAGTCCATTAGTGGGGCTGATTGAGCTGCACTCCAAATGCAACACTTGAGCTGAAGTAAACTGATCAGCTTCAAGTCGAGCTCAGATTTTGACTGGGTGGGAGCCTGGCTGCCTTAGCCCACAGAAAATCTGTTCATTGGATGAATTTTAGGTTAATAGCTCCAAGTAATTATCAATTGCATCAGACAGCTCAGATGCATTAATTTCATCTAAAAGGACTCTCAGATAAAATGAGTATAATATATTGTTGCTACATTATCACATTTGCTTCATTTTAAAACATTTTTTTTTATACACGATCAGGAGAAATTTGCATTTAAACCCCATAGCTAAAACCATCCTGATGCTCAGCTGGGCGCACTAAAGGTATAATCTTTCTGTTAGTGTAACAGGTTGCCGCGATAAAAAGCATTTTAATCCAATTAGATGATTGGCTGAACACACTTTAAGAGCCAACATATAGTTGCAAACAAATTAAATATAATACAGATCAAATTAGATGAGTCTTTGGCAGTGTCCCTTTAATTGGCAGAAAGAAAGTCAGAGGGAGAGAGCTTGAGGGAGGCTGACAGAGATGAGAAAGAAGTTATTTAAGAACAGAGAGGGTCTGACTCAGAAACGGGGCTGCCTGTGACAGTCAGTTTCAAGAGGAAGAAAAAAACACTTTGACATGCTGAGTGTGACTGAGGAAGTTCTACTCATCCAAGCCTTTCCTCTGTCATTCTCTTTATGTCTAATAGTTTTTATATATAATTCATAAGCTGACTGCTACCCCAACTCTATCTTAACTGCTTCTTTTCTCTTTCCTTCCTTTTTTTTTTCTAGCACTGATCTGTGGTGATTCCTACTCTCCAGGTGTCAACACAGCAGGTGTTGTGATCAGTAGAGATCAGCTTGTCTCAGCCCAATCAGATGCCCAGAAAGGTGTCCAGGTGAACAGGAGTAATCCCTTAATGAGACTAGCATAGTGACATAGTTTGTACACACTCAGAAAAGGTGCCACACAGACACATGCGCGCACACATGTGAGCTAAGCACGTGCCACAGGAAAATTTACTCTGAGTCAGTAACTTACATTAGAGATATGTCAGGAAGCAGGAAGAAGCTGGGTTCAACAAAAGACATACAGGAGTCAGCCTGCAAAAGGTAAGGTTGCATACAAACGACTAATGATGGTGCATTTTGCTATGCTGCGTGAGGCATCTCCATGCAGTTGCCATCTCTTCACAAAATAAGAACAGCACAAAAGGAAAGTGGTGGGTTGGCATGACGACAGCGTCGTACATCCATGTCTGTTAATTGGCCCAGCTACCGGGCCCAATTATGAATGTTTGGTCAAATGTGCATGTAAGTACACACACACACACACACTGCGCTGGCTTGTGTGTGCTGGCTGGATATGGTAACATCCCGTCAGATGTCATAAAGGTGAGCAAAAGATTTCTCTCTGAATATTAGCCTCTTTTTCAAACTCTCTCAGGTGCTCCCTAACCATCCTACAGTACCAGAATGAATCTCACCTCATGAACACCATCTGGTATTCCAGTCTGAAAATGACCCCTAGAAGGACCCTTCCCTGGCCTGGCCTTGACCTGTTACAATGCAACATCCAAGTACTTTCTGTTTTTTTTTTTTGTACTTACTGCAAAAACTCGCTCAGTGAAACAAAGTTTTCTGCCTCCAACAAAAAAACAGGAAAAAAAAAAAAAGGCTGCATGGGATTTAGGAAAAAAAAAAAAAAACCAAACCTAAAACTTGTGCTACTTTTGGTTTCACTTAAGTCTTTCTGCAGTAGTTGCTTGTGGGGGCCCTGGCTTTACTGTTCTCTTCCTGCTTTCTTTACACTATACAGAGACATAACTCGCCTACTCTTCAAAAGGCTGAGCCGCATCAGAGCCGCATAAAAATTCCCTGATGAAGCAAGATCCAAATGAGCTGCGTGTAGCAGTGCAGGAGAAGTCAATAAAAGTGGATGGATTTTCAACTAGGGAACAATTATGTGTTTTTGTTGTGGGATGATGTTTACCTCAGTATTTGTTACTACTTGTATGTGTATTTTTTTTTTCATATATGTGAGTGTTTCAATGCACTTTTTCTCGCTTTTAGAGATAGTTGAACTCTTCAAGCAGCAAAAAACACACAAAAAATAACAAAACAAAGTATGTCCACACATCTTGAACCCGTGTGCTAGTATGTACATAGATATGCTGATGAAACTCTTGAGCCATGCACAGCCTTTGTGTAACAGCCCTCTACCTCCAGCCCCACTTCACCTGTCCGGGGGGGGGGGGGGTGCAACGATGGAAGACAGAGCTCACTCACACGCTCCTACTCCTGTGGGATTATGACTATTTTTAGATAAGCGCCCCCTGGCTGGACTGGAGTGCAGACATGTACCTGTGACTAATCCATAACACACACACACACACACTGCCTGAACACATGCACAAAGGCCAGCCTGTGCATGCAAATGAGAAAAATTTACTTCATATATGTTTTTAATGGCACATATTACAATATTTTACATTCATTTCACATGTGATTCTGCAGACATTATAGATATGGCAGTCAAACTGGAGAGGAAAAAAATCCAATAATTCTTTTAAGTAGAACACTTAACACACAGCCTGTGTGTTGGCACTTTTAGTTCTGTGACCTCCGTACCCTAAGACAAACCGCACTTGCCACAGTAGCAGTGTCGCCACCTAACCCTTCCCCTACGGTCTCACCTCTACAGATAGAGAGGTCCCATCTAAGTTTCAAATGCTCTAAAATATTCATCAGCACTAAAAAAGGAAAACTTTTAATACACATGAAACAAGACCCTGCTACCTTTGTTGTTGCTCTCTATCTCTTTGCTCCCCCTCTTTCCTCCCTTCCTCCCTCTTTCCTGGTCCCTCTCTCTGGTTCTCATGAATAATGAAGGCCTATAGAATCCAGTGGCTCAGATTGTCCCTGCAGTCGGATACAGCTCTCCTGTATTGATCAAATAAGGCTCCTTAAATAATTAACCAAGCCTTTGTCATGCAAATGAGTGGCCACAGAAGTGTGTGTCTGTACACTTGTATGGCAGCTAGTTCAAAACGTTAGAAGTTGCTGAGGGTTCATGTCGGGGGCCTGACAACAAGTCGCACCTTACTAACTAAACTCACATAAGAAAACTCCAGTGTGGACACACACACATGCAGCCATCCACATTTCCACACGCATCAAGCAAACAGGCTCCTTTCCTGTTCTGTTTTGCTTCATTATTATTTTTTCTTTTTTGCACACCTCTCCAGTGACAACTCATTTTTTGGGGGGGTGGTAATGGATACCATAAACAGTAGCAGCTGAAAAGCACAAGACAAAGTAACAAGGTCAAACACTGCAGGAAAAAAAAAAATTATACCTCTGTGCAGCGTCTGTGCTGACCTTTCAGTTTACAAACTAGGGGATGAGGATAACTTTCAGTCATTGTGAACCTCATTCATGCCAGTTCTCCCATATTTCTGGCACCATGCAAACACTTGGAAAGAGAATCTGCCTCACAAGTCTTTCTTCCAAGGACAGACTCTTTTGTAATGCAATAGTACTTTGCAACAAACAACTCATTTTCATTCAGCCCCCATTTATTCTCCCATTCTTTGACGTCTGTATAAGTGGGGGTCTTTTTTTTTTTGTGGTCTCTACAGTTTCCTTTTACAGTAGTTACCTTTTCCTTTTCAAGGGGTAAAGCCATTTCTATGAGCGGCAGCAAAAAAATAAGCAGTGATAATATTTTTGATTTATTCCAAACCTTTTTTTTCGGAGATGTTGACTTATAGTGACTATTCGCTACGGCAGGAAGTCATCAGCTGAGTAAAAGGAGGCAAAATAAAATTTGTGTGCTTGCTTCTTTTTTTTTTTTGATATTGACAAATGAAAAATCCAAGTGAAATATTGAAGTTCTGACCTCCTTTAGTTACACTTGTCATTAATTATTTAACACACATTAATTATTTAACACACATAATACACATATTATACACAATTACAACATAACAAATGACATTGGGGACATGTTATTTCTACCAGTTTTTCAAACATTTACTCTCATTTAAGGCATCCATCTCGTTTTAACATGCAACAGAACATCAATGGATTTGGTTCAGCTCCTCAGATTTTCAAGACACTTCTTCGTCGGCAGCATATGTAAGTTTAAAGTGCAGCTTTTGGTCGCAAAAAACAGCACGTTTTTAAGCTGGACCAAACTTTTGGTAATAAACAGCGGCGAAAACGAAATATTTTTAATACTTTAATTATTTGGCTTAAACTTTGCAAAATAATTTAATTCCATTGAGTGCACTTGTTCGTAATGCAGAACAAGGGAAAATATGTACCTTCTAAATTTCTAAGGCAATGCTACAAGAGTTTAAAAAAACAAAAACAAAAAGCGTACAAATATGTACACCCCAATTCTGAGTGAAAATCATCTCGGCAGAAGAGAAAAAAGATTCTGAGACGACAATGACTCTAAAACCTTCACAACAACCACACAAGACTTTTAAAAGAAGTATACAGTAGAAACTGGCCAAATATGTCCCCTGACTTTATCCAATAGAACACCTTTAGTACATTTTCAAAGTTGAAGGCTGAGCAACAAAATCCATCCAACAAAGAGAAGCTGAAAAGAAGCATCTGGGAAGAATGAATGAACATCTCTCTACAGACCTGTGCACAGCCTGTTATCATCCCTGCTCAAGAAAATCAAAACGTCCATCCAAAAAAACAAAAAACAAAAAGATAGACATAAAGAATATATGTACCTTTTACGTGCAATTTACTTTTGAGATTATTCAACAAGGGGATAACTGTGGAAGGCACTGACATCTATAAATATAATTTTACTGTTAAAGAATTAAATACTCTTTTTATTTTTAAAAATTCTTTCTTTTAATTCAGCCAGTAGCATTTAATTCACGAATTGTCCCCGGAATGTCCTTGACGGGCCATCTCTCTCCCCAAATTTTAATCTAATTGAAAATCTTTGGTGGGATTCAAAGAAAGAGACAGCTGCAAAGAAATGAAGGCACATTAGTGAGCTGGAAGCTTTGAGAAACGGGGTGAAATCTCTTAAAAGAGCGGTATCAAAAGCTTGTTAGAAACCGCCAAAAACATTTATTTGAGGGCTAAAGTCTTTCATTCTTAAATGCCAACTCTGGGGGTTGAATAACCTTGTTTATAAGCTGGGAGAAAATGTTGTCTTTGCTACTATTAACCACTTCACATTATTATATATTAGAAGTTCCATTATTGACATCTTGCACAGTTCAGGCTCAGTGGCTGGTGGTGCGTTTAGATATACATTTATTGCGAGCTGCATTGTGAGATTATTTCCACGGAGCTCTGGAACGACACAAAGCGTAACGATCGCTCTCGTGCCCTTAAAAAAACCTAAAGTACAGCAAAGGACAACCTATGGCCCAACTTTGCTTTCTTTTCAACTCGTTTTTCATTTCCATGGTAACTGGCAGTATGTACTCTATTCTCGTTTAATCCTTTCTTTTCCTCATTATGCTAATTAAGACCAACTCATAAGGATCACACCAATAAGTGCTCTTTTCTCTATTTTCGTCTCTCCAGCTCCTCTTCCCCTCTGCGCTTTACTCTGCTCATTTAATCGCGATGGCTCAGCGAGTTAGGAGCATAAAAACAGAGTTTTAACCCCGCTACCATTGATACACTTTTCATGTTGAATGGTGTTAAAAGCTGATTTTATAGCAAATTAAATGTTAATTTCACCCTGCATAGCTGAGCAGTGAGGGCTTCTTTTCAAATATAACGTGAATGTAGCTGCAGGAATATGCTACCTGCGTCCATGCTTCCCTGTGTGTGTGTGTGTGTGTGTGTGTGTGTGTGTGTGTGTGTGTAAATGTGCTGCGTCCGCATGCTTGAATGAATGCGAGCATGTGTGCCACCACGGCTGTGTCTTACTGTATATTACTGTATGATTTAGGGGCCATCGAGCAAATGCGACTCCCTTTGAATGCTTTAAAATTCTCACAGGGCAACTTTTGCAACAACAAATACGGCACATCAGCGCTCTGCTTTGATCAGCCGAAGACATTTTGTTGCCACATTCGTTTTTCTGATGTGTTGCTGACAAATGTTGCCAATTAATGTCGGCTCTTAGTCGCCGCACGCACACGCGTCCTCGTAACTTTGGTCCTGTAATCAGAGACAAAATTCGCCAAACATTTTTGATGCCTTGTCTGTCTCAAGGCATAGTCAGCCTCCTGTGGCTGTTTCTCTTTGCCTCTCTAGCTGTAAGTAGCCAGAGGAGAGCAATCTCACCAACTGTACTGAACAGACAGGCGCCAAAAAAGGGAGAAAGCGAGAAACAGAGATTGCCACTGGGAAGGAGGCAGAAAAAAATAAAGAGACATCGCTAACAGAACCAAGGTGTGTGCCTGTTCACTTCTTTCTTTATCTTTCTGCCAGAATGCCTCTCATTGAATGCTTTTTCCTCTGACTTTATAGCCCCCAAATGAGCAATTTAGCTTGACAACAATGGTAAATAACATAAAATTGGAATGGAAAGGAGCAGTTGACATTTATGTAGATTTCGTCAATAGGCATTGTCACCTCTGGAAACCCCATGTTTAACAGCAGCGGACCTTGATTTAATTACTACTCAAGATCCACATCTATTCTCTGTCACTCACACACCATAACACAAATGCCAAAGAGACAAGGAAAACATGATTAGAGTGATGGAGGAGATGGTGTTTTTGGGATGGTCTGAAAAGGCCACATTCTTTGTTTTGTACCACACCAACATGCATTTTTTGAAACCAACATAAGAAAAAAAAACAAAAAAAACAATTTAATGTGCAATTATTGTGGAAAATTCAATAAAAATCTATTAATTAAAAATGACAGATGAATTATCAGCCATGTAATTTTGTCTGTGCTTCTTTTGTTTGTCTTTTTCTTTTTTTAGCACAGTGATTTATTTCATTCACTCTTTGTTGTGTTTTTTTTTTTTGTCCATGTTCGTTTTCGGCTGGCTAACATATGGCTCTCTGGTTAAAACTCTAATTTCTGTGTTTACCACTGAAGTTCTCAATCAGCTTACTCCCTGAAACAGCTTTCCTCTCCTCTCTGTTTGCAACTCACGCATGCCTTCAGGGACCAAAAGCATTCATTCCCCTCAGCTATTCTTAACATGCTCACTTGTTGGCTTTAGTACACAAATGCATACACACACACGCACAAATACACACACACACACACACACACACACACACACACACACACACACACACACACACACACACACACACACACAGAACTCGGGCCTTGGCAGGGGAGGGCAGGCAAACTTTCCCCCAGCGCTGCGACATCTCCCCAGGACAGGAAAAGTAAATGAACGAGAGTGATTTGTGTGTAAGTGCGGAACCAAACACACAATGTGTTTTGCTGTAAAGCTTTTCTGTCAGCTCTGCAGGCTCCGAGAGCACACGGCCCATACAAATAGGCTGCCCCAGGGCTGGCTTCCTCTAATATGCCACAACTATCAGCAACAGATGACAGAACGGGGAGGGGAGAAACATGGAGAACGAAACAAAAGCTAGATCACCACTAACAGAGGGAGACACAAGGCTGGCTCGGGGTAGAGCGAGTGTAACATAAGAAGGGCCGGCAGACAGACATACGGGGAAAGATCTGAGGTCTCAAATAAACAAAAAGTGTCACAAGTAAAATCTGAGCTTAAATGAATGACGCTGAAGACTGCTGCAGAGGTGGAAGAGTGGCAAACCAGCATGTTTACCATGCAGGTCACATGTAATGACTCTCAGCATCATAGGTTTGCCGAGAAGATCGGAGTGGGTGTATAAAACAATGATATGTTATGACTGAGACGGAAAGGCAAAAGAGAGTGCGTCTAAGACAGAGGGGGGGAAAAAATGCAGAGAAACGAAGGCAAAAGAGATAAACAAACAAATTAAATGACTGACAGAATGTGACAAAAAAGGAGATAAAGTGGGAAGAAGATGGGAGAAAAAAGGGAGAGACAGTGAGTGACTGAGGGAGAGGGAGAGAGACATTGGCTGCGACTTTGCTATGACAACCTTTACAGAACTCAGCATGCTCCCAAATGTGCAGCTGAAATGTCACCGACAGTAAGCAAGAGAAGAGCCGCACACAGGGAAAGACATATCTGCACGAAACAGGCAGTACAGCTGACAGAACCGAATCGTACATCAGGAGGACTGAAAATGTGATCAATTCGGTGGCTAAATAAAATCCATATCTCAATTCTGAGGCATGTCATCGTCTGTTTTACCAAAAGAAGTCTTGCTTTCAAGTTTCTTTCTTTTCCAGCCTCCTCCACTGTAGCCGATGAGTAATGGTCTTCATTCAGTCCTATTTAGAAGTGATATTGAGTCAAGGTTTCCATCAAAAGTCTCAAAAACACCTGATAAAATTAACAACATCCTGTGAAATTAGTCTCTATTTTCACAGGAATTTAATGCACGTTTAAAATAAAAAAAAGGGGGGGGGGGCTGGTATGGCTCATTTATGGCACATTCAAGCTCTGTGTTTGTGTGTTTAGCATCCATTTGTTTTGCGCTGCTCGTGACAAAGTTAAGGAGTGCCCCACCTGCTTGAGCACCTTTTAATGATTATTGATGAAGTTGTTCAGTTAAAGAGAAAAACAATTAGGTCCCTGCCAGTACAGAGTCCATACTACTAATGAGCGAGAGCGTGCCCGGGCCTGCTCACTGTACTGCTGACTAGTGTGTAAAACCTAATGGAAGCAACGCTTGTTTTAATCGCACCGGAATCCTAAAAGCTCGAGGTGGCTGTCAATGTCAATGTCTTTATAGGACTTTAGCTGATGGGGCTGAAGCAACAGCAGATGGGCGAAGGCTTCGCGAGCAGCAACACACGGCGAGTCCTTGACTGTGCAGCTCACTGGAGCCTGGGGTGGTGGCGTGTGCGGGCGCCTTTCCACATCTGCTGTTTACACATGGGCAACCTGACCCTTCCCCTCTGCTGCAGGCCCCCGAAGAACCCAATAAAATCATCAGCCTCTGCTCAAGATGACTGCCTGTGCCTCCTGCAGCATTTCTGAGCTTTTTTTTTTTTTTTCTTTTTCTTTTTCAGCTGCCCTCCTCCCTGCCATCTCATCTCTGCTCTTTTGTCTCTGTACCGCCTACTCTTGGCTCTTTACCCCCTTTCTCTCCCTCATGCTCTGTCATTTCCCGACACCCGTTGCCTCCTTTGTGTCTATATTCTGTGTATTCTACTATAAGATGATCCCAAGCATCCAATAGCAGCTTTCACAGAACCACTGGCTGGCTGACCTTTTGCCCCTGCAGCTGTTTCCTCTTCCTTCCGGCTTCGCTCCTACCATCCTCCCTCTCTCCTTTAACCCATTTACATTCAGAAGATAGAGGCCATAGAGGGACACTGTGTTATATAGTGTGTGTGTGTCTGTTTGCAAAAAAAAAAAGAAGAAGAGTGTGAGTAATAGAGCTACGGGGGCACACAAGAGAGAACAAATAGCATCGTCCTCCAAAGAGCTATGTCTGAGAAACATTAGTGCTTCCTCTGTGTAGGTACGGGTAAGCGTGTGTGTCACATAGACAGCACCAGGCCTGACTGGAGGATTAACAGAGCCCATATGTGGGATTCACCCGACCACACACAACACACACACACACACACACACACACACACACACACACACACACACACACACACACACACACACACACACACACACACACACCCACACACCGTCACAACAGCAAAATCCTCAGCTGGATTTGTGAGCATCATTCTGTCTTTCTTACTGTCCGCTCATTCCCTCATTCTGAACCCCAATCTCATCTAGGAGAGGATTTATGAGGGGGCGCACCTCATCCCTTCAACACAACACAATCTCAATTGGACTGAGTACAGCCTTATTCCAAACCAGACATCCATTAAACCAAGGTATTACTGTAATACAACTATCGGACAACTCTATCTCTTTCTATCTCCCTCTGTCTCTCTCATTCAGGCTGAACATCAGCGAGAGTGATGTTATTAATATAGATCCCGCTATAGTGCGAAGACATTTCATTTCTATGTATATCAGATTAAAATGCCTTACAGCAGAGACCTTATACATTTCCATAAAAAAAAAAAAAGAGCTGCTTGGTTCATGATTAGGTTTGGGTCTTGTTTAGGCTTGGTGTTGGATTCTATCAACTAAATGAGTGCGTAATATGCTCCATAGCCCCTCTTGGCTGATAGGCTCAGGAGAAAAGGGTTTTAGCCCACGTTACCTCCCTAGTGTCTATCCTCCTTTCCCCAAAGACTCCCCAATCCAATTACCAACCTGGCACTGCTTGGCTCAGCGCTGACTCTGCCAACCTACGTGAGCTATGTCTCTTCAACTCTATCTCCCTTACTTTGCCTTCATTCACTCACTCCACTTTTATCTTCTATCTCTCCTTTTATTCATTATGTGACGTAGTCACGCTCTGTCAGCCTGCAGCGGGTGCTTATTTATTTGTTTTTGTTTTTTTGCTTAGCATTGTTGTGTATCTGTGTATGTGTTTGTCAGCTGTGTGCTGGGAGGGAGTTTCAGGCTGATTAAAGAGATGATTTATAGGCGCACGATGTCAGAGGAATTCCCTGATCACTCCTCAAATCGCATCTTCTCAAACGAGCTCTCGCCATTCAACCACAGTCAGCTGCAAAAGAAACTCACCCCAAGACACACACACACACACGCTCATGTGCACACATACATATATATTTATCTTTACACATATCATCTTACATCTGCACAGCTGAGAAGTAGCTCAAGATTTTGCCAGGGATTCGGTGCCCTTATATTTCTGAGTCACTCAGTCAAAATGTCACTTCCACACAAAGGCTCAGACTTGATTACCTTGGTATTTTTTGGACTTTACAGGATCACAATTGAGTTGGGAAAAAATGATTTTGCTCCTACTTCTGCTCAGTTTACATTTACCTATAAAATCTTAAGCTTATCTACATTCGGCTGCTCCAAATCATACATCATAGCAGGTCTCACTGCCATCTTGTAAACCTTCCCGTTCACGCTTGCTGATATCCTTCTGTCACAAATCACCCCTGACACTTGTCTCCACCTGCTCCACCCTACCTGCACTCTCTTCTTCAACTCTCTTGTACACTGTTCATTGCTTTGGATGGTTTAAACTCATCCACCTTCAGTACTTCTGCTCCCTGCAGCTTCACCTTTCCACCTGTCTTCCTCTCATTCACACACATGTATTCTATCTTGCTTCTACTGACTTTCATTCCTCTTCTCCCCAGAACATACCTCCACCTCTTTAGGCTCTCTTCCACCTGCTCTCTACTCTCACCACAGCTCATAATGTTGCCTGCAAACATCATAGTCCATGGAGACTCCTGTCTGACCTCGACTGTCAACCTGCCCAAACAAGAACAAGAAGGAGCTCAGAGCCAATCACTGATGTAATCCAACCACCCATCTGCCACTCCTTCTACACACCTAACCACTGTCTCTCTGTCCTCTTGTCCAGCACCGCCTTCACATACTTCTCTGATGGTTTTGACTTCCTCATGCAGGACCACAGTTCCTCTCTTAGTATCCTAACATATGATTTCTCTACCTCCCCAAAGACACAGTGCAATTTCTTCTGACCTTCTCTATGCTTCTCCATCAACGCTCTCAGTCTGTAGTGCTCTTTCTTGGCATGGAGCCATACTGCTGCTCACTGATCATCACCTCTATTCTTAACCTAGCTTTAACAGCTCTTTCCCATATCTTCATGGTATGGCTCATCAACTTTATCCCTATGTAGTTACTACAGCTCTACACATGACCCTTGTTCTCGAACATCTGTACAGTACACTTCTTCTACATTCCACAGGCATCCTCTCACTCTCCAGGATTGTGTTAAACAATCTGGTCAAAAAGTCCACTGCCCTCTCTCTTAGACAGCCCCATACCTCCAGAGGTATGTCATCTGGACCAACTACCTTTCCACTCTTCATCCTCTTCGTAGCTGCACTCACTAACTCCTTACTGATGCTCTACACTTCCTGATATCCAACCTTTCCTCCATCCGTCGTCCTCTCTCTCATTTTCGTCATTCATCAGCTCCTCAAAGTACTCCTTCTATCTTTTCAACATACTCTCTTCAGCCATTAGCACATTTCCATTGCTATCCTTAATCACCCTAACCTACTGCACATTATTTCCAGCTCGATCTCTCTGTCTAGCCAATCGATACAAGTCCTTTTCTCCTTCCTTAGTGTCCAGCCTCACATACAACTCACTATAAGCCTTTTCTTTTCCTTTGTCACCTCTCTCTTTGATGTACACCTAGCCTCCCAGTACTCCTGTCTGCTTTCTTCATCTCTCTGACTATCCCACTTTATCTTTGCCAACCTCTTCTTTTGAATATTTTCCCACACTTCCTCATTCCACCACCAAGTCTCCTTGTCTTCTTTCCTCTGTCCAGAGGATACACCAAACACATTTTGGCAAGTTTCCTCTTACCACTTCAGCTATACATTCCCAGTAATCTGGCAACTCTTCCCTATCACCCAGAGCCTGTCTCAACTCCTCCCTGAACTCCGTGTAACATTCTTCCTTCTTTAACTTCCACCATTTAATCCTCACCTCTACCTTCACTCACTTCCTTTTCTTGATTTCCAGAGTCATCCTACAGACTACAGTACCATCCAATGCTGCCTAGCTGCATTATCCTCTATTTCAGATTGTGCCTTCTGGATAAGATATAATTGTGTGTACTCACATTAGGTAATATTTACAGTAATGTGGGAATTTTCTTGAGAATCTGCATGCTTAGCAGCAAAGCAGAGAACGCAGCTCCTCCACACAGCATGGGTTCTGTTTATATTGTGAACCACAGTTTGTATGTTTTTCTATTACCATGTATAGCACTGTCATCTAGACTAAAAGAATGGGCTTAATTGGGGCAGTAGGGGAGTGAGCTAAATTGACTACTGCAATACTATTAGGCAAGTGAGAAGACATGTGGACTAATTGGTGCAGGAGCAACACAATCACTGAAAATGACTAAATAGAAAATACTTTAATCTCAATGTTAGTTACTTTTAACATGTGATATTTGGACACAGTTAAGGCTAAACAAATTGCAAAAATGACCTTTCTGTTGTATCCACCTTCTCTTAACCATCCTTGACCTAACTGTGCTTCATTAATTTCCTGTATTTCCCAAAATACCATTCCGGAAAACACACTTGGGTTGGTCACGCCTGCGTACCCTTGATTTTGAGAGTGCGATATTGATAATTTACATGTCTATGTTTTTCTAATTAAGCAATGGTATCATATCTGTATTAAATTATACTGTCAATCTGCATGGGCACTGATGCCCTGAGCAGTGAGTCCCCTGTTTCAATCTTGGCTCATTCCTCTGTTGTCTTTTCCCCATATTCCCTTTCCCTTTTTCATACTCTAGTCAATAGAAGCATGGTATGCCCAGTACACACACACACACACACACACACACACACACACACACACACACACACACACACACACACACACACACACACACACACACACACACGGAGTTAGACTTTGCAAGAAAACATCTCAAAGAGCCTGCACTGGAAAAGAAAATTCTTTGGACAAATGAAACCAAGATTAACCAGAATGAGGGGAATAGAAGAGTACGGAGAAGGAGAGAAACAGATCATGATCAGATGCATACCACTGCCAGTGGAAACAGGTCACTAGTGTTTATTGATGATGTGGCTGCTGATAGAAGCAGCACGATGAATTCTGAAGTGTACAGGGCTGCACTCTCTGCTCAGATTCAGCCAAATGTTGCATAACCGATCAGATAGCACTTCACAGTGCAAATGGATAATGACCCAAAGCATACTGCAAAAACAACCCAAGAGTTTCTCAGGCAAAGAAATGAAATATTCTTCAATGGCCAAGCCAGTCAACTGATCTCAACCCAATACTGCATCTTTTTCAGTTACTGAAGACAAAACTGAATGCAGAGAAACGCAGCATTTTATAGAACATATAGTTCACATATTGTTATGTTTTTGTAATGTAGTGTAAAGCAAAATACATTTCCCCACAATCTATGACGCAGTCTCTTTTCTGTTGGCTTGTCACTCATCTCCAAACATCTTTTCTATCAGTTTAACACCCAATGATCAGAGGGGGCCCTCTTTGCTGTAGGGCTAATTTTAACATGCAATCAATAGCTACTGTCTTGTTTTGTTTTATAACTATTACAAGCAAATTATGTGTTTGATGGGAAATATAGACCAGCTGTGTGTTTCTGACATAGTCCTAGGCGCTTCAGGTAATTTATTCTCTACCGGGAGAGACATTCGATTTTTGACACATTGGGAGTGTTTATTTTTTTCTCTTTTCTTTTCCTTGCCTGTTTTTCCAGCCTGCGGAGAGAGTAAGAGAAAGGCCTTGAATAATGATGAGTGTGTGCTGTAATGCAACTTCAGTTCAGCTGAGAGATTCATTAACAAACTCTGATGATTTTCTTTCTTTTTTTCTCCTTTTTTTTTTTTGCCACATCACTCAGCACAGGAGTTTTAGTTGATGTTATACAACGTTATCCTCTCTCAAGGTTACGCATTCTCTCATTTCCCCTGACTCCTCTGTTTCTTCTTAAAAGTAATTGTTTCGTGCTATAGCTGTATTCAGGCTATGTGAGTTATTAGCTGAATCCTCCGGCAGGAGTGTGGGCTAAATGGAATGGTGTCAAGAGGCTGGCTGCCCTGCTGTGTGGGAGGATGACTGGGAGTTAAGTAACAATGGCCAAGTGAACACAGTGTGATTTTTTTTCTCTCTCTCTCTCTCTTTTTTTTAATGTGTGCATTGGTACATGTGTCTATCACTGATTTTTTTCTTTCAATGCCACATCTCCTGAGCAACAGTTCAACCTGAATGTCAAATTCCATGACTGTTTCTACACAAACGAAAATGTATTTCTGGTCAGTAAAGATAAGTGCGAATGTATAGCATGCATGCTTGTGGGATGACAGGGGTATGGTCTTAAAGGAGAGAGGTTTGCACTGACAGCAGCAATACCTAAAGGTAAAAAGATGGGTGCATATGTGCAGGATTCAGAGATTCAAGAAAGAAACACATCGCAGGGATGGTAAAAAGAAGTAACACGCTGGAAATAAAAATCAGGATGGAAGTTCTTTTTTTTAACCTTTATTCAACAGGACAGTGGCGAGCAGACAGGAAAGTAAGGCAGCAGTGAGGGGGAGTGACCTACATGATATCATCTGGGATAGGCTCAAATACAGACCCTTGCAGCAAGGACTCTTTCAACTTTCAGCATACAGGCCACCAGCTCCACCAGGTGAGCTATAGTGGCACCCTCAATTAAAAGACTTAAGGACACTGGCATGCCATCATCATAGCCTATGCTTCATTGCTTGATCATTAGCTTGAACATTAGTCAGTCCTAACACAGAAATAAAGCTATTTCTAACTAATCATAGTCTTTAAGGAAAAATTAGACCCCAAAATAGGTACCACAGGGTTGCAATTAGACCCCTTTCCCAGTAACAGCAGCAAAGGTTTTAAGAGAAACGATCCAGCAACAAATCATAGGACTCCTAAATGCCCCCCGACCCCCCACCCAACACTGTCTAGCCACAAAGCCAGCTGCTTTGTAATGGCAAAGAACACGCCATGATCATATCCTTTCAAAATAAGGGAACACAATTTTTGGTCATTTTTCAGCTCCTAATTCTTATAATAAGAATGTAAGAGTACTGCACCGTATGAACATTTCACTCATAAAACTGTAGTTACTCATAATGAATATTTAAAAAAGAATGGCCCAGAGTTGGCACAGGAAAATTAGACATACTGTATCACTTTCTATATTTCACAAAATCTTCTTTCTTGGCAACACATGGCACCTGCAGTACCCCAAATCAAACTCAATTTATGACATTATGGGCAGAGACTCAGGGTGTGTTATACCACACACAGCTGGTCCATAGCCTCCAGGCACTAGCCATTTATTATTTTTTATTGATATCCACCGGGGGTTAAAGTGGGATTTGACAGGTAGGGGAACCGTAAGATTGGCTGTAGCAGTGCAGCACGGACAAAAGAATCACTCAGAAATAAGTCACGTAATAATTTCTATTGCGAGCTCCAGTAGATTTTACTTTTATAGCCAAGACACTTCATGCTGTTCCAGATCATTCTAGCTCGCGTTAACCCTTGATATCCACTGAACAAAGAAAGTTTATGGTAGTAAAAATTTATGCTATATCACCCGACACCATGTTTCTGTCATCTTCTGCTGCAGTGATACCTGCTAGTGTTTCCCTTCAAGTCACAAAAAAGACAGAAAGTCCCATTGATGCTCACTATGCTCCTCCTCTTCTCCTTCTGACAGTCTTTGATTCACTCACACACAGAGAGCTGCCCTATTAAAAGCTACAGAAAAAAGAGGGCCGCCTTTGTCCTATTACTGAGTAGTGGAGCTGATGTTACTGAAGTTGGCAGCCATGGATGACTAGGAGCCACCAAGGCCTTGGTCAGCTGACATTATTCTGGCCCTCAAACATTACCCAGCCCTGCAGCAGTGTCTGCCTCTGTGTGTTCGTGTGCCTGTTGTACTATTTGTCCTTGTCCAAATGTAACTTCTGGATGGAGTTGCCGTTTGTGGCTAGGTGAACAAGGGAGAAAAGGAGGGAGAGGCAGAGAGAGAGAGAGAGAGTAACAAAGAAGGTCGTAATCTGAGTGGATCTGAGCACTGATCCTCTTTGGCTCTCGTAGCATGTGTGTGTGTGTGGGGGGGGGTCACATCAAGCTTGAGCTCTGGGATAAGATGGGTAGAAAAGCAGCAGAGATACGGTATTTGGACAGGAGGTAAAGTCACCAATAACAGATTGAGAAGGATCAGCGTTATTACAAAACAGAAAAATATGGAAAAATAATTTGAGTTATCCATCTGCATCGTTTAGGTCAAGAACCGCATCTGCCGCAGGATTATGCACGTATCAC
Organism: Archocentrus centrarchus; assembly: GCF_007364275.1. Classification (NCBI taxonomy): domain Eukaryota; kingdom Metazoa; phylum Chordata; class Actinopteri; order Cichliformes; family Cichlidae; genus Archocentrus; species Archocentrus centrarchus. Next base: position 23,389,206 of record NC_044355.1, on the reverse strand, counting down.
ATATTCTAAAAAATTGTCTGAGGTATATTAGGTCAATAACAAAATTTTGCCACAGCTGTAATGCCGGAGGTCTGATCTGAGTAAAGGCAGCGGAGATGAGTACTCCGACTGTAGTCCAGGGATGAGGCTGAAACCCGGCAAACAGTCCAGATGGGTCAGCAGCACAGAGCCAAAGCCCTCCTTAACCTGCTGGATCAGGGAATCAGCCACGCTTCACAACCAAAGGCAGCACACACAATCTCCCACATGCAAAAACACTCAAACGCATGCAGACACAACTCTACCTGCATACACCTCCATTCAGAGCAGGTGCAGCAAATCAGGTGGCTTTAATTCTATCCACACTCCAAGTAATAAAGCCCAGCTCACTAGTTTGTCTTTGGTAACTGTTGTAAAGTAGCAAACGCCCTGCTTTATAGATTCAATGTCATAAAAGATCAATTTGTTTCTTTGGGAATAAACAATAATACGGTGAATTTAATATTCTTTCTTACAGACTTGTTTATTTTCATGTAGACTGGAGCATTAGAGACGCCATTATAAGGCTGTCTAAATTGGTCCACTGAGGCTTGGTCTAGTCCATAACAAGCACGGCGTTTCTGAAACATTTATGCAACACTGCCCAACATTACAGCTTTTAGTATTTACTACAGAGAATTGTTTGCTCCCTATAGATGATCAAATGTCTTATACATTCATAACTCAGCCTTCTGCCAGTTACTTCTGCCTTCTCTAGTCATGCGGAAGCGCAGTTTGCATCCCCTTTCCCACTCCAAAAACATCCATTAACTTGTTTTGACTTTTCATTGTTTATCACTTATTAATAAGGAATTAGCATGCTGACTGTCCTGAAAACTTCTAAGTTGTTAGGAACAGGTTTTGAAAATAGTTCCCTCTCACATGTCTCTAAATTGTGCGATTATGCATATTGACTGCAGCTCTGCCTGGCTGCACCGAAGACAAGTCAGAGCTGAAGGAAAAAGAGGGGAGTATGCGCACGTACAATGTTGCCAATTCGTTTTTAAAAAAAAAAAAAAAATTCTGAATAATCGTCAAGGAATTGAGGGGCACACAGAATAAATAACAACATAAGTCAGGTTTAGGGCACATTGTTATCACAGCCATGCCAGTGCTGTGACTGTGAAATGGAGAATACAGTTTCAACGCTCTCGAAAATCGCTTTCGCCCACTGGGCCAGTGTTCCTCTAGTTCAGCTCACCCAGAGTGATATCCTCTTGCCGAGGGTAAGTGCAGGGTCCTGAAATTCCATCCTACACTGATTTACCAAAAACATTACGCTGTGTCTTTGCTTGAGCTAAGTAATTCCGACTCTAGCACTCCTCTAGACAACAGCGGTGAATTTTTACAGCACTACAACGCAGAAGAAACTCCTGTTTTTCTTTTTCCTTTTTTTGAGTAAAACAAAACTGAGACAAGTGATAAATAAAGTAAGGGGGGAAGACAACTTCACAAAATCTCTTTTTTGGGGGGGAGAAACATAAAATAACCAATCCATTATCTGAGCGCCACCCCTGCTGTGTTCCCCTGATTCCTTCGAGCTATTAGCAGCTTAGGACACAAATAGATCACACAAGATATTAAAAAGCAGCAGGAACCTAACAGTTTAAAAGCTCCATCGTAATCCTTGCTGTGGAACAAAAATATGTCTGAATGCAGTCAAATTATTTTTCCGCTGATTCTTTCTTCTTTTTTTACGGTTATTGTTTAGAATTCATATTTTATAGTGCATGTTTTTGTTATTAGAGGAGGAATTTTCAGAGAGAAGCCGACAAAGGTGACGAGCTCCTCAGCCGAGCATCCGCACGAACCCTCCTAGTATATATAATGTATATATTCTTAACTCCAATTTTATTCTTTTTCCAAGTAAACATGACTCAAATGAATGGAAGGCATTATTTCATGCCAGAAATATAAAAGCATCTGGTTATACAGTGGCAGCACTGAGGCAGATTTAATAATAAAACCTCAGGAGACAAATGTAATGCGGTTCATAAGAATGAAAACGTACAGATATATGACTTTATTGTATTTCGAAGCTTTGCCTTCCAAACATCGCTCACAGGTTTGTGGTTGGCAGGAAATAAAACATTCTGTCAGAACTGATCAAGGTATCAAGTTGTGAGAGGGGGCTGCTGGTAACAATTGTTGCCATCATTTAATTGACAGTACCTGTGACCCTAATATTGTTAAACTCTTACACAAGTGCAAATCTGGCACACTGTTTTTTTTTTTTTTTATTGTTGTTTTTATCTTTTTACACGAATGTGAACAGAGCAGACAAAAATATTCTGGCTTCAGGTATGGAGATAAAAAAGAGAGAATTTAAAATGTCCTTGAGGTCTTTGATGGACTGTGATCTTGTCCATGAAAACACATAATACATTCATGCTCTTACACCCCTGATTTAATGAGTATTCACATTCTGCTTCAAACTCTCTCTGGGTTTCGCTTCTTTCTGGGGTTATAAAATTCATGTTGAGGAAAATATTATACTGGCAGACATAAGAAACATGAAGGCAGTTTAAGTGATTATGTTGGTGCGCCTTCACCAACTAAATCCATGAAAATCCGTGAAAGTAAATCCATGAAAATGGCACAGGATGCAAGTGTTTGCTCTAAGATACAGTCTGAGTAGTTAAAAGCCCCCCCCCCTCCAATTGAACTTAAGCCTTCTCACACATCTTATGCTGACCTTATAGCAGATGATATTTGAGGTGATTCAGTTTGAGGCAAATTTCTAATTTAGAGTCTAATCACAGACCTGAGCTCTGCTGCCACTGCACTTTATGGATAAGGCTCAGTGAGAGCTAAAGTAGTTTCACTGTTTTGACAAGATCAAGCTTGTTTGACAACATAATACTGGTTTAGTTATGCTAAAAAGATCCATGATAATCAGTGATGCAATTTCTTTACACTGCCATTAGCCAATAGAAGACAGTATGTTTAATGTATAGCCAAAGTGTTACAAACTTGAATCTCATTTTAAACTCTCTTTATCTTTCATATTCATGTTCGCTGAAAATATCTTCTTTCAAATCTAGTTTGCTTCTTGTATTTGCAAAGGGTTAGTAAGTTAAATGTTATAAAAATAAATATGACTGTACTGTATTTGTACTATTATACAAGAGAAGTTTTAAAAAGCTATCAACTCCTGTTTTGCAGGTAACAGTGGGAAAATTAATTGTTTATTAGGAACCTGATTTGGCTCTAACATAAATAGTTTTCAAGTCAGATAACAATCAACTGACAAGAGTTAGAAACATAATTATTCTGACTATAGTGGCAAATGTGACAGAGCATGTACAAACCAAGCTAAAGTCCAAAACTGTCATTTTTAACTTTTTTTTTTAATGTTTTCTAAAACTTCTATATTAACACGCAAAAACAGATTTCATGTATCGTTTACAAGAAACGGTTATTTGATGACAATCCACACACGTTATTGCTACAGGCAAAAGACAGCTGCGATTGTCTGTCTTTGGCTTTTTTGCATGCTGTGCCACAATTGGTCAGTTTCTGGCCATTTAAGCTGCTAATATATTTTTATATCACAGCTTAGCACCCTAAACCTCCTTGAGACCAATTTCCCCTAGTGATAACAAGCAACCTCCCGTAACCAATTGTCAGGAATACACATTTTTTTCATTGCAACTGGTGTCGCCAACTGTTCTCTAGAGCTTTATAATCACTGGCAACATGAAATACATGATTCAAAGCCAACAATCACAAGCTTGAAACATCCAGATAACGTCACTGTATGAATCAAACCATCCTCAATCCTTCCTGAACCTCTGTTGCCAGCTATTCAAATAAGTCCTGCTAGTATTACATACCTCTAATAATTTGTCAAAAAATGTGCCATTTGTTTGTAATCTTATTCTCTTGTGCAATTTCTGTAATTAATAAGTAAAAATTCCACCACAAATTACCTACCACATTTCACCAAGCACAGAGGCCCAGTAACAATATTAGTCCTGTACATTTTGGTGATTCTGGTCTTTCTTTTCTGCAAACTTTTTTGTGTCCTCTGCACCTTTCTTCTGTTTCCTATTCCGGAGTTAAAGAGGCTCTGCTGGATATTATCAAGAGGCTCGTGTCTTTACACAGTATGCAGACCAAGTTACAGAAAGCGGGTTCAAATCCATCAGAAGAGCGACATCAGGATGATGAGATGGATAACACGCAGTGCGGCATGCGATAAGGAACATTTTGCTGTCTTTCAAGAGGCTCAACAGTTATTATGTGGCATTCCGTGCAAATAGGGCTATATTCTTAAATCAATGTTGAGCGACAGCAGGGTAAAGAAAACAGAGAAGTGGACTTAAAGATTAGACCGCTCTGCCTAGATACATCCACACAAACTCGGTGGATGTGAAGGGCCCTTATTATACACGGTGTCACACCGCACTGCGAGCTCCATCAGGACTCGACACTTATAGAAAGAAAAGAACTCTCGAGACGCGACAACATGTGGTAACAACAAAAAGCAGAAGCATTAACCTTAAGTATGAATGCTCTGAGCAGGAGTTACAAATATAACCGGCAAAAAGTCGAACGCGCCAAAGTCACATTTGAGAAGACACATTCACACACACACACAAAAGTCTCAGAGGGCATTTTCAAGTCCAATAACATCATTACATCTATTCGCGTTATTACTATTCACATGAGTGAATAGTAATAACATCAAATATGAATATGGTGTAGACAAGTCATCTGTGTGTGTGTGTGTGTGTATAAAGTGTGTATTTGGGTTATGAGATTAGAATCATCCAGGACGTTCATCTATTCTGTTGCTGGTGAGGCGATTGAGTGGGGCTGGGTGATATGATGGCACTTTCACAAAGGATTACATTACTCTCTTTCATTCCCTTCACGCAGTACTCTTTTGCGCTCCCAAATCTTTGCATTTAATAATGGACACTGCTTATGTTATGAATTGAGCTGGTGCTATATAAAGGATTAACATCCAAAGGGATAAAGCACACACGCATGTGTGAATATATGTTCATGTTTGATACATAAACTTCTCTTTTGCCAAGTGGTATTAATCTGCCATTCCAAATTGCCTTTGCATGCACACAGGACTCATGCGACATGATGCAAACAAGGCTGCTGTTGCATTTTTGATGGCAGATCAGTTTTAATTATAGCTGGGAGTAATATAAAAAAAAAAAAAAAAAAAGCTTGTCTGAACTGAAGTTGCAAGTTAAAGGCTGCCAATCTTCAACTTCTCGAGCCAGGCAACCAACTCTAAACTACTTAAACTCGACACCAAGAAGACAGAATGCAATTCAGATTGCAGCAATTACTGTTAACTGACTTCTTGATTTAAATAATCAGAGTGTTTATTAACTCTGTAAACAGCTATACTAATCATGGCTTCATGGTCTGTATTTTAGCAAAGCAGGTGCTTTACTGAAAAGCATACATCATGAGTCTCGCTGTGGTGGATAAGGGTAAGAACTTTATTAATGACGAAAATACAGAACATTCATACTGATTACAGTGAAAGAGCAATATTTTATAACTGCAGTGACCTGCCCGTATCAATTTTTGCTGATTCCAATTTTCTTTCTGAGGACTGTAACTGACAGCCCCCGCAAACAAAAACAAACTTTTCTTTGACTGGAAATGTGATTTTTCATAATTAAAGCAATAATTAAACTTTATAATTTCCCCCAAACTGCAGTATGTTACAGGATCTTTTCTTACTTAAACAACTGAAAATAAAGTGCTCTGCTACTGGAAAGAGGTACACATATTCAACTGAAAATGAGCTGCTGTCCACCCACAACTTTATCTATTTTACCTTAGCAAACAAAAGCAGGCATAACAGACTTATATAACAAATGTCAAATGACATGTTAGCGTGTGGCTGTGCCTATTTGCCTGCACCGCTGTGTGCATGTTGCACATGCATGAACTGGACCAGCTCATAATCTGACATATGTGAGACTGTTCACCGGTCAGGGCTGAGAATGCTAAAAATAGGAAGATTCCTGGCTGGTCAGTTGGTGCATCTCTAATTAGTAAAAGTCTCTGATATAAAGGGAAGCTCATGATTTTGTGTTATCAAGCTCATTGCTGTTAGATGGTCATGTTATCCTGAATTCTTTTTTTTTTTTTTTTTTTTGCTCCTTTGGAATTTTAATTATATGATAGTGTTTTTTCTACAAAATTTATATTCCAATAACCCCTGCCCCCCCTCCTGGTCTCAGAAAAGAGAATAGGACTGCATTCACAGCTTATACCCTGTCAGCGATATGGAGACATACATGTACTGTAGTAACACAGACACCGACTTTGGAAAGAGACAGAGAAGCAGAAATGACAAAAGCATAGGAATCTAAGCTACAGTTGTCTGTAAATGCTCTCCATTACAATAAATGACTTCATTAAAACAAAGATGTGTTCAACCACCCTCTGTGTTTCAATGAGTATAACTGTGGAACAATTTGTTGAAGTGTGCTCAAGTAATAGAGCTTCAGATGCAGCCTGTGGTATTTACACTTATCCTCTTAATGTGCTGGCCCAGGACTGCCAAAAAGTATCTGTACTTTTGCAAAGCACCTGAATATGCACGCTTATGTACATAGACGCAGCTGTATCACACAGATAGGGCCAGATCCTGCCTTTCTCTGTGCTTATTAAGACATTGAAGCTGTTAGCACCTAGCAGCACTAATCCTATAGCCTTATGCTCACTGGTAGTGGAGCCAAATGGCCTTATACAGAGCAGCTCAAACTCTTTCTCTCCCTCCCTTTCTGACTCTCTTTCTCCCCGTGTGACTGTGAGCATCTGTGACTGTTTGTGATGAATGGACAAGGCAAAAGAGGAGAGGGGTGAATGTGAGACATTGCACCACTGAGGCCAGTGAGAATAGGGAAAAAAAAAAAAAAGACAGAATGAGCAAGGTAGGCAGAGACTAAAAGAGGGTATGGGTGTATATGGGAGTGTGGTTTTGTGTGAATGCATCTGTCTGTGTGCTGGGAGGAGAGGGTCGAGGAAGGGGAAGGTAGGGTAGTTGCACACGAATTGCATACAAACACAACTACATGCACTCTGCCCCTGCGTTTATGTCCAGCTTGTTAAGCATGCAGAGCGTGCGCGTGTTTACGCTTGTGTGTGTTTTTGCTGCTGCGTGCACACTGGCACGTGTGTACGTACATGCGTGTGCAAGGCCGAGCTAGGTTAAACTTGTATTCGTGAAGTGTTCCCAGAAGAGATTAATCATCCTGTGCTGGAATGCAGCATCGCGGTCATATATCATCACCTGACCTCTCTCTCTCTGTCTCCCTCTCTCACTGCCACACGTAGCAGTGGAGTCAGGGTAAAAGGAGTGTCACTGCATATCTGCAGTAAACAAACAGCTGAATGCTTTGACAGAAGCGTGGAAGGTAGGAAACTGTGCTAATTATCAAATCCCAGCATCCGGGTCAAATCAGATGTTATAGAAACCCGCTAAGGTCAAACCCGTTTTACACAGAGAGAATTAAAAAGAAGTGAATGTGGGTTATAAATTAGAGAAGAAACCAGCAAATAATAAAAAAAAAAAGTTTAAAAAAAAGAAAGAAAAGAAAATGTTGGCCTTCAGCTGCCTCTGCTGGAGACACGCAGAAGCAGATGGATGCTCTAAGAGTCTTTAGTTTATACAGAATCAGAGCCTCTTTAGCTAACTCCAACAAAAATACTGAATGATGCCTCAACTCAGTGCAGTAGCCAAAAGAACATAACTGCTGCAGACTAATTTGGGTTGGGCTTGGCTGTATGCATATGCAACATCTAAGCTGCAGCATCGAGTGTGTCTATGTCTATCTATGTGTTTATAGTTAATTCTGTTTATAGTTAATATTTAAAGTTAATTCGGTGCCTGCAGATTCCAGTGTAAAAAGCAGATGCACATCCACACCCCAGGCCGCCATGCCCTTACAATGCAACTTTATGTTAAGAAGGGGCATAAGGCATAAACTGTGAACTGCATAACGCTCCAAATTTAGAGTCCACGATACATAACTTTTATTAATCTATTTTATATCTATTTTTATAAAGTAAGAGACTGAGCTAATTTTATTTTATTCTAAGATAAGTGGATAAGTGGAAGAAAATGCATGGCGGGCTGCATGGATGGAAATTTGAACCATATGGTCTTAAGTTTGAAGCACGCATAAATGCACGTTTCTGCAAATGTACCTAAGCACTGTGAAATCAATCTATTTGAAAGTTAACTTCATTTATCTTTCCAAGGCAGCTGCAACTCCAATTTTGGAGCAGTGACTTACTGTAGGTTAAGACAATGTATATTTCCAGCTGGTACTTACATGTTCAAGGGTGCGATGGGCGCTAGAAGATGCCGCTGAACAAATGTTTTCATCAAACCGTTATATCTTCCCACAGTAAGAACAGGAGGCCAACCATAAGTCAATGCTATTCTGTGCAAGTTGCAATGCATGTAGAAGAAAGGACCTTTTACTTAGTTGTGTTCAGCAATAGGAAATTGATTCTTTAATATTAAAAATTCAACAGCTGAGTTTCATTACTTTTCTGAGTCTATCCCCTTTCCCTTGTGGAGTGGGAAAATATAACAGTTTATTAAATTACTTCTCTGAAAAGTCTCTGGGGATGCCATCTTAACTCCCATCCTCCTTCACAAGGCCATTTTAGACTGTAACTAGACATGTCTGCTTAGAAAGAGAGACAGAGACACAGTGAGAAAAAGAAACATGGATAGATGGTATGCTAAATATCTAGATTTCATTGACTGCCACAGAGAATTTGTAGTTATTTCACTGACTGAGAAAGAAGGAATTGAATGAGCCCACATGTGAAGGGAACGGAGTACTGTAAAGGAATTGGATTGAAACTCTGTACATGTGTGTTGCTGTGTAGGTGCTCTCGTGTAGTCATCAGCTAACATAGACAGGTAATATGTTAAAGAGAAAACCTGAATGCTTGACTGCTACAATGAGGGTATTCACTCATTCCACTTGTCCCCTCACAGGAAACAGTCACTGCAAACAGTTACAAAGATGTTCTGATCAAATACTTTTATCCTATGATGCAATGTGTCAGTGGTGATGGGAGTGATCTCTTCCAGGATGACAATGATCCCATCCATGGGGCCCAGGGGTCCCAGATTGGCTTGATGGGTAAAGTGAACTAACTGTGAGCTTAAAAGTCTTTCTATCTCAGCCCAGGTGAATACTCATGGAACTGTTTTGGATCATCACATTAAATGATGATCTCCACAAACGAAATTAACACACAAAATGAGGGAATATTTTTTGGAAGGATATTATCCCATCCCTGCAGTAGAATTCTGGAGACTTGGAAGATCAATGCCAAGGCACACTGGAGCTGTTTTCATGTCACATGGTGGCCTAGCACCTCACACCTAACTCCCTTTATGTTGATTTTCTTCTTGAATTTGTCTTTAATGTTCAACCATTCAGGGTTAAAGTGGATACCTGTGTAATCTGTACAATATTCAATTGTTCTTAGGTCAGAGGGCTTTCAATAAAGTTCACTATTACAAAAGATCCTTAAGTATCATCAATGAATGCTGCTAATACACTTCCTGATCTAAGGAGCAAAGGAGTCAGGCCTTAATGGGTCTGTAAGCCTAAGCAGTATCTTTGAGAATGATTCAACTGGCCACAACTTCCTCTTAAAGGCATATAAGGACAAGCCCACCATTTACTCCACTCCTCAGCAACAGAAAAAGAGATTCTTTTTTTCAACTTGTAAAAAAAAGACTACTTACCTTTATAAACTGAGGAATTAAACCCTGACCTGTTAAACTAGGGCCAACAGATGAAAGATCTTTTTTTTGGTGACTTTAATTAAATTTCCTCTGCGAGTTAGCCAAGAAATTCGGTTTCATTTATTTTTGGGTAAGGTGTGTGTTCGGTTAGATAAAGATTTCTTTACAAAAAGATCAACTTTCAGCCAGTTTCATACACTGTGCTGTAGGTGTCATTTCGACTGACAGATGACTGACAGTGCTCGCCTTTGCTGAGACATCAACATGAATGCTGAGCACCTAAATGAGTGAACACATCACTCACTGGTCAGCAGTCTTTGTTTCTGCGTGTTCAAAATTTCACCCATGTCATCCACTGAAACTGATGGGCTTACGCATCCCTGTTGTGATAAAAGACACGGTACCTGGCATCGTCCACATGCAAGCAGGCGCATGTGCTTGGCTGTACTTCAATGCATCGAGGAAGCTCATCGCAAAGTGCCATGAGTCTATGAGAAGGATGAGTTAAAACCAGTCGGTCAGCTGTCAGACAGATGTAGTAAATATCATCCTGCTCTGCCATCACTTCCAACACAAAAACCCACAGGATCCATGAGCATGGTAATCCAAGATGAAGGCTGCTCTCTACGAGTGTCACTTTCTCCAAAGCACAGCTAATGCTGGGTGTCACACACCACACACATGCAAACACACAAATGCATACACTTTCGTCACGTAACACTGAGCAGTATAGTCGGAGCATCTCTCACACACACACACACACACACACACACACACACACGTACACAAAAGCCTTGAAATAAAAAAAAGCCAACGAAGGTGTCCGAGGAGTCCGCAAATCACAGATGAGAGATGAGTTTGTGGTTTTCAAATTTCTTGTACGCTTAAGGAAAATCAACACAACATTTAAGGAAATCTCAGCCTATTATGTATTCAAAAAAAATTGCATTCATGTTATGTTGGTGTCTCGATGGCTACTGCGTCATCTTCGATTACGCTGCGTGTTTTGGCAGCTATTTTAAGAATCATTATTCCAACAAAGAGACATTCCAGGCTCTATGTTAATGTGATCTCTCTTTTTCAACTGAAAAACACAAGATAATAGGGAGCAACAGCCATGTGCGTCATGGCCTTTTAGAGAGATGCGACGATACTATGTTGAGTCAGTGTTTTGGTTCAATTTGATGGGACTACTAGAGACGCAGACATTAAGGAGGACTGCTAATTGAAGCACTCGTAAAAAAAAAAAAAAAAAAAAAAGTGCTTCAACATACAACACATGTAAACTGTTCCCAAACCTAATTGAAGTCAGTCTTGCAATCACATCATAAAATAAATAATAATAATAATAATAATGCATTTAGCTTTTCTTTTATGAACCCAACCCTTAAAATATCTCTACAGGAAGCCACCGGCTATGTCATCTACTATTTTTTTTATACTCTGTGGTTTCTTACTCATCTACTCACAATTAATCGATTACTGCAATTAATATAATTTTCTCTTTCATCAGCAAGCCTTTGAAATTTTTGCCTCTCAAAAACCCACAGCATGGTATTCCTACATATGCCTTGGCAAGCTCTCCAAAGTAGGACAATTAATGTTGAAGGTTGAAATGTTGAAATATAACACAAAGAGGATAATGGAGCATGAATGGATCAAAGTGAGGACTCAACAGACGAGGCAGGAAAAAGGGGGGGGGGGGGGTAGTAAGGAAGCCTAACTGGCTAACTGAGTTGGTCCATCCTAATAAAAGCCTTTCAGACACTGTTGTATGTCATGCTGCCCATAATCTACTGTGTAGGAGGCCAAACAGGGCAGTACCATAGGAATGAACCCATTCCCGCAGCAGTTTCTGTATCTGGATGTGGATTTATGACACTGAGATGATTGTATATTTGGCTCAAAAAAAAAAAAAGCCCTGAGCTTGTGAAATAGCTGGGAGGGTAGTGGGCCAGACAGACCTGCCTATAATAGAGCTGTGCCACTAAGCTTAGTATTTTCTATTTACTGGCACGTCCTGACAATTACAGCAACAGTGTAAACATAATCACCCTCTCTGCATATTCTGACAGAAGGAACATCCTTTTCACCTACCTCTACTCTCTCTAAAGGTCAGTGTTCTTAGTTAATCAGTGGTAACAAGAGGCTATTTGTCCTCTGTTACTACTTATCTTGTTCTGTCCCGAATGATAAAGTGCTATAGTCGAATGTACTGTGCAACTGCAATATTTCTCATTTTTTTTAAAGTTTTAATTTGTTCAGAACCTGGCTGTGATAACAGAATAAAAATGGATGCTAAAATATGCTACTGTATGTAGATTATCTGTGGGTGATTACTTGATTTATTCTCTCTGGCATCTTTAAAAAAAAAAAAAAAAAATCAAGATCTGAACTTGAAACCCCAGACTGAACCCAGTGGATTTAAGTTATTTAAAAACTCGCTAATGTTGCTATGGTTGCACTGTCAGCAACAGCGGTGCTTAGCAGTTCGCACCCTGTCGAAATGGCCAGGTAAAGGAAAAATGTTAACACCAAGCAGCAAATGGCTGTTTCCAAAACCAAACCAGTCAACACATGAAATCATGCAAAAGCCTTCAAATAAGAGGCACTTTACTGCTCTCGGGTAATTATACCTGAGAGACATACAAGCAGCTTTTTTGCTATGACATCAATTAACATGGTGCAATGCAGTTCTAGTTGATAGAAATTAAAACAATGAAAACAATGGTGCCTGGTTTGTGTTTAAAGGGGATTTTTGGCTCTAAATCGGCAACAAAATTGCATTGGCCTAGTCACAACTATTTCGGCCACTATGCTCGTTCATTTTCTAACACTAAGTAGGCTCTGAATTGGTTGGAAAGGACAAAATGCATCAGCCGGGCTTTCAGTACCATCATGGGTTCACACCTGTAAAGTGAAATCGGACCCTCGAGATTTTCTTATGCTGCTTTTCATCTGCGACTGTGGACAGTCCTGCACAGTGTGGGATAACACACAGCATGGGGGTCAGACTGGATATCACTGACCTCTGAACAGCTCCGCAGCCCACAACTGCACATGTCCCTGCTGACGTGCACATGCATTAGGGTTATTGTGTGAAGCCTTCAGTCTTTAATCCCCTAATCTGCTGAACCCTGGAAATCACTTGCAGTCATCTGTCAGCCAGGTCGGAGTGGGCCACAGAGCTCAACGGAATCACACAAGCACACACGTACACGCAGACAACTGCGCAGCCAAACACACGCGTGCACACACCTTCTCAATGCTACTCATTTATTCAACAAGGCCAGCCTCATTTCAGTCTAATGAAGATTGATGCTCCTCTTTCCAGGACTCACAGGTGTTGAAGTAAAATGTATGTATAAATATATAACCCATATAGAGCACTGGGAAAAAAGTAGAGAGATTAACAGAAAGATATTTAGTTCCCAACCACATTCATGTGTGAATTTGCAAAAATCCCGTATGCATGTCAATCTGCGGAATAGCTGCATGGTAACACCACTGAGTTAATCTTGATGACTAGTTGTGAAGGGACAACAAGGACATGGACTCAGGGCACCTGTGCTGCTCAGACCCTTAAGTCAAGTCTATGCATGTCAGGGCCATTAGCGTGTGTGTCTGTGTGTGTGTTGTCATGCCAAATAGGACACCATGAGGGCCAGTCTGGAGATTGTGGTTGACACAGCCTGCTGCTCTCCAGCGTGAGCTCCTATTAGCACTTAAGACTGAGTCTCACTATACGCACACACACACACACACACACACACACACACACACACACAGCAAACTGGTCATGATTACACCTGGCAGGTTAAACACTGTGGCAGACAGCTGAGTCTGTGCACTCGTCCGTGTGAGTAAACCAGACAAATGGCGAGAGAGCAACATATGCACTTGTTTCCATATGCATGTGGTTAAAAGTGTGTCAGAAATGATCCCACGCAAATCTGAGGGCTTTACTTCCTTTTTGATTTCTACGCCCCTGTCAAAAGCTCAAGATGGAGGAATGGAAAGCGGGAGAGAGATCAAAGAGCGTTAGAAATCACACAGACGCAGGCAGGCTTGAAGAGAGCTAAAAAGGTGGAGGAGGAGATAGAAGGGCCGCAGAGAGAAACTGTACCAGTTAGATTGAAGTGTGAATCTCAACAGTGCGTCTCATCATCAAGATCTTCATGGCATGTGTGTGTTTCATGTCATAAGGTGCCAATGACTGCCAGGCTCTGGGATATACAGCTGGTGTGTGGGCCTCATTTCCCTTGACACCCTGCTTGATACACAAGTGACTCCAAAAGTTTCCCTCATTCATCCTTAAACTTTATGCCTGAAATCCTTAACTAAAAGTCTCAATCAGTATCCATTCTTGAGTGAGCTGTGTCCTACAGTTTTACGTTCTGCTGCGGCTTGAAGGGGGTCAGCTTTCCTGTGCGCTTTACCAACAAAACACAGATCGCTGCAGCAGAAGAAAACGCACTCACACTGCCTTGACCTCTAACGTAATACCAAGGAAGCAGGAAAAATATGAATTAAAACAAAAACTGAATAAAGTGCAGCGTAGGAGAAAGGAGAGACAGGAATGCATCGCGGCAGTTGGGTCCAAGCGGACTCAAATGCAAAGCGGTAGCCGTCCTGATGAGAGGAGGCGAGCGGTAATGACAAGTCAAGCAGCCAATTAAAGCCCTCCAGCAGCTCCATCATTGTTATTATTAAGTGAAAGCATGATTTTTTCGAAGGACACTCACTTAGGTTACTTTCTCATGCACGTACGGGGAGCGCTGAAATGAGGATGCTGCGCTGCGGCAGCCATAAACGCGTCGGACAGGGACCGAGCTCCTGCCCCTCATCATGACGAGTCACGACAGGTCTCACAGTCCACTTTGACTCTTTAGAGTAAGCGAAGCGCTACATTTTAAAGGTATGTGAGCTGAAACGCGGTGCAGAATCGCCAAGTGGAGACCTCTCACGCCGCAAAGTCCACCGCGATTAATGAGGTCATTACTGACGGAACTATTAATTTTGGACAGCTCCACGCATGACACATGAACGACGCTGCAGACGCGGGGACATGACCCCGTCACCAATGTCAGCCAAGCGCAGGCTCGCATGAGGACCACAAATGTTATTCGGATAAAAGGCACCTCAATGTCATCGCTCTGCGCTGCCCTCCCCTTCCTACTTGCCACAAGAACTGACTGTGTATATCATACACATGTGCTGTTTGGTCACAGAAGCTGGTGTGCAAACAGCAGCAGCGCGTATGCATCGTTTCGATAGGAATATATTTCAAAATATCACGTACCTGTTTATAGTTTTGTGCGGCACTCACTGCATAATCCTCCTTCTTCAACTTGAACTTTTCCTTCCCTCCAACCGAACAGCCCGAAGCTACTTGACACTTGTTTATTGCATACCTCTCTTTGCCCTGACTATCCTGCCAAGCCGCTATTGAATACGAAGTGAGATGACAGCACGAGGGGTGAGCTGATGGAGAGGGCAGGCAAGGAGCCTCCAGTTCAACATCTCACCAAATCGTGGAATCAAACGGAGCAGTTCGTTCTGCGCTGGTAGTCGTTACAGGCAACAGTGCTGACTGGCAAAAAATGAACCAAAACCGGATGGACAGGCTGTGCGCAAACGGCACGTCTTCCGTTGCTTCTCTTCGGACCGGAGAAACGACGGGCAAGCGGGCATGCTCTGAACACTGGCGACGGCCGATCGGTAAAGGCTGCGCGCAGCGGCACCCAGGGAGCGACCATTCACACACAGTATAGAGAAATGACCGTGGCTCGCGGAGCGCGCGTTCACGGCCCAGCCAAGTCAATGGTCATTATCAGCGCATGCTGGAGAGTAATCCACTGTAGGCTGTTACAGCCACAGCTGCAGCACTACAAGATTGGATGCAGGGATCAGCAGTGACAGCGATTAAACAATCTGAATTCCAAATGTTTAACTATGCCCGGATCACTAGTGAGGGTGCTTCCCCTCGAATGGCAGTTAATCTAAATATGTTCATGTATTTTTGTTACTTAAAAATATTTATTTTGGTAAGGCTTTATTCTAAAAAAAAAAAAAAAAATGTACTGCATATTCTACTGTGTTTTCATGCCACACTGGATTTTAATTTATGATGACTGACATACTTTGCGGGAATAAAAGGACAATTTCATGAGGGGGCAGCAGCAACGCTGCCACTTGTATTTACAGCCTAACAAGCAAAATTGAATCTCAGTGCGTTTTTCAGAAGTTGCGCATGCCTGCTTTTGGTGTTAGTGCCTTCATTCTAGGGCCTTGTGCTCATTACAGTGGTCCTCAAGCACCTCTTTCTAAACAGTGCACCCACTGCACTGCAGGCTACCGTTCACATTAGCACACTGCCTAATGGGCTTTCTCTGTATTAGCAGCAATAGAAAGGTGCAATAATAGAAGCATGCAATTATGCACCATAACTAGGGAAAACATTGTTAACAGTTAGCCTATTGCCTCTCACTCTCCAAGCTGTAAATGCATATTTCCCAATGGAGGTATGATAATAACGCCTGCTTATTTGAAAACACCTTGTAAGGAGAACCTTGTGGCTCTTTTGATAAAGATTTCATTTCAGAGGCATTTTTATGCATAACTGGGGATTGGCAGGGGACATAAACCTCCCACTTTCTGCTTTATTTATTTATTTTTACCCTTTCATTTCTTTTTTTTTTTGGCTTTGATAATCCATCACCCCGCACACAATTGGTATAATGATTGGGACAAAGATGTCCACTCAGAGGATAAGTAAAATTTAAAAAAGTGAAAATGGATTTGAATTCACAGATGGCGTGGTTAAATTCAGAGTGAAGGGTAAAAGGAAAGAGGAAGGAATCACTGGATCTCTAGTGGGTAACACAGGTGCAGTACAAGATGAAAAATGCAGATGAGGGTAGAATGGCGTACTGAACCATTTTAAAGTCCCCAAGTGATAACCTAAAAAAAAAAAGCTTTGACTTAGGCTCATGGTAGCCATTCTTAATCATGCAGGTGCAGCTTGTCCAGGGAATTTTAGTTGCCTCATACTGTCCGTTGTGGAGTTTTGTTTAGCTACAGTAACATACAGCAAGGAAGCCACTAGCTGGTTGACACAATCACATCTTTACAAAGTAAGTTACACAAAACAGAAGAACAAAGATGGTCATATTGAAAAAGACAGAGTTACCCCCACCTACGCTTCTGATTTTGCAGGGTGTTAGTGTGGACACAGAAGTAATGATGTCAGCAGTATTAAATCAGTCCTTTCCATCCATCTGCACTTAAGTCCTTGCATATGGACGCACCTAGAGATTAGCCTTAACATGGCCTATAACAGACCAACACTTAGGCAGTGAGATGCGGAGACTGGCCAGTGAGCAAACCCCAGATTAGATCACCTAGAAACTACAACCACTCACTAGCTCACTAGTATTTTGCTCATCGTTTTTTAAATAACAATTTTGACTGGTACTGTATTTCACACTCACACGTGCATGTACAGTACACAAAGATAAACACAAACAAGTTTGTACAACTGTCTTCGTAAAGACATTCACTGAAAATTCAGTGTGCCAAAAAAAAAAAATTAAGGAAGAAAATTATGCTGGATATCTATACTGATATGGACTGGGTAATGTGTTAGGAAAGAAAGGATTCCAACGGAATGATGGAAATCAAAATTATCAACCTACAGAGGGCTGAATTCAGCAACCTGGCAGTGTCAGATGGACTGAAACATAATGTCCCAGAGATGTTCTATTGGATTTAGGTCAGGCGAGTGTGGGGGCCAGTCAATGGGATCAGTTCCTTCATCCACCAGGAACTGCCTGCTTACTCTTGCCACATGAGGCCAGGCTTTGTCATGCAACAGGAGGAACCGAGGACCCACTGCATCAGCTTAGGATCTGGCAATGGGTACAAGGATTTTATCTCGATACCTAATGGCAGTCAGGGTGCCATTACCTAGCCTGTAGAGGTCTCTTCATGGATTTGCATCCCCAGACCATCACTGACCCACCACCAAACCAGTCATGCTGAATGATATTATAGGCAGCATAATGTTCTCCACGGCTTTTCCAGACCCTTTCACGTCTGTCACATGTGCTCAGGGTGAACCTCCACCAGTGGCAGACCTGCCAATTCTGGTATTCTATGGAAAATGCCAGTTGGGCTCCACAGTGCTGGGCAGTGAGCACAGGGCCGACTAGAGGACATCAGGCCCTCAGGCCACCCTCATTAAGTCTGCTTCTGATTGTTTGGTCAGACACTTTCACACCAGTGACCTGCTGGAGGTCATTTTGTAGCTCTGGCAGTGCTCGTTCTGTTCCTCCTTGCATAAAGGAGCAGATACCGGTCCTGCTGATGTGTTAATATCCTTCTACAGTCCCTCTGCTGCTTAACTGACCAGATCAATATCCCAGACGTTTAACTGACTTGATGCTATACTTTGATTAAAATGCGTTTCTTTAATTTTTTTGAACAGTGCACATCCCTTGGCCCCAAGCCTTAACGTCACCTCAACCTCAACCTAAATTTGATCTTACTTCTTCAACCAAGTCTTAATCTTGACTGGCTGAGATGCCACAACTTCTCCCAAGAGGACCTCACTAATGTGGTCTAAAACACAAGCATGTGCCTCACATAGATAAACACCAACACAAAGAAACACAGACTACATCAGACAACAAAACAACCATAATGGACAATTAATCAAACACCTGTTGACAAAACATGAATTAAACCTGCTGATTTTAGCAAATTGCCTAACATCTATGTTTAATTGGTCATGGATATGAAAATTATTAAGTCGCACATTAGCAGCAGAAAAGAGACCAGATTGTCCAACCATTTAAAAAAAAAACAAAAAAAAAGAACTGTTTATCCTAATGCTGGGGCTGCAGCTTATCATAGCTGAAATGGGATGAGATGTGGGGTCCTTCTTGGGCAGGTTGCCAGTCAGTCATGGAGCTCACACAGAGAAACATTGCAGAGTCTTTGGGTTGCAGAACGAAGCATGTGTAAACTCAGACAGACACAGGGGGAGCATGTAACCTCTACAGAGAAAGGCTCCAGCCACCCAGAAGGTTCTCACCCAGAACCTTCTTCATTTATGTAGGACTTTTTAATGGATTGCACTCTTACTGTAAACTGCCATCCTTAATCTCAAAAGGGTGCTTGCATAAGGTTCCATTTCTTATTTACCTAGCCTTCTGTCCCATCCTTTAGCTTTACACCTTAATAGGAAACAGCGAGGCACAAAATCAGACCCGTGGATGAATGTGTTGCTTGAGACTTGTTCAAATGAGGAAAAAATAATCCCAAGGCAAGTTGTCATATGCTATATGTGTAGATGAGTTAGCTGACCTTTCCCTATCATGAGCCAATATTAGCACAGGCCATTACAACCTATCAAAACCTAATGCTTATAGCCAATGCTCAGGGTCCATGAGCCGCTGTGAATTGTGTTCCCAGTGCTATCTCTGCTATTACAGACTGCGCAGTGTCAGGGGTTCTATTTAACCTTGTGCAATGAGTTCTGTCCCATACATATATCACCATCAGTCACATCTACATCCTCAAGGGTTAACTCTCAATGCAGACTGCATCAGTACGCACGGTGGCTGAATACGTGTGTCTCACAAACACAACGAAGAAGATGCATTGCACTGTTAATTATATAATCAATTTGATTAATTCTCAAAATGCAAATTAGCTAATTAAAGGACCTGAACTTATAGAATTACCACTGATTAGCTGGCTAAGCACTATTGTTGCCCTCTGGATAGACCCTTATTAAGCTATATTAACTGTGCCTTTCTCGATACAGCAGTAATATAGCGCATAACTTAAAACTATTCAAAACAGTATGAAAAGATAAAGAAAACCTGATGTGCTTTGAGTTAACAAATATGAGAAAAAGCAGCAGTAATGGCTGTTAGACAGACAATTTCTTTATCCAATTTGTGCTCAGACTAACCTTTGCTGTACAAAATAAAGCTGGTTATTAAAGTCCATATTAACAGGCTTTTGGGCATTTCTTTCACTCTGTTTTTCAGCGCCTGTCTATTTGTTTGTCTCTTTAGTAACTAAGGCTTGAATTTGTATTTCTGCTCCCAACCATTTCTCTTTTCTCTCATCTCACCCTCAATACCACGAGTGCCACTGGGAGCTGTGTGATGTGAGGCAGTAACAGGTACATCAGGGACTAGGAGAGAGTGGAAAGGAGCTGGTTCGGATTGGCACACAAGCCTGCTGTAATTACGTCAAGTAGCAGGGGGGCAAATGAGCATATACAGTGTATTTGAGGGGCAGGCTATGCTGTTTTATGTTTGCATGTTTCATTATGTCCATGCGTGCACACATGTCTGCACATTCAAATGCGTGCTGCGTGTTTTCGGGGGAAGCATTAGATCCATCAGCATGAGTCAAGAAGCTTACAGGCAGCTTACAGTGCAGCAGGGGGTTTGTGGCGGGGGGTACTGGAGAAGGAGGGGATGGCGGGTAAGACATGAGAGGAGGAGGGTGAGGAATGCTGGAGGGCTTACAGAGGAATAGGGCACAGCTGGTTTTTAATTGAGTCTCCCCCTCTACTCCGCCATGTGCATATATGTGCGCATGAACACACACTCACTTATTTTTACTCAGCAATTTCCCATGATGGCTCAGAGAGACTAAACACTTGTGTATGGCAGCAAACTACATTCAAAATCCTCCGCACGGACTCACTTTTGGTCATATGATGCATTTTTCCACCAATCAAGGCCACTGACAGCTGTGTGCTCCCCTGAATTTTAGTGCTGAGTCTCAGCTCAAGGCGAAATCGCCTGCCTCCTGCTGAACATCAGCCTGTGATCTCAGTTGGGAGGACCTGGGGTTACACCCAAACTCAACCTTTTTCTTTTTCCCAGTGTTAATGATTAGTTATGAGATGGACCAGTTTAACAATTATTTGTTCCCGGGCAATTATTCACTCATTTGATTTCATTTCTGTGCATGGTCAATAAACAATTTAACATAATCGTACACTCACATGTATACATTAATTTAGCCATACATTTCATACATTAGGCCAATACGCTGCAGTGTAAAGGCTCTATCTTAATGGTTTGACCATGTAGAGCAGTCAGTTTTATTGACTTTAGAAGAAACAATCATTATCTTCTAGTATTGAGTGGGAATGCAGATAAGACAAAAACCTATTTTAAAACAATGCGGTTAAAATATATAATGTCCATGAAAACAGGAGGTAAAATTTGCAGTTTGCAGTTTTTATGAACCCAGATTTACCTTCACATAACTGTAGTCGAGGCATCAGCTTAATCCGGACCTGAAGAAAACTAGCTAAACTGCTAAATGAATACTCAGCAGGAGCTGCAATTCACTTTATGACTCGACTGACATTCCTGCACCTTTTTTTTTTAAACATTTGTAAACTCTTAGATATAAAGACAATAATATTAAGTGAAAAAACAGAAGAAGATAGTAATCCTGATGAACCTTCAGCTGTAGCTTTGTGAATCTTGTACACAGTTGTCACCCTGAAAACTTTATACATTGTTTTCTTCACTGTCTGTTTGACTTTCTTAGAATATTGAAAATATATCTATATATAAATACAGTTAAGCCATTTTCACTTTTTTATTTTCCTTCCAATCATGACTGATAAACAGAAAGAAACTTATTCCTTAAAAACATCAGAAATATTGCTTCTTGCTGTTATCTAGTTTTGGGCCACATACATGTATCTACTGCATCAATCTACAGCCCCAACTCCAAAAAAGTTGGGACCCTGCGTAAAATGTAAATAAAAACAGAGTGCAATGATTTTCAAATATCATAAACCCATCTTTTACTAGCAACAGACAACAGAAAACAAATCAAATGTTTAAACTGAGACATTTTACTATTTCATGAAAAATATAAGGTCATTTTGAATGTGATGGCTGCACTGAAAGAGTTGGCACGGGGGCAACAAAAAGTATTTGCATCTAATTAGATTAACTGGCAACAGGTCAATAGCATGATTGGGAATTTAAAAAAAGCACCTTAGAGAAGCAGAGTTTCTCACATTACCAATTTGCAAAAAAAACTGCTTCTACACATTTGAGAATAATGTTTCTTAATGTAAAATGTTGAAGACTTTGGATATCTCATCATCTACAGTACATAATATCATCAGAGATGTGAGGACTCTTGAGAAATCTCTGTGCACAAGGGACAAGGCTGGAACTCAATATTGGATGCATTATAGCAGTTCATTAAAAACAGGCATGATTCTGTCATGGAAATCACTGCGTGGGCTCAGGAACACTTCCAGAAATCAGTGTCTGTGAGCACAGTTCACCGTGCCATCCCACAAATGCAGGTTAAAGCTCCATCATGCAAAGAACAAGCCATATGTCAACATGATCCAGAAATACCACCATCTTCTCTGGACTAAAGCTTGTTTAAAATGGACTGAAGCAAAGTGGAAAACTGTTCTGTGAGCAGACAAATTGAAATTTGAAATTCTTTTTGGGAAACATGGATGCTGTAACCTCCAGACTAAAGAGGAGAGGGACTCTTCGGCTAGTTACTGACGGTCAGATCAAAAGCCTGCATCTCTGATGGTATGGTGGTGGTATTGGTAGCTTGAACATCTGGAAAGGCACCATCAGTGCTGAAAAGTATATAGAGGTTTTGGAGCAGCATATGCTCCCATCCATACATGTTCAGGGAAGGCCTTGCATATTTCAGCAAGACAATGGTAAACCACATACTGCATCTATTGCAACAGCATGGTTTCACAGTAGAAGAGTCCAGGCGCTGAACTTTCCTGGCTGCAGTCCAGACCTTTCACTGACTGAAAATGAAATGAGACATGAATAAGGAGACCCAGCAGTGTTGAGCAGCTGGAATCCTCTATCAGACTAGAATAGGACAACATTCCTCCCACAAATGTCCAGCAGCTGCTCTCCTCAGTTTCCAGACATTTACAGACTGCTGTTAAAGAAGAGGGGACGCTACACAGTGGTAAACATGGAACTGTCTCAGCTTTTTTTCTTAAATGGCACAATTTCTCAGTTCAATCATTTGATATGTTTTTCATGTTTTATTGTAAATATATATATATATATATATATATATATATATATATATATATATATATATATATATATATATATATATATATATATATATATATATATATATTAGAATAGCAAATCATTGCATTCTGTTTTTATTTACATTTCTAAGTTGTTTTTTTTTGGGAACTGGTGTTGTATGCAGAAGCGTTGGCAAGTTGTGCTTTGTTATGTTTGAATAGACTGCACAGTTGACACCTAAGATGCACTATAATGGAATGTTTTCCACCACTATTATTTCTTTGTATTAAAAGAGAAAGTTTGATCTTAGGACACACACTGCGTGAGAAATCACATAGTGATATCAAGGTCCATGGTTCAAATCCACAGTAGAGCTACTACAAACACTGTGAAAAATCCATAAATGGCAGTAAATGTTGCCCCGCAAAATAAAAGTCTTTTCTGTTCTCTGTGCAAACAGCTCAAATTTGTATTTCCATGATGCAACACGAGAACAAACAAACTGCAAGAACGCCTCTTTGTTTTGATGAGTTGTGAGAAAATATGTGGGATGTACAAGGGAAAGGGATTGGAGCACTAACTAGAACAGAGCTTTTCTCTAGATTGTATCAACAGAGTGATAACATATTTTCTGTTCCAATCCCAGAAACAAGCATAAAGCAAGATTAATGATACAAATCTTTCCTAACTTACTGTACAGTCAAAGCTCGCTCATGTTTAGATGTTTATGCCCGGATGATGTAATGATGTGATGATCTAGACAATTATCTCTGCTTCCAGTGACTACACTGTTCATTTTTCACTTGTGTCTAGACAGTAATTGTTGACTTTCTATTAAAATCAATCCAATTTTATGGTTTTTATAGGTTCATTCTGAAATAATGAATGCCCATGCTTTTAGCAGTATATGGGTGAACAAGGCAACAGAACTAAAAATCTAAATAGTGCATTAACAGACTGAAATGCTTTTTGCCGATAGTGTCCTCTTTATTCTTGACCACAACCAAATGCTATCAGGGGCCCCTTTTTGCACTCTGTTTGCATTTATACGCAAATGCATATGTGTATGCACACACACACACACACACACACACACACACACACACACACACACACACACACACACACACACACACACACACACACACACACCACACACACACACACACACACACACACAGGCCCACAAAGATATGGTGATGAGCTCCTTCTGCTTTGTCTGCACTGCTCTTTCAAAGTGGAGCTGACGCCACATGACTGCCACCTCATTAGAGGCTTTAGGCCCTGAGCTAACAGGCCACAGAGACAGTGGGCCACGCCACGTTTGCTAATTATAATAATAACAATAACACTGCCTTAGGATGCTACTTGCTTTTCTTTTCAATTAATTTTATCAGATTCACTCAAGGGGAAAGAAGTGGAAGAGGCAAGGGTGCGTGGTGGTGGTGTGTGTGTGTGTGTGTGTGTGTGTGTGTGTGTGTGTGTGTGTGTGTGTGTGTTCTGGGGGGGTTGCAGCCACAACAAGCTTGCTCTATAGGTGGGAAATGATGTGTTTATTCTACACACTTGGCCTGTGATGACAGGCTGTATAATTGCTGCCAAATAACAATAGTTAACCTGCTTTTGAGTAAAAATCATTAATGCCTGACAATACTGTTGATGCGACTGATATTACTTTGTAGCAACAGTTGGTGATAACTTCACCTGTGGTAATTCTCCAGTAAAACTGCAGAGATGTGGCATGCAGAGGCGCCTTTGGCCCTATGAGACGACCGATTTTTGCTCAAGACTTTTGTCGACGTGCACTGAAGTGACTGTGCGGGAGGGGGATGAGGCGGCAATAAACAGATGTTTCTGAAGGGAAGCTGTGGCCATCTGTGAGATATTGCTTTTGATACTCCTCAACTTTCACCTGGATCAGAGTTCAGCCTCTGCTATTTCATGTTATTATGTTTGGAATGGATAGCAGTTATCTGCAGGTGCCTCTTCGACACAGATACTGTGCAGCTCCTAAATCAGTACATCAGTATAAAAATACACACTGAGTCCTAGTCAGGTTGTGTTGTGATAATGTATTCAGATATGATATGTGGGTCTTGGAGAGATATATAATTTAGTTTGACACTTTTGTCTGCCATATTACCATTTCCTGGCACATTCTGTAACAAACGGGGTAAAACACTATTCTCACTCTGCCAAGGTGAGATTTCAAAACAACAGCAGAAACTCCAGGAGCATATGCTGCCTTCATTCTCTTATTGTACAGAGCCTGCTTCAAAGAAATCTCACAAGGTTGCAATGCTGATTAATGCAGGGTTAAAGATAGTCATGACAGAATTAAACTAACTGCAATTAAACAAAATGCTCCCTTTCCCCCCTCCTGCAGATATATATGCTGCTTTGTGTAAGTTTTCTTGTAACAATTCCAAAGCTTCAACACTACAATGTAACACTGTGTTTAAAACCCCTAGGAGTCTACTGCACCATTAGCAGCGCAGTTTTTTTTTTTTTAAAACCCCCAGTTACATCTAACATAGCCTAAATGTACTGCTCGTGTGTAAACATCATATTAGCATTGACAGAAATCTCAAGTTGCTTTCTTTTTTTACACAAATCTAATGAAAATGTTTGGATCCATCTATCCATCCAGTGCAATGTCACAGGGGTGCTGGAGCCTATCCCAGCTGTCATATGGTGAGAGGTGGGCTACACCTTGGAAGGACTGCCAGTTTATTGCAGGGTTAACACAGAGAGACAGACGACCATTCATGCTCACATTCACACCTACTGCCAATTTAGAATCACCAATTAACCTACTGTAACCCATGCACGTCTTTGGACTGTGGGAGGCAGCTTGGGTAACCGGAGAGAACCAACAAAGGCACGGGGAGAACATGCAGACGCCACATAGCAATGCCCCTGCCAGCCAGTGGATTCCACTTGTGCATATTCTTCAGCCAAAGTTCCCTTTAGGATGGGATTTTTTCCAGCTCTATTCACACGATAAACTGAGCCATGACCCCTCCCACTGTCAAATATTGATCCTTAAAAATAATGACATGTATTTTCAGATATTCATTTTATTGTCAAAATCAGGGGAGCAGCTGAAAATGTTTGTTCCTGATAGGCATCCCATGAATAGCTGTTCCTATCATAGGTTTAAGTCCACTTGGAGCCTGAAGGAAGAACGGTTAGTTATTTTAGTTTAGTCCCGTGCTGGTGACAAAGAATTTGAGTCACTATACATTACATTACATAACACTGGCATACCTCATGTGACCAAAGGAGACCAAAGAATGGAGAACATTATCGTTTTTCCATACATTCCAGCACTGATTGTATTACAATTTTTTTTTTTTAACTACCATCATGAAACCTGAACTACTTTTGTAGCTGAATTTGTGCTAAATACAAAATAAGTCACATCACTTTCAAAGTACTGCTTAAATTTGTTCAAACTGACAACATCAGAGCATGTCAACACGCTCCGAGTGTCTGAAAATACCCTCAGACTCCCGAGGCATCCAAACAAACATAAAACATGACACTAAGGTTCAAAAGGCATCAAGCTCGTGTCTTAGAAATATTTACTGACCATCACCAGCTAGCTTAGCATTAACCTCAGAGACTGGGTGATGCACTCCGGGATCCTTGCAGTTCAAACACCCTCTAGCTCTTAACTAATCCAGCCGATTCCTGAATTCCTGGAAAGCCCACAACATACAACTAAATCAGCTTTGAAATGACCTGAAGACACCTTCCCTTCACCTCCAGTCCTTGAGCAAACTGAACTTGCACCACTTTAGTCAGTGAAATGAATGCACACAAAATGGTTAAAGTGGATAAATGAAAGACATCAGGCTCACATTTATGAGAAGGAGTAATTTTGTGTGTGCCTGTTTTTTAAAAAATTTTTTCTTGTCATGATAGTTTGCACCTTCCTCTGGAAAATAAAGCCATTAGCAAAAGGGGCCCTCTTGAAAAAGATATAAAGGTTTCCCAAGCAACCAAAGTCATTATTACTGATGGGTGAAGGATTAATAACATGTAAAGTAGCATTAATGATTACCAAACACATTAGTTAAAACTTAAAAACACAACTCGATGAGCCACTGTAAGGTTACTGTTCAGGATCAGAAACTCACAAGTCACAATTCACTAATTTATCTAGCAGATTAATGTGTTCTTTATATAGAAGGAAGTTGGTAACATTGTCTCTGCTCTTCTGCTTTGTTGTGACAGTTGTGCGTAATTACACTTGACCTAAGCATTAACAGCAGTTCTTTTACTTTAGCTTTTCTCGTTGGAAACATGAGAAGATATGACTACTATAAATGGTTTTAAGCTAATAATAATAATAATAATAGTAATAATAATAATAATAATATTAACACATTGTCAAGTGATTTAAAGCATTCTTAAGTAGGATGTTGATTAAGGGGAAACTGAGATGACCCAAAAAAAACAAAAACAAAACAAAACAAAATACTGTTCAGAAGAAAGCTATAATTAAGTAAATTAAACCCCTCTTATTTGCATGATCTCAATTAATGTGCAGTCCATGTAGTTGCAACAGGCACACACCAGAAATCAAATTAGCAGAGATGAGACAGCATCTGTCTTTGGCTCCCATGTCCCCCTGGACTGGAAAGGATGGCAGGACCGGCTCCAAACAGCCCATTGTTTTCACAAGAGCTTGATGAATGGGTGGATGACAGCATGCTGTATGTCAGTCACAGAGACAAACTTACTCTGTTTAAACACAGGACAGCATACATATGAGAGAACAAGGTGGTGATTTAATTAACTGCCACACTGTCAGTTATGAAAGTAGTAAGTGGTAAGTCAAGAGTAAGAGTCTGATCCTATTTTTTTTCTAAAAAGAGAGTAATTTAAAATATCCCACAGGCAAAGAGCATTATTGTGATTTTAGTACAAGTTTTATCTTCATAGACTGGTTCTGTTTATTCAAATTTACAAAAAAAAATATGAATTTGGCACAATAATTTTGTTCCTTTAAATTAAATTAAATTAAATTAAATTAAATTAAATTAAATTAAATTA
This sequence comes from Archocentrus centrarchus, assembly GCF_007364275.1. NCBI lineage: Eukaryota > Metazoa > Chordata > Actinopteri > Cichliformes > Cichlidae > Archocentrus > Archocentrus centrarchus. The sequence continues at coordinate 23,361,267 of NC_044355.1, read as the reverse complement.
AATTAAATTAAATTAAATTAAATTAAATCATTTTATCATATTAAAAATATGGTTTTGATTTTAAACTGATTTGCTGCCACAAAAACTAAGGAAATTCTATCCATCCATCCATCCATCCATCCTTCCATCCATCCAGCCAGCCAGCCATCCATTTGGGGGTTAGGATGACATGCTGACAAACTATGGGAATTCAAATGCAAAAATCTGAATGCTTAAGTAGGTGGCTTTTTGGCCACTGTGACTGACAGGCATCTCCAACACATTTATCTGAAGTTGAACTGTAAACTGAGACAGATGGAATTACAAAAAGGTGTTTGTGTTCATATTTTTGCATGTGTGAATGGGCTTGCGGTTATGGATGCATCGTATAACTAGTCACTGTAAACTCTACTGCGAGCCAATTTATGTACCTCAGCAATAATACCAATTTATGTACCTGAACAATTGCCCTGTTTGGGTTCTCATTACTGTCCATGTTTGTGTGCACGAGCGTATTTGTGAATGCGTGCGAACAAACACACTTTGTGCTTGGTTATAACGCTGTGTGACTGGTGCTGAATTTAGCAGGTCTTACCTTCATGGAAATAGGCCAATTTTCTTTGTGAGGTATCTTGTGACTGCTTTGAAAGAGAAGATGGAGATTCCTTCTAGTTCCAGCTTGGCCAGTAAATGGCGCGTGTCTCCTCCCATCAATCACAGAGCTGCACTAACAGACAGCTGGCTGCCTAATATACACCTCCATTAGGAGTATCTCCTCCTCACTGAAAATCACTGGAATCTCAGCAGATACTGCAAGTATATGGAGCACTTGTCCTGAGGCACATTGGCCTACCTTTCCAGCTGAAGGTGTGAATGAGTGTCAGGCTTTCAGTTAACAGATTCTCAGCTGAAAACACTGGCAAGTAATATCAGTGGCAGCAGCGAATTACATACATAGCTGCCACTGATGATTGAAGACAAATGAACCCGACAGCCTGGATTTTATTTTAATGTCAAAAACTCTAAAGACAAAACTCTAACCTTTAGAAAAATTGCTTGCAACGGTACACAGTACATTCACTGCAGTTTTACTTATCGATGCATGAAACAAAAACAGACTCATACACTGTTTCGCTTGTTTTATGTGGTGTAATATTTATGTACTTATTTTTCAATTATGTACACCCTAAACCCTCTCCCTTCGTAATTGTTTTATTTTAGGCTGAGCTTTCTTTCTTCTTCTTATTCATTCATTCTTTCATTCATTCACTCACGCATTCATTCATGCATTGTTTTTTTTTTTAAATGTTTGGCTTGAATTTGGCCAATAAATATATAGAAGCATACTTTTCATTTCTGCCCAGCAACTATGGATTGTGACGACAATATTTACAGCTGTCACATTTTATGATTTGTGGCTATTTTAAGGTAATCCCAATGCCTAAAGTTTCATGAGCTTATTAAAAATGAAGTTTTCAGTTGACTTTTTTTTTTTCTAGCAAATTCAGGTTAAAACAAGAAAACTGGACAAGCTGGACTTATGAACATTTCCAGCTTACTTAAACACACACTTTACCACCCTGTTTGTTTTCAGGATTATATCTTTACAAAAACCAAACCACCAAATTCATAATTCCTAAAGGTATAATGTATAACATTTCCCCATTAAAGTACCTAATGTTAAATATTTTGCTACATTGTTACTTACAGTATTCCACATTATCCATTAGTGCTCAAAGTAAACAAAATCTGAAATTGTATTCAATGTAAAGGCATACCTCTGGGGAAAGAGAATAAATACTGCATAATGATGCGCACTGTTGTTGTGTTATTTATAATGTAACACAATTCACAATGTAAATCAAGCTCCTAAAGTTAATTTAATATGCATGTTTTAATCCTTACAACAGTGCCAGTGTGCCCCACACAGATGCAAAGCCCTGCTGGATCTGCACAGCTGGATCGATATTCCCAAGCAACTCGTTTGGTATTAAGTCATCAAAAAAAAATATCATTGATAATGTTTTACAAATGCAGTACATGTGTGGCTGCATGTCTTTCAAACGTTTTCTGTAGTTTTGCGTAATGTTCAAATCAAAATAGCCCTTCGTCACATGACCCAGCATGCCCTTGTCACATCACTTTGACAGGCACCAAATAAAGGAAGCAAAAGTAGCATTTCTGTAAAATGGTGAATCATTTTAGATCTATAATTCATCATTTAGTACATGAACATTTTCTGTGTTGTTGAAAGAATAGCGTGACTAAAAAAACAAAAACAAAACAAAAAAGCACTCATCTCTGTTACAGCAGCAGTAGCTGCAGTTAATTAGAGACATTCTCAAACCACTGCTTCAGTTGGTTTGATTTAGATACCCCTTGTGGTAGAAATTATGTATATTTCATCATTTCCTCATATGGAGAATTCCAAACCTTGACAGAGACATTGCGCCTAGTTACAGTTGCTAAGACAGGACCGAAAAGGCTGCTCAGTGAGTGAACGGTCAGCTACAGACAGAGAAAGAGATGTATATTGACTGTCACACCTCAGCCATTTCAAACCGCCATTATTACTATTTCACATAAAATAAAGACACCGAAAAAGGAAACAAACAGCAATTTCATTGCCGTGCTTATGAAGTGCGCAGTTTGTGAGAAGACACAATGAACACTCAGTCAATCAATACTTCCCCTCTCTTCCTGCTGTCTCTCAGTAATATATTGGAAATGGAGTTAGAAAGATTGATTCTGTACACAGTGCTACAGGCCAAAGGAAAATTAAATGAAAATGTAAATGAAGACTGCTGTGTTTGATGTGTTTTCTCCCTCAACTTGTTACCCTTCTTTCAGGCCTTTGCCATAGCCATTTGGTTTTTGGTTAATTCATTATATATCCCTATGAATAAATTCACAAAAAGACAGAAAGACGAGAGGTCAAATGAAGGTATGGGGTTAGATCAAGATTGTTATCATTATTAAACATAAGCAATGTCAGTACTGTGCTGCTGCTAGGAAGAGAGCACAAGTAGCAGCCATCGATTTAGGAGAGGAGGATATGGCTGACAGCACAAAAGAGGAGGAAAAACTTCACAGAAAGGTCAGGAAGCTATTTCAGAAACTGAAAAAAAGAACGAAAAAAAAAAAAAGAAACTACATGGATCTGCCACGCAAACTTGCACAGGCACACAAACATCTACATGGACACAAAGGAAAACAAACACAATCACCTTGCCTCAGGGTTAAGGGAAACTGTTCTTCACCTCTGTACAGCCACTCCACTTGTCAGAAATGGCTTTGAGCTAGTAATGAAAACTTTAAATCCAAGGAACCTGTTTGTAGTGGTTAAATGTCTGATCCATACGGACCATGTACGGTTTGGTTTTTTGTGAAAATTCTAAATGTTCATGCTCAGTTGATTTGAATCTATGCTGTTGATATGACAAAATAAGAGTTCTATCATACATGTGAGGATGTCATTATCAGGGAAGTGAGAATAAAAAGAGATTTTACTGTTATCCATCTCCCCAGATCTTCAAAGATGACCTCAGTTAAAACTGGCTCCTGAAATCTTGAAGCGGTCAAGTTAATTTAAGTGTTTCTGTGATTAAAATATAATTAAAAAAAAAATTTATTGTGTAATAAGAGACAATTATGTGTCTAGCTTTTGCTTCTAAAAATGTGGAATGTGGAAGTTTTAACAGGTTTGTCCTGAACTTTGAACCAGCTGCTAACATCAGCATGCTCAAAATGTAAGTGCTGACATGTTTGTGTTTAGAAATGATAACGCACACATCCTACATCTTGCATTTTGCATGCTAACATTTGCTAATCAGCTGTAAACGCTGTATTAAATCCATTCGAGTCCATGCACCACTCGCCTAGAAATTTCTGCTAAAATCACGACCAGCAGCCCAACACAGTCCTCATTTGAGTCACATCACTAGCAAGGCTGAAAATTTATAGCTGGGATATTATGAGGATTGAAACTGCACTTCAGAAGACACAAAATGTCATGCTACCCATGCAATCTGCAGCAGAAAATCTCTATTTTGATACAGATGACATTTTGAAAGTAACCTTCTCATCCCTACCAATTCATGCTTCTTATTTCAGGCTGAGACAGTTTCATTTGGTTTAGCACATTAACATTTTACAGGTAGATTCACTTTGACTAATCCTCATCATATGGTCTGTGGCAGGTCTTCTGCAAGCATCTCCATGTCCTGTTCTACAAGAAGTGAGATCCACGGATGACAGTCTGCTATAATACCTCATATGAAGGTGTTGTTTGTCTAGATTAAAACCTCCCCGTATTGTATTGTAAGAATCCCTTCTTCCATTTAAAACCTGTATAATCCCTGGAGGAAGGTGACAGGCCTATAATGGCGGAGCACAGATCCCCAGCATTGATGTATACAATGGTGTTAACCTCACACATCTCTATTAGTGTGCCCACTGACACAGACATTACAATCCCCCATGGGAAGTCAACTAAGATAAACAGTGGAGGGTAGCAGACCCGACGCTCATGCTTCAAATATAGCCACTCATTTTTCAAAGCACAGCAGGTGGCGATACTTCAAATGTGATAGGGCATCTGTCTAGTTTTGACTTAGTTGCATTTAATCTCATGGTTATTCCGCAGAAATGTACTGCATAACAAAAACAAGAAAACAAAAACAACAACAAACAAACAAACAAGCAAAAAAACCCAAACCAAAACAAAAAACCCCCCCAACATATTGCCAGAGAGCACTGCATGCTGTAAAATGTGCATCAAGTGAGACTGTCAAAGAGAGAGTGAGAGTTTATCTGATGATTTTTTGGAGTCTGTAGGGATGCATAAAGACTTTGATATGCGACACACATTAGTTATGTGTGCACACATTTGCATGTGTTATGTGTCCGTGTGCGTTTGTGTGAACGTGGTGGCTGTGTGGGTGATCGTGCCTTTGACTGTGACACAAACCTGTGCATCTGTGTGGGGGCCTCGAGTGTTGGAAAATTGGCCTAACATCTGTGAGGATGTAAGACAACTTTTATCCATGGCGGGGACATGGAAGAGATCATAAAAACCCAGAGGGAGGCTGAGGGTTTCTGGTTGAGTCCAGACCTCCTGCTGGGGGGGGACCAATGAAGGAAAGGGGTGGGGGGGTGGGTGGGGGTGGGGTGATCAGAGAAAAGTTGGGGACTCTTTTTGTAGGGCTGTGGGCCACCAATGAGCAGGGTTGAGCAGAGGGAAACAGGGATATGGCTTTTCCTAAGATAGAAATGCTTCCCTCCCTCATATGCCAGCCTATCTCTCACTCTGATTTCCTCTGGCTTATCCACAGTATTTCAGGGAAGAAAAAGGGGGTGTTTGTGTGTGTGTTGGAGCCGGGAAGGGGATGGGTTCTGCCTTATTTGCTAATATGATCCAGCCCAACAGAAGGCAAATCACATTCTGTGGGGGTCTGTCCTGTTCCCACTGCAGATTTTTTTTTTTTCACTTTGTGCCACTCGACAATAAATCACGCCACACCCCCCGAAGGTTTGGACATGCCACCACTGGCAACTAAAACAAGCACTTCACTCATTCTGATTTATTCCTCCCATTGCAAGGAGAAGAAAAGGAAGTGCTAACAGGGTCCCAGGGAATGGTGAGCAGAAGGAGCTTGCTTGCTTTCATGTGCGCCTGTGTATGCGCTCATGGATGGCTCCTTAAATTGTATATAAATGAGAAGAGAGAAAGAGAAAAGGAGGACAAATGGACAGTTATGCTATTCTAAGTTTAGACCACCCTAATATCTTTTTTATTGCCCCACAAGGCACCTGCTATATAACTTTGGCATACAAGTTTCAAGTCTGGCTTTGTGCTGGACTCACCCTGGCACCTGTGGCGACTGGAACAAGACCACCTCCAAACACAGAATTAAGAGCCACACACGCAGTCACGAGTGCACATGCGTGTTCACACACAGAATCACATGCACGCCAACACTGAAATGGGCAAGACTGAGTTGATATGTCTGAGAAAAAGCTTTCTCCAGATACCAAATTAATCAGCAGGCTGGAAGATGCAAATGACTGGCCTACATGGAACCAGCAGCACAAAGCCAGAACCCACACAGCACCATGGACAGATGGCCTGCAGGACCACACCAGCACTCACATAGCTACCTCTGTGCCATCCCTCTCATCAGCACCTCTTTCTATGTCAGTCTTCTTGTTTTTAAATCTGCGAGTCTAATTTACGTTCCATTTCTTCTCTTCTGCTGCATTTGTCTATCTTTCTGTTTGTCCTTCCTATTTTTGTCTCCAAATTAAATGTATTCAAGTTTTAGATCTTAACAGTAGAACTGCAAATGCAGACACTGGCATGAAAACAAAAATGATTTGATCCACCAGGACAGCAAGATTTTTAGTTCATACGAGGCGATGTTAAGCTAAGTAGATTGTTTTCCTTTTCTTGCCATTTCTGACTCAAGCAGGCTGCAGGAGAGCTAGCACAGTGCAGAAGGCAGAGAGCAGAGTCTCTGACCTATTTAGGAAACTGGCAAGAGAGCAGCCAGGGAACATCAAAATACTTCAAAGGCTCCTTTTGAATCCATCGTTACGCCCAACTTAGTGTGAGCGTGTGCATGCACACACACACCAACACATGCACGCAAGCACGTACAAATGCATCGCCTCCGCGCACACGCAAACTTCATCAGCTTTCTCATACACATGGTAACACATACACACAGCATCCCCGATATATTCTGTCTGAGCTGTTCGTTTGAACTGTGTCCCACATTGCTAAGTACGGAGAAGTCTGAAAAATCACATTAACCGGTGGGTCTGCCACCAGCATCATGACTCACTGTACCTTGGAAATTCTGTCCCAGACCCAGCTGTATAGAATCTATAGCATCCCTCTGCCACTCACACGCTATATTTACTTTAACTTTACTTACTTAAATGGTGAAAAATGCTGTTAAGACAATTCATATAACTAATCTTAGATTGCGTGGGGTATTGATAATAAAATTAATTGAAAAAACTGGGGAATTTAATTGTTTTTCACATTTTGGTAAGTGAAAAACCACAAACACTTTAACAGAGCACACTGAATTCACAACATTTAAACAAGTGTCTTGTCACTGCACAGCCTGTAAAAGCCAAAGCAGATTTCAGAACCTTGGATAGCTCCTGTGTCATGTCAACTGGTCAGGACCTTGGACAGCATCAGGAAGCAAGTCTCCTCTCAAAAGCAGAAACTACAGCCTTGGAAAGCTGCAGTAGCCTGTGTGTGTGTGTGTGTGTGTGTGTGTGTGTGTGTGTGTGTGTGTGTGTGACAGAGAGAGTGTGTGTAGGTGTGTGTGTGCGTTTGCATGTATCTCTACTAGCAGACACATATCCTTCTGTGACATTCCTAACACAGAAGTTTTTATAGCTTTGAATTAAAAAAGCTGAATGCTGTGTGTATTTGGACGCCCCACCCATCTCCCCCACCATGTAACTTTGACTTTGGACACTTTAACCTTAGATCGCAGATCGATAGAAATGAGATGGGATTCAGCTGATGTCAAATAGAAATACTGAGATAAAAGGGGACTGTAAGAAGTGTTTGAGCTTTTTTCCTCTCAGGAATGTGTTTGGGTGCACTGTTTTGCCCAAGGGGCACACTTCCATGAGTTTATTTGTGTTAGTGTAGAGGGAAGGCGTGGGTGCGCGAGCGTGTGTGTGTGTGTGTGTGTGTGTGTGTGTGTGTGTGAGGGACACACACACCCACACCCACACACGCACACACACACACACACACACACACACACACACACACACACACACACACACACACACACACACACACACAAGGTCTCACTACTATTCACTGTGTGTGAATGTGGTAGGTTGCTTGAATGATGTGTTTTTTCAGTGGTTAAGTCAGTATGTCTGAGTGTGAACGAGAAAACAAAAGATGGCACAGAAAGAAAGAAACATGTCCTGGGTCATGATTTTGTGCCAGTATACATGTGTGCACTGCATTTTACCAGGGGGCATTTCTTTACGCAGTGTTCCCCTGCCTTGGAGCATTAAATAAATGATAGACAGAGCAGAAAGCAATAGCAGGCCTTTTAGTATGAAAATATCAGTAAAACCACAGTGCTATTTACTGGTCATGTAATACCAGTAGACCAGGACAAAGTCTGTATTTATCTAAGTGAATTTCTCTGCATGGATATGTTTAGATGAAGCAGGAAAACAAAACAGTGTGTTAAAGCATATTTGCATTTGTTTGTGTCTAAGGACTATTTGTTTGTGTCACAGCTTTTTTAGTGGTAACTGGAGCAAGTCCAAATGGACCCTGTAGTTGTTAGGGAGGATGTTGCTGCATCCCACTGAGAAGGATCTGGGACAAATGATAGATAGCCTTGGGCGGCGGAACTGAGGGGTGACTCCGGGAAACATGGAGGATAAGTACATACTCTGGGGTGAGTGGCTGGGGTCATGAATGTATCCAGGACACTGGAAATAAAGGATTGTATTTGGCTTGGTATGCTGTATATGGCACTATTTGTTCTAGTGAGGACAAATTCTCAGTAAAGACAGTTGGAATTTTTAGGCTATATACTTAGTTATAAACAAAACAAAACAGAAAACACAACCTATAGATGCCATTCATAACTCATGGAAAAAAAGTGTGACTTTATAGATTTATACCTCTAATATTAAGTGAATACAATAGCTATATCCACACAGGACTTGTAAATTGCCTAACAGACGTGTCTTTGTGGGTGTATTTTTCTTAAGCTTCTACATAAGGCTGTTGTTGAGTATTAGAAACAGTTATCGAACAACCGTCAGTCTTGAAAAGTACTCTATTTTTGTAATCAACAAAACTTACAGTGTGAGTATAAATGCAGTGGATTAGCCATTATGTAACTGTAGAGTTAAGCTGCTGTACTTAATTTGAGGTACATTTTCATACTCATACGTAACTTTAATCAGTAAATATTCTTAGGCACCTGTATGTACATTATATTGCCAAACGTTTTCACCCACCCATTCAAATCATTGAATTAATGTGTTCCAATCACTTCCATGGCCACAGGTGTATAAATCAAGCACCTAGGCATGCAGACTGCTTCTACAAACATTTGTGAAAGAATGGGTTGCTCTCAGGAGCTCAGTGATAGGATGCCACCTGCGCAACAAGAGCAGCTGTGAAATTTCTACTAAAGATTCCACAGTCAGCTGTTAGTTGTATTATAACAAAGTGGAAGCGATTGGAAACGACAGCAAATCAGCCATGAAGTACAGTAGTAGTCCACATAAAATGTCAGAGCTGGGTCAGCAACTTCCCGCAGTGTCAGTTGCTACAGGCCTCCAAACTTCACGTGGCCCTCAGATTAGCTCAAAAATAGTGCGTAGAGAGCTTCATGGAATGGGTTTCCATGGCTGATCAGCTGCATCCAAGCCTTACCTCACAAATTGCAATGCAAAGCGCTGGATGCAGATGTGTTCTCTGGAGTTACAAATCGCGCTTCTCCATCTGGCAATCTGATGGATGAGTCCGGGTTTGGCAGTTGCCAAGAGAACGGTACTTGTCTGACTGCATGGTATCAAGTGTAAAGTTTGGTGGAGGGGGGGATTATATTGTGGGGTTGTTTTTCAGGAGTTGGGCTCGACCCTTTAGATCCAGTGAAAGAATCTCTTAATGTCCCAGCATATCAAAATATTTTGGACAATTTCACGCTCCCAACTTTGAGGGAACAGTTTGGGGATGGCTCCTTCCTGTTCCAACATGACTGCACACCAGTGCACAAAGCAGGACCATAAAGACATGGATGAGCGAGTTTGGTGTTGAAGAAATTGACTGGCCTGCACAGAGTCCTGACCTCAACCCAATCGAACGCCTTTGGGATGAATTAGAGTGGAGATTGCAAGCTAGGCCTTCTCATCCAACATCAGTGTCTGACCTCACAAATGTGCTTCTGGAAGAATGGTCAAAAATTCCCATAAACACTAATAAACCTTGTGGAAAGCATTCCCAAAAGAGTTAAAGCTGTTATAGCTGCAAAGGGTGGCCTGACATCATATTAAACCCCATGGATTAAGAATGGGATGTCACTCAATTTATGTGCCTGTAAAGGCTTTAGGAAATATAGTGTAGTTAGTCTTTCGAAAAAAATTGCACATTTTCTGTAATAGTTTTATATGTTTGAGTCAGTGTATGCTTGTGCGCATTTTGACAAGAGGTATTGAAAACTAATGCTCATTATTAAAATGAATATAGTCATATACGACATTATTATCATCATTATTATTATGATGATGATGATAATGATGAAGAAGAAGAAGAAGAAGAAGAAGAAGAAGAAGAAGAAGAAGAAGAAGAAGAAGAGAAGTGGGTGAGTGGATGGAGACTAGGGATTACATATTGAGGGAAAATCTCATTAAAAAAAATTGCAGTGTGACTGAATTTATACTTCTGCTATTAGTACTACATATCACTGTCAGGAGACAGATTCAAATTTTGCTTTCAGCAAACAGAAATCATTGCATATCTATTCAATCTTTACCATTAATTCAGTTTTTTAAATTAATTTTATTGTGTTCAGTAACAAGCACTTACAACATGTTATGCACCTGGTTATGATGCATTTGTTAAATGATGCTCATTTGTTACGGTGCTGCTTACACTGCAGCCAACTGTGCAGGCAAAGTGCACAACAAACTGGCTCATAATATACTGACTTGTACAAAAGTCTTGTCACATTCTATATTTTTGTTGTGGAAAAAATATTAAAAACATTCATGGGACCTATTAATAATTATCGCCTATGTAACCCATATTTTATATTCTATAAAAAACAACATAAAAAATAGTATAATGCATGAGTTTAAAATAAAGGAATTTTCCATATTCTTTTTTTGTGTTTATTTTTTTTTTTACAGTGTAGAGTACAAGTATTGTTGTTCAGAAACTGTTAAAAGCATGTAAGTGAACAAGACCTTTGCACTGGGTTACATGCTCTTTCATCATGTTGAAAATAGGCACTATAGCTTAATCTCTGTTAGTCCAATACAACCCTTTGTACCTCTGTAAAAATCAATAGTGCAAAATGTACTTCAGTCAATGCTCCTGTCTGGCAAACATATGCCAAAAACAATACCCCCCCCCCCCCCCCCCCCCCCCCTTTTTTTTTTTTTTTTTTTAAGGATCTGTATACATGTGAATTTAAATAAATGTACTGCCATCATTTATTCAGTTGGGACAAACTGCATTAGGGGTGAGAGCTGCAAACACACCATGGGGAAGTCAGAAATCACTAACACAACCTAATGCTGACTTTGAACTCTCGTGAGATATGATAGCAATAGGAAAAATATAGATGCCAGTTTCATCCAGTATGCACATAACACAAACACTAAGGCCTATACTATTGTAGTTCTATAAGGCAACACCTAGATATAATTGTGTGAACACAATGCAAGACTATGTTGAAGAATGGTATTACTATATGTATTTGTATCAAATTTGATTGACAAATGACTTTTAAGTAACTGTAAAATTGTCGTTTTTTTTTTTTTTTTTACATTTAGTAAACCCCCAAGAGATTTTGATGACTTTCTTCTGGAAACTGAGATAGTGAAAACATAACAAAACAAATCAAAGGAGATACAGTCCATTTATGAAGTGGTAGTAAAAAGGGCAGTGCTGTCTCTTCAAGTCTCTTTCAAATCAATTTGTTGATGGATAACATGTCTTTTGTGAAATGGACTTGCCTGCTTGTCTCACACTTGAAGAAATTGCTTTTGAATAGCAAAATGGCAGTTTTTGAGCCATCATTGTAGCGCCTTTAGACCCTGTCATTTGTAACATTGTGCTTTGGTTTCAGAGTACACTTGGTGCAGTAAGAGGTCAAATCTTCAACAAATCTCAAAATAAATTAACTCCCCCTGGATTTCACCAAAAAGCTAAAGTGCAAGCCTTGATGCACCTACACGCTTTACCATTAGCCACTTTTTTCAGCTTTGTATTTTCTTAAAATACAAAGAGACGCACAAATACACTATTTGTCTCTTCACGCCCAGAGCTGCCACAGCTGGCTGATGGGATAAGAGCAGACACAGGTAGGCTAGCTAGGTTCTGTGCCACAGCTCCGAGCTCCAGGGCAGCAGTGTGTCTCACAACATGGAGGACAGGGAAGACGACAGGAGTGAGAGCCACAGCTACTATATCCCTGGGCTGTGTGGCATCGCAATCACTGCCACAACCCTGACATAAGCCCCGGCCAAAGATGATGGCTTTGTGCCCTTGCTCCAGACCTCTGCCTAAGTTATTCACTCCAGCTGAACACTTTCAGAGCCTGCTTCAATTATGGCATGAGGCCCTGTACTTAACACTTACACAAAAACACCTTCTACCCCGAGAATAAGACACCACATCCTGGATGAAGAAAAACACCTACTGCAATGTTATTCTGGTTTTAAGGAGTGAGTGAGATGAATGAGAAACACTGAAAATTAAATGCAGCTGGATGCAGGCTTTCCTGCCTTGGGCTTCAAGCCTGTCATTTGGCCTCCATCCCCTTGTTTCAGACACTCACCGTCAATGTATCAGGCAGACCCCAGCCGCGAGGGTACAGACCCTCTACATGCATACTGACGAACCCATAAACAGGCCATTTATTCCCATGACATACTACACACTCATGTCTGACAGGATGTGGGAAGATTGCTCTAACAATATATCCTTTAGACCATCTTTGAGAAATGTGTATACTTCCACAGCCCACACACTGTTAAAAAAAAAACAAACAAAAAAAACCACATCCTGCTATTTTAGCCATGTATAGAGCATAACACAAATATATTTGTTGCTTTCCCCCCTGTCTGTGTTGGATATGATGCACTTATCTTCTGTGTGCCAACATTTTAGAGGAAAAAATATTGCCTTTGGCTGCTTCATGACACAATTTCCCCATTTCTATGAAAGCTGACCACTGGCACACACACAGGTAAAATGCAATAGTAATCACACATACACACGCACACACACATTATATCACATTATATATATATATATATATATATATATATATATATATATGCTGAGTCCGATAATAAGGGGGAAAGAATGCCAGCTGATTGAGTAGAGGCTGAACTGGGAAAACAGTGAGGTCTGTGTGCTAGAGAGCTCTGCCACTAAGAGAAGAGTCAGCCAGAATGTGCATCATACACAGATACACACATACACACACAACTGGAAAACACATTGAATGGGGTCCTCACAGCCAATATCTCCTTCTTTGCTTTAGTCTTCTTGAACTGTCACTATGCTTACACTAAACCACGAGACACTGCTGAGGAAATGACACTAGTTATCCCTAGCAATACCCGCTAGAGAGCTGTGTGGGTCTGCGTGTCTTAGAGTGATTTTGTAACTAGGTCAGACGATTGAAAAAGACATAGACCCAGCATGCTGGTGCTGATAATGTTCTCTGTAAGGCGTACAGAGGAGAACCCATTCATTCATCTCATCTCTCATTATTAATATCCTGTTTGTTTTCCATATGACAAGATTCCATATGACCGATAGGCAGACATTCTTGTAAAAGTAAAGCAGAACTAATGCGAAAGTTCAAGTTTGTTCATATAATGGCCAATTGTTAATACAGTGATACTCTCAGTGCGAGGTAAGACGCCTCAGGCAAAGTTCCTATTCACAAATGCCTGCAGCAAAAAAAGAGAGCCAAGTGTAGAAATGAACTGGTGAATGACAGGGGAGTACTGTAAGTATTAGTATTAACATAGTTTATGCTTATACTACAACATATACAAGTGTTGGGCAAGTATCCACGCGTTGTTCTCAATAAAGAATGGTATGGAGGGAAGATGGTAAAACAAACTCAACCCCTTCCCTATCAAGTGTTGAAATGCGCTGACCAATCTACTCAATTAGAAGCCTAGCCTTAGGAACAAATTCATGCTTTGTATAGCCACAAACTACCACACATACAGGCATATACACTCATTGGACACTTTGTTAGGTACACCTGTTCAAATGCTTATTAATGCAAATATCTTATCAGCCAATTCCAAGTTGGAAACTCAATGCATTTAGCATGTAGACATGGTCAAGAGGACCTGCTGAAGTTCAAGCTGAACATCAGAATGAGGAAGAAAGGTGATTTGAGTGGATTTGAATGTGGCATAGTTGTTGGTGCCAGACAGCACAAATAATGGTCTGGAAAAGAGAAAATTTACAGTGAGCAGCAGGAAGGCAAGAGTAGCTCAAACCACAAGTAACACTGGTGCAGAAGAACATCTCTGGATACACAACATGTTGAACCTTGAAGCAGATGTGCTACAGCAGCAGAAGACCACACCAGGTACCACTCCTGCCATCTAAGAACATGAAACTGAGGCTGCAGTTTGCATGGGCTCACCAAATTGGACAACAAAAGATTGGAAAAATGTTGCCTGGTCTTATGAGTCTTGATTTCTGCTGCAGCATTTGGATAGTAGGGACAGGATTTGGTATAAACAACTTGAAAGCCTGGATCCATCCTGCCTTGTATCAATGGTTCAGGCTGGTGATGATGCTGTGATGATGTGGGGGAATTTCTTGGCACACTTTGGGCCCCTACAAGCTGGGTATTGTTTTAAACACCGCAGCCTACCTGAATATTATTGCTAACCATGTCTATCCTTTTATGGCTACAGTGTACCCATCTTCTGATTGCTTTTTTCAGCAGGATAATGCACCCTGTCACAGAACTCAAATCTTCTCTAACTGGTTTCTTGAGGCCGTTTGAGAAGAGTGAGTTCACTGTGTTCAAATGGCCTCCACAGTCACCAGATTTCAATCCAATAGAGCACCTGTGGGATGTGGTGGAACAGGAGAGTCTCATAATGGATGTACAGCCAACAAATCTGCAGCAACTGTGAGATGGTGTCATGTCAGCATTGACCAAAATGTCTGAGCAATGTTTCCAGATCTTTGCTGAATCTATGCCATGAAGAATTAAGGCAGTTTTGAAGGCAAAATGGGGACCCGACCTGGTACTAGCTGTTAGTTTATATGACAGAATATATTGTACCTCTGTCCTGAAATATTGCAATTGTTGCAAAACACCAGGGTATTAGCACCAGCAAACACTGTTGGTTGATTGGAGGATAATAGAGTTATAATATATTGTGTCAATATGAGTTTCACTTTGCACCTTGCACTGAAAAGACAAACCTACCTGAATTGTGGGGTTATGTAATTGGTCTCATTGTGATGAAATGATGAATGTGTTGAAAGTTATTATTGAATGCTGAGTAAAATGAAATGCATTGTAATCATCTCTGACTGAACCAAAAAAACCTGAAAGAATCACAATGGAGTCTGTCAAAAGTATGAAATATGGGTGCTTACAATTCATATGAAATTACAGAGCTAGAGAATAACCTTTTATTTCAAACTCATGCTGCATTCTTTGAAATTTAAATGACAAAAAAAAAAAAATTAAACAAAATCTCAATGGTCTTTAATCATACTTTAACAAAATGGTACACTTGCCATTAACATCTCATTTGCCGTACGCTTCGCCTATATCAAGACACCTCCTTCATTTTGTAAAATGGATTTGGTAAATGGATTCTCATGCTAATCTGATGTGACTGTGATTGCACATTCTTTCTGCCATCAGAATATTATCTTTTTGCCATCTTTTCAGTATGTTATCGAAACAGTTTTCACACTGAATGCTGTTCCTTTAACATCATTCCTGATTAACTACAATCTCTACATGCATATATTATACACTACTAAATGTAAATGCACAAATAGCTGTCTAAAACACAGATGGTTGTTGAAACATTATCCTCTACCAGTGTGTATTGATTAGAGCCAGTCTGCCTGGCTTGTCAATGGGTAATTTCATTACATGAGAAATAAAAATGAATCAATCAATTAAGAGCTATAATTTGACAACCACTAACCTGATGCACCACAGAGCCCAATTAAATTAATCAGCCACCACCCACTGATCAATCCAAATGGACAAAGCTGTATTTTTCGGCGCTTCAGCATACACAGATGCCCAAAGACAGCTATAAAACACAGCTATGCTCATTATCACAGGCGAAAACTTCAAAATACTAAGAATGAAGTGAACAACAGTAAATTTATAATAATTATTTTCTTGCTTTACTGTTGATTGACATGGGCAATGGGAGGAAAAGACTTGAGCCACCACACAGGCTAATATTTTAGCATGTGTTGTCATTATTTTGTGCTACAAGTGTAAAACATCGCTTAAATCCAGCAACACTGTTCACGGAACTCTGACAACTGTTTTAAGGTGTGTTTCATGTCATGCACTACATCCTCTGTTGATATTCAACTACACATTCAACGGGCAGTGTTTGCAATGAATAGATTATGTTACGCTGAGAAAACCAATTCAACTTGCGGAGGCCCGTCTCCTTCACCTTTCCTGTCCCTTTCCATTTTTTTTAACCGCCCCAACGATCATTTTAATATTGCCATCAACCTCTTGACCCCAGAGACACAGCGCAACGCTTTTTCTCTTCCTGCTCCACTATCCCACTCTCTGTCTTTCACACACACACACACACACACACACACACACACACACACACACACACACACACACACACACACACACACACACACACACACACACACACACACACACACACACAAATATACATCCCGCTGTGCCACAATCAGTCTGCACCACCTACTGGAGCAAAAAGACAGAAAGACAAGATGTCACTCAACCCTGACCTCATACCCAGGGGGGCAAGCAGGTTCATAACTGTTGTCAGGGCAACACTGCAGGGTGTCTTTCAGGTGTCACTGGAGATAGAAAAGGTAAACCCCCCCCGCCACATCACTGCATCACTGAATATGGATTGTTCCATGTGGTTACGCTCCCGCTGCTTGTGGTGCCCTCTTTTTACCATTTATGCTTGAGTGACAGAAACAGCTAGTTTGTTGGCGAGGCGCTGGTGAGGCAATCGACAACTTCTGTTGCTTTGGGAATGTCCGCTTCTTCTCCTCCAGTAACTTTAATCAACTTCATGATGACAAGAAGCGCAGAGAGTCGAAGACTCAGAGTCAGCAGGCCCGAGGACTTTTTGCAGTAAGACAACTGTCCTGCTAAAATCTCTCCTTTCTCTCCTTTGTATATTGAAAGCAATTTCAAATGCATCTGCCTGCCTCTCAGTGAGCCAGCCTGCAAGACAGACAGCTTGGAGAATGAGGGCTGATAAACGCCCCATTAGACAGGTAATTGCCAGAGTATTCTTTAAATCTTAATTACATTACACGTCAACAGTGTTGCCATCTTGTGATAAAGAGACAGATGTTCGACACATATTATTTTTACTGTTTTGTATCTTCATAAAAATACTGTATATGCACGTTCACATGCTACATAGTCAAGTGCTACATAGTTCAGTATTAACTGGAACCAGGATTCATCATCAGTCTTACTTTGTCTAGTTTTTGGGCCATTGCTGAATGGAACATCAAATTTCTGCTCTTTTATGGCAGCAAGACAGCCCAGAGGCAAGACAGACAGGTATGATCATTTTGGTGGCAGGCGATAGCTAAGAGGCAGAGCAGATAAGTCAGACCAGTGGTGAACTTGGGAGATCTCTGAGGGCTGGTCAAGTGGCATTTGTTAAAGCTGTGAGCCGTCTGTGGATCTAGCAAGCGGATGGTGGTTGAGGTGGGCCCTCAAAGGTGAGCAAACAGGATACTGGTAGGCTGTGCTGGATGCGGGAGAGCCAGAAGGCAGAAAACCAGAACAGTTGGCAGGCCAGACAGATGTTTCTTGGATTAAAGGTTAACTTTAACAGCTGTGTCTAAAGGTCCATCTTGGGATAGCATTGCAATTTAGCTTTGGCTATAACTGCTGTGATGTGTGGTTCAGGATACATATTTATCCCTATAAAAAAAATAAGCAATAAATAAGTCTTGAACAGGTCTGGAGTTGGGATGGAGGTTTGGAGGCAGTAGCTGGAGATAAACTGTGAAGAAAAGCTCTGGTGATGGCGGGTACATCAGCTGACTCAGGGCTACAGTAGTTGTGCTGTCTGACTTGCAGTCAGATTCAGGGTCAGAGGAAATATTTGCTGAGTCAAGAACCATCTCAGTAACAGGGGGGTGTTAACTGTTTTTGACTCAAAGACAGGGGCAAAAGTCTGCTGACACAGGAACATGGGTCATGCTGGCAGACTCAGGGACAGAGGCAACACTGGAGTCCGGGACTCAGTACAGGGAGACAGTTGCTGTTGTTCACTGACCAAGGAACAAACAATGGTGCACCATTTGACTGTGGAGAGAAGATAGATCAGTAGACCCCACAAGAGACAAACACATGTTATTTATCAACTACTGCAAAATTTTGTGTTCACTGCATTAATGGTCATTTATACAGTTTTATTATTTATTTTTACACAAGTGCTAACACACCAAGGATAGCCAGGGTTGGGGGTAATCATTGAATTTATTTTTATCCACTCAATAAATTGTTCCTGAGTGGGGGTGACCTAATGGATATATTGCTGTGACAACCAATATAGCAACTGTTTTGAAGAACCCGAAAAAAATCAGGGCTCACAGCAAATTGTCAACAGTTTAATCCGACTAAAACGCTAATCCACATACGGAAAACAAGCCCCGGGGCTCTGTGGGATCATACCATCTGGTGCAGGACTTCTTTTTGCTTAAGATGTATGTTAGCAGTCATTTGGGATGAGTCAGACATTTCTATGATGGCAGTGCGTGCTGCGTAAGAATAGAAACACCTGAAGTGTCAAAGACTTTTGCACAGTGTTTAAATGAAGTCACTTAAAGAATAAAGTCACTTAAATAAAAGCCAACAATAGCACATTATAGCTCCAAACTTTGCAAAATGATTTCTAACCATTTGGAGCTGAAGACATTACAACTTACTGTACTGTTGTTACAATGGTTGCAGTAACCATTAGCAATAATGGTCCAGCAAATCACATCTTTTTGCCATTTTGTTTTGCTGAAGGAATAAAATACAGTTCTGAGCGAGAAAAAGAGCAGTCACATGTCCTTTTTATGCCTGACAGGTTCTTCATTTTCAGTAGCCCTTCATAACACATATTGAGTGCTAATGAATAAACTCCAATGCATGCACTGGTTCCCTCACTGCAATTTACTATTGTTATAATGGCTGAAATAGCCATTCTGGCAAAGAAACAAAGTAGCTCAGAGCAGCCAAATTCCATACAGCAGTATAAAAGGGTCAAAGGTTTATCAGGCTTTCAACAACCTTGCTCTGCAGATGAAACTAAACTAATGACCGGGTAATAAGTGCCTCCTGGGACTCCAGCACACATACAACAGGGCAGATGAGTACAGATTTACTGCACAGACCAAATGCAGGAGGAATGCAATGAGACTTCCAAAACTTAGAGTCAGTCTAATGTAACGGGCCACTGCCTTTCATTTTCGTCATTCAGCTTTCAATCATTTCCTGAAATTAGTGAACTGAATGGAATCAAGTGAAAGGCGGCTTGTGAAAATGGAATGCTGTGAATGTGTGAAAAGTGGCTGCTTTGTTTTGGAGTGTATACCTTACACATGAGAGCACCCTGAGCAATGAAGGTGTAATGCAGTGAAGCTCATCTTCATTTTGACAGCTTCCCCTCCGGTGGTAATGACATTAAGTGATGTGGGTAAATCTAGCGTGTCTCTATTTCCTGGTCTCTACAAGGAGAATCTTCCTGATTGGCCTCATGATGTAAGAAAAATCTTTAAAGTTTATTGATGCAGCTGATGGTAAAATTGATTGAAATGGATTGAACTAATGCAAACACTGAGCAATAACAACTACTCAGTTTTCAACTCCGGGGGCCAGAAAGATTGGCATTCTTTCCAAAGTCCACATATCAGGATAGAAGACAGACCCAAAGGACATTTGCCTAGTCAACTTTGGATTCCTCCTGTCATTTACCTAATCCTGATGTTCACACTCCAGTGGTGTGAATTGAGGGACAAGGAGAAGGGTGATGAGAGGATGAGAGACAGAGAGAGACCAGGGTTGTGATGGCTGTCTGTAGATGGTCCCAGGAGTGTGAGAAGGGTTGGGCCTGGCTGGACCAGGCTGGCCAGAAGCTAGAGCATGCCTGACAAGCCGCATCGGAGCCACTGACACATCTCTGAGTCTGAGCACTGACTCAAGTGGACACTACAGGACGCAACACAGTTAGAATCTCAAACACAGTCATCCAGGCAGGGCCATTTGAATGACACTAACATATCATGGCAAGACAAATAAAAAAAAAAAAAAGAAAAACAAAAACAAAAAATCCCCTTCTTTTATACAAACCATGTTTTGTTTGATATTTTCTTTATTTTTTATGGAAAATAAACACAATCGCATTTAATTACACAGCACCGTTATTTACGCCTTTAAATAAAGTGAGATCCATAAAGCAAACAGGCACATTAACAGCTGACGTGTAGGTGGGAAATGAAATATAAAACATAATTTTTAAATTTGTTTTTTCTTGCAAACGTAAAGCCTAAAGGTCCTCAGTGAACTGGAGTCTAGTTTTAAATATTTCAAAGGCAAATCACCCGTCATAACAAATTTGTCTACATAAATGAATCTGTCCGTACGAAACATGTTAGTTGTGTTTGGGCTCTCTTTTTTGGGGGTTTATTGCGTAAGCAAAGCTTCCTGTTGAAGGAAAAAAAAATGAAAACACACTCCCATCCAGTAAAGCATACAAAACAGTTTCACGCACTGATGAGGTTAATTTACCAGAAAAGATGTAGGGATATTGTGCAGCCAAACAAAAATATGCACTATGTGACTAGTCAGAGTTCACAAACAGAGAATACTAGCAGTCTACGTAAAAAAAACAATTAGCTCAATTACCTCTGCGTGGTGCACTTTTTGCAGTGTCTCAGTTTATGTTTGTATATTATCATTTTTTCCCCATGCTAATGTTTTCTCTTCATGTGGGCTTTTGTTTACATGTTCTTTGCTTCTTGTAAAAGTTTAAGCCAGGGTTCATCAGCCCTGCAAAGAGCTGTGGCTACACTCGCTGGAACATGTTGTTGAAACAGTATCCCTTTTAATCCAATGTAAGCTGAACCAAAAGAACACACACCACACACACACACAGAGAGAGAGAGAGAGAGAGAGAGAGAGAGAGAGAGAGAGATGCATACACAAAACCTCTTTAAGCACCAAAATCTAAGAAAATCACTTATCTTTTTTTCTGGCTGATTCAAGTTTCTTTTTTTATATATCAGAGAAAGTTTGGTTTAACCTACAGAGTGCAAATTACTCTCACTCACTTTGCACCACTACTCTTCCACCTGGTATCCCTGTGCTTCAATCTCTGGAAACATCTTTTCTGAGATGGGCTTGTGCTAGGAGATTCATTTGGGCTTGGAATTGTTCACATCACCGCAATATTGAATCTAACCAAGCCAGACTGCAGCAAAAAGGACATTTGGACTGGATGAAATTGGATATTCTAGTAGTTCAATAAGCTTGAGGCCAGAACTGGATGGAGGCAAAGGCAATTATTCATGTTCAACACCGAAGTTGGCCAAAGTCTGAACTGCTTTTAAATAAAACAACACATCCAGATGGCATCATTACTGCTATCAGTTGAGCTGATGGTTACTCATATGAGAGGTGAAAGGCCCTCAAGAACAAACAAGTCATCCTGTTTTCTACTTTAACTTCCTCATATCCTATGACCTGGATGACTGAGAATATTCAGACACATTATTTCTATCCCGCTGTTTTCCTACTGGGGCCTGACTTTATTTCCTCCCTTGGGTGAGGACCATCTTTACTCAGCAGCATTTCTAAATAGAGAAATTGTTTGTTTGAAAAGGTCAATGCTGTTAATTATACACCTCACAAGGATGAATGTCCCTGTGAGATTGAAGCTGGTTTTCATAAACTCTCCCCTAACAGAATGGACAGGTTTGAATCTTTAATATTGCCATTACTGTTCTTTGAAGCATGCTCAATGAAACGATTTGAGCATGATCATTTCTAACTTACACAGGGAGAAATTTCAAGTCTATTAGGCGTGAAAGTACGAGGTCCTTAGACAGTGGCTCTTGAAGAGAAATTAGAACGTGAAGAGTGTAATTTTGACCACATTTCACAGTTCTCTTCCCTTTGTTTGAATTGCATTTGTTTAATAGACTTAAATAATTCAAGCTTTGAATTCTCCTTCATATCTCTGACAGGCAGACCCATTCTAATTACAGGCAATATATTTTATTGTGATTACAAATTCAGGCAAGAGAGAAAGAGAATAGGAAACTTTCTACAAGTGTCGGTGACAATTCTGAAAATGGGTGAAAAAGATGGGTAATCTGAACAGATTCTTATTTAGATGAAGGCTTGTTGTTGCCAATCACTTCAGGACCACCCTACGAAGCTTCGTTTGAGCATGGGGAAAAAAAAAAAAAATCACATCACATTTCTAATGAGGGACCTAGACCATTAGCATTTGTGAAATTAAGAAAATCACTTCCTACACTTTGATGAGATATCTTTAAAAAACGCCTTGATTGTGATCATTTTCAAGAAGATGGTATCTCTTTTTCCAAATGCCAGATTGCATGTCATCAGCTCTGGTATTGTGCACAGTTCTGGCAACTAATGACAACTGATTTATGGGTGATGCATCAGGATAAGAATTCAAGATTTGGCCCATTTTTTCCCGCATCTTACGCAAGCACATAATGTAATCTATAAGATTTAATGGAAAGCAAGATAAAACACTGAATCAAAAAGATGCATTGCGCAGTGCACTAATGGAATATGTAAGTGAATCCTGAAATGTCGAACAGTATCTTTAGTGCACTTACCAGGAGCTGAGTGTGCTGGCTGATATTATTTGTTTGCTCTCAGAGTGATCTGAGGCTGTGCTGCTGTGCTGTGGGGATGGAACTTGATGGACGTTGAGAGGTGCTTGGCTGTGGCCTACTGTAGTGGCTGATCTGTCTGGGATCAATACCAGCTAATTACAACCCACATTGATCCAGAAGGCTCACTAATTTAGAGCCGAGCCCCGGCCCTCTCCATACAGAGGCAGTGAAGCAACTCCAATCCCAGCCCTCTGGCCCTGCAAACATCTCACTCAGCACTAAGCAGCTCATTATCTCTGAGGAGCAACTAGTGGGACATTTGCCTGTCTCCTAGGAACAGCTTGAAAAGTGGAAGGCTGGATACCTGTATGGAATGTTATATATTTTCAGATGTCACCTTTATTTGCTTTTTCTTGTCACTCAGCTAATTCTGAGCATGGCCAACTAATGGTCGAGCACCGAGAAGGTAAAGATATTCACATATTTAGGCTCTTGAGTTAACAATAAAGCAGCTTCTGAGTGAAAAAAGAACAATCTGGTGACACCTGCCTCTTGCATTTGCTCTTTTCTTGGATGTGCTGATACGTGCTGCTTCAATTCAAGGTTTTTTTTATGACCTAGACAGAGATGTTTTCTATTTTTAAGGCAGATTTGTGATTTGTCATGGCAAAAAGAAAAACTTAAATACAGTGTCTGACGCACCCTCATCCTGTCCAATTAGAATCCAAAAAAATATGATTTTTAGAAAGAAAACTTTTAATTTAGTGCCCTTGTTTCAAACCATCTGGATGAACAGTTTGGAAGTAATACATCCATTTGGCTTCCTGTTGCAACATGCATGTGTAAGCATGTGGTTTGGCTTGTGTGCCTCCGAGATCAAGGCCGCAATCTTTTTATCCTCTGCCCTGCTGCAAGCAAGCTTTGATCTGACATTTGAATGGCGGACCTTCTGTTGTTCCGACGTGGTGCCCTCACACACCTACATTTGTGCTGCAACTGCCTTTGGGAAGTTTGGTGCAACCTTTGTAGAGTCTTTTTGGTGTTCAGGTGTCAGTGACCCTTTTCTGACTGCACCTGAGGAGGACAAATACAGGAAGCTAAGACGTGGGCAGACTAACCGCCTTAGTTAGATGCTTCTGTCTTCCTGTATGTGACCTCTGACTCACTGTAGCATTCATCCCAGACTAAGCTCTGTTTTTACCATTCCATCTTGGCACTTTCAACACCATTCAACTCCATAAGATTGCCTCGCTCTGCAGCTATTATAGCACTTCCCCACTCTTCCAGATTGAGCGTTTTCACTTACACGCCTATCTTTGCACCCCTGTTTTTCATCCGTCTCACACCATTTCCGTCTTTTGCTCCAATTGCTGGATCACCCCAGGCTCTCCTCAAAGTCCACATTTACAACAGCTAAATTCAGCTAAGCGGGAGCTAAGGGTGTAATTGCTTCTTATACTGTACTTTGGTGTGGTCATCTAGTAGCACTGGTTAGCACATGCACGCACAAACACACACAAACAGGCTTACATTTCCTCTCTCCGATACACATTCACACTGAAATCAAGGTGCACACACAAATACCATTATTGAAAAAGGTTGTCATTATTTTGGTTGGGGCTTAAGTGTCTTTTATCCTGCTGTGCCAGACACAAGCAGAAACGGGTGTCTGCACTAATAGCAAGTGATGAATAGACCACTCACTTTTAATTCCATGTGGATTTTTTTAAGTATGCACTCACCTCAAACAGTCTGGATAAAAGAGTCATCTGCAGGCTATAGGTTGCAAAAATGTGGAGATGGGTGCATCCTGATATGAAGAATTGTTTCTAAAATTAAGCAAATAAAAAAAATGCATGGACTACATTTTACTTTAAAAACAAACTTAAGAGTTCAAATATAATTAGGCAAGCCAATATGAGAGTATTGGATTTTTCTCATCTCATGGAAGCCAGTCTCATTCTACAGTAAGCCTCATGCTGTCCTCACATAATTTTGCACAATCAGGGAATAATGAAAATATTTTAAAGTGCACCCCACACACTAGAACCTTGCACACAAAAAATTGCTCATCCTAGTAAAATATGCTCACAAATACAATGCTGACAAGGAGGCTTTAACTGATGAACAGTAATTTTCAAAAAAGATCAGATTTGTGAGGGCCAGCCCCCCCCCCCCCCCCCCCCCATCACCAGCATTATATAGTCTACATACAGATATGATCGGCTCGTCTTAACTAGAGCCTCACAACAGGTGCAATCCATAATAGCAGGAAGTGGTTGCCATCACAACTGAAAATATCTCACACTCGAGCGGTGTCTGGCAAGTGTGAGAAGTATCTACCATATGTTGCAAAAACAAATGTCTAGAGAGAGACAAGGTGAGGCAAAAATGCTTTGATGGCTGGTGAGGATTGTGGTGAAGAGGCAAAAACACTGTGCATAGGGAAGAGGTGCTTTGTCACACTTGCATTCTATGTGGTAAATGTACAAGTATAGTGTATAGAGTATAAGTAGTTAATATGGCTTATAACTTTGATGGTAAATAGATTAAAAAAATAAATTTCACTATTTTCTTGGCACAATAAGCTATAGCATATAATATTTGAAAGCCAGCCCAAAAGTAAAAATAAATTCTGTGTACCCATTATTTGTTAATACTTATTTTAATATTGACAGACAATATTAACAGCTGTGAAATATTTAACTTTTTTTCCCCATTTATTTTGAAGTACAATAATTAACCCTGCTGGCAGCCTTTTGGGCGCACTGCTGCCTCACAGCTAGAATGACATCTACAAGGTCTGGGTTTGATTCCACCTTGGCCTAGACCTCCCATAGTCCAAAGATATGCAGTTACTGGGGTTAGGTTAATTGGTCATTCTGTATTGCCCCTAGGTGTGAATGTGTGTTTGAATGGTTGTCTATCTCTCTGTGTTGGCCCTGCGACAGGCTGGTGACCTGTACAGGGTTTACCCTGCTTCTCGCCCTGTGTCAGCTGGGATAGGCTCCAGCCCCCCTGTGACCCTGAACAGGATAAGTGGAACAGAATGGATGGATGGATGCATGGATTGATGGATGACAGTCTTTCTTTGCCCTTAAAGCTCAGGTCCTCTTCCAGAGGCCTGGGAGCTTGAGGGTCCTGTGCAGTATCTTAGCCGTTCCTAGGACTGCACTGTTCTTGGACAGAGATCTCGGATGTCACTCCTGGAATCTGCTGGAGCATTCTCCCAGTTTGTGGGTCACTGCCCTGAGTGTTCCAATTACCACAAGGACCAATGTTGCCTTCACCCTCTACATCCTCTCTAGCTCTTCTCTCAGCAGTTGGTATTCCTCATCCTTTTTCTGTTGGATCAGGGACACATCTAAAACCTGCAGGACACTGGACCTTGAGGCCTGGATTTGAGGATCCCTGGTGTAGGCGTTGATTGCCCAGATCTTGTTCTTCCCATTCAGGTGACTCCTCAGGACTTGCCTTACTGTCTGCAGGTAGCTGGTGGTTGCAGCTTTCCTAGTGGCCTCTTCATGTTCCCCATTTGCCTGTGGGATTCCAGTTGACTAAGAGTTGGCCTTCACTATAGGTCTCCACATACGCATTGAGTTCCTGATGAAGGCTCTTAGGGTCCTATTGCATAGTTCTAAGCATTCTAGGATCCATGTGTGAGTAACTGAGTCATAGGCTTTCTTCTAATCAGTCCAGGCAGTGCACAGGGTGGTCAGTCTGCCGCAGCTAAGAACATTAAAGCACCAGCTACTGCTCTATCAACCAGAAGCTGGGGCTTTACTGTTTTTATATTCTTCTACTGCCACTGAGAGTACACCTTGGATGGTTCAGTAGAGAACATCTGGTTCCTTACAAGATGTATGCCATGGGTGGGATTCAAAGATTATCCTGCGCAGTATCTTGCACAGGACCCTACATACATACATTTACATGTATATAATTTAATTGTGTATGAGACAGAAGCATGAGAGATGCATGAGTGAGAAAAGAGAGTTGAGAAAACATTTATAATATGTTATTATAGTTATTTGTTTCCAAACAATAAACTGCACAATGCCAGCAAGTAACATGAAGCATTACAATAAAATAATTGAGAGAAATTAAAAAAAAAAAACCATGTAAAAAAAATATATGCTTTTTTATTGTGCTGTCTTGCATTCCTCAAGTTTTGTGACCACAATGATATAAAAAAGACAATTATTACAATTTTATTTAAGCCTAAATAATAATGATCACTCCTTCATATGCAGTAGTGCATGCACTGTTAAAGTTACTCCTTTCACTGTTCATAAATGTTGACTGAGATTAACACAAGAGCTACAGTTTCTTACACTCAAAGCCAGGCTCCAACTTGTGGTCAACCCAAGGTTGACCTTTAAAGCTTGCTACCACCATGATTTAACCTGCATTACTGTGTCTGAAATAGGTATAAATAACCCATGACTCATTCTTGTTTGTTTTTTTTTTTTTGGGTGGTTCCAAAGCCCATCTGCCATGCAGGTCTTGTATGGCAGGATGTTGAGACAATCATGCTAATGGAACTGTCTCATTTTAATTCATGTGCTAATGTATCTCTGAATCATTTCTTTCCTCCACAGCAGACAAAGTACATTTCACAACTTCTTGAAAACATGTTAAATTAGTAAACAGGTAAACAAAGTCCTTGTGCTGGTGAGTCTCACGTCATCTCATCCGAAATGGTATTTCTGGTGTTTTTTAAGTAATTTTTTCTTACTCGTGTTTCTTCCCCAGAAAACATCTCTTCCGATGAATGAAGATGCTTTTTTCCCCTCCCCTCAACACTATTTCTGCAGGATGAGCTCAAGACAATGGAATACATTTTCACATGAAAAAGATGGGGACAGAAAAGGAGCAGGAGGATGTACAGAGTACTGTGCCCTTCATCCGCGTTACCATGGGGATTAACTGTACTGCACCCTCCAGGACTCTAATTGGCTGAAGAGGGTTCCATTTGGCCTCTTAGAGTCCCACTCACAGGTTCTTTCCATTGCATGTTCCATCTAGCCACTTCACTGTCCTATTCACATGAAAAATAGAGATCTTGGATGCACTGATAAAACACTTAGAGGACAATTTCAATTTTTTTTCCCACTCTTTTGTCAATCATATACTGTACTGCATCTTGGCCAGAATTTTTAAAGGGTGGTATGGGACATCCTCTTTTTTTCTCCAAAAAAAAAAAAAAAAAAAAAAAAAAAAAAAAAAAATATATATATATATATATATATATACATATAGATATATATATATAGATATATATATATATATATATATATATATATATATATATATATATATATATATATATATATATATATATATATATATATATATATATATATATATATACATATATATAGTGACACAATATAAAACCCAGTCCCCTATTTCATTCCTTTCCTCAGGGATCATGATACACATCTCTACAGTGGGTTGTGAACCAGCATGAATACATCAAATCAGATCCGCTTTAGCAGCAAAGGCTTCTTAAATTCCAAATGACCAGTGGTTGAATAAACCTATGAAATCAAGAGTGGTCTTAATGCACACCCAACATCTCAGAAACTGAAGACCCTCATTTTGATGACAATATTCTCAAAAGAGACAACCTATAGTGTGTTAAATATCTGGTTGATATTACTGTTTGATGGTCATATGTCCATGATTCTGAGCCATCTCAACATGGTAACGCTGAAAGACAGAAATCATAAATTGTGGAAAACTTTAAGATTAATTTGAAAATAATAAGGAAGGAACTTCTGCAAAATCAACAAACAATCACACAAATAATAACAGATTTAAATCATGCTTCTATTTTCTTCACATATTCCCTTGTGAAGCACTGTGTGTTTTCAAGAAATCTGGTTACTTTTAAAATGTTCCTTGGAAGTTTCAATCTGACCACTTGTATGTGCACATTTGTAATGCATGCTGAATCTCTTCCACTGTGTCAAAACTGGTGACTTTCTTATGACTCGATGCCTCACACTTGGATCCTGGAATACCTAGAACTGTACAAGCTCAACAGGAACCTAAGAACCTTTATCAGGAACTCAATGGGGAGGTGGAGAACAACACAGTGGAGACCAACTTAAAGCCAATTGCACAAGTCACCATCAAGTGTGGGGTTTACCAAGGTGCCTTGTGGATTGGGCTCTGGTGGTCCGATGGTTGTTCAGACTGGCTTTAGGAACATGGAATAGTGTCTCAGGGTCTTGTTCATGAGTGAGAGAAGAGTGGAGCGGGATACTGGCAGTTAGTCTCAGCAGTGATCACACAGTGTGAAACCAAAGCTGTCAACTCACCTGTCAATCTTGGTTCTTTACCTGGATGGATGGATGGATGGATGGACGGATGGGTGGGTGGATGAAGTTGCATGTGTGGTTGCTGTGGCACAAAAATATGATGGCATCTAGAACTCCACAGTGACAGCCTGGCCCTGGGGGGATGAATTCATGGTACACAACTCCTGAATGTTCCTTCCAACAAACAGGAAATGCTACATTTCCTGGGAATGGCAGGATATTGCCATGGGCTTCTGTTTTTTCTCCCTAACCAAACTTTTGAAGGCTGATAAACAATGTGTCTGGTTTGTCAGGAGCCTTTAGTCTTCAGCCCCTGTACTTGCAGCTCCCTGTTTGGATCTTGCGTTCTACTTGCAGGTCAATGCAGGTGAGGATTGTTGCAAGCAGATAAAACGGTCATTGTGGGTCATTGCCAGACAAATTTGGTTGTTCTCAAATAAGTTCAAAGGCTACCAAAGGCATCACCTGTGTAATAGAAAAAGAAGCCCTTGCACTTATTTGGGCCCTTCAACATTTTGATGTTTGCACTGAATCAGGTTCTACTTTTGTTGTATACACTGACCACAACACCTCAACCTCTTTTGTGGTCACTTCAAAATCCAAATCAGAAATTAATGAGGTAGGCCTTATTCTTGCAACCCTATCATTTGGATATACATTACAATAAGGGTAAAGATAATATAGTTGGTGATGCATTGTCACGTGCCCCTTATAATTAAGGTCTACTTTGCAAATGCCAGTACCACAGACCTGGTTTTGATGTTCCCTTAAATGTGATCAGGATTACAGGCTGCTCGGTCAATGAAACTGGGAGTGAAGGAAGAAGGAGAGGTATATTGTATGATACAAAGAGTAATACCTCATGTTGGTCACTGACGCTTGTAAATGATAAAAGGTTAGATTTTAGACCACAAAGTAGAATCAGATTTTCTTCAAACTGTAAGAGTATGTGTTTTATTTAGCATTTTTTTGCGATGTATGTTATGAGGTGGGACCTCGCTTTGAAGCAGGGGCATGTAATGGCCCCTAGGACTCTATAGCCACTTCCAGGTTTTGGTGGCTATTTGGATTAGTGATGTGACTTAGAGTAATGTTTGTGGCCTGGGTTAATTTCTCAACTGAGGTTATTTGAACTTTATTTTGTTTACTTTTTGACTCATTTATTTATACAGCACAGGTCCGCCCAGCCATGCACTACACATATTACGGATAAACTGATGACGTATTTTACTGTAGTTCTTTTTTTTAAAAAATTAATAAATATACTTTTCCCACAAGCGCCCCCCCAAAACAAACAAACAAATAAACAAAAAAGAAACAACAACAAGAAAACCAACATACTGTATGAAATGTGAACCAGAGAACTAATTGGTAATAAATAATTGGTAAATCAAAGCGCTGGTTAATACAACAAAAGGCTTTCTCATAAAACGTTATATATGATGAAAATCTGATAAAATGATGCAACCACTTCCTCTTTTTTTATTTACATCCCCACACTCACCCACCCACCCATGCTGTGTTTTTCATTTTATATTCACAAAAGGTTATTTCACCAAATCCGCTCGCATAGCCCTTTCCGTTATCAAGATGAACTGCTGATGTGCCTCAGTGCAGAAGACAAATGTGCAAAGTCAGACAGCACTCTGCCCATCTCCAAAAGAATGCCCTCAGTCAGACAAATGCGCTTATCTCAGATGTATTCTAACAAAGTTCTCTGTGCTGACAAAGAAGTGCAACTTCACACTGGAGCTTGACACGTGTTGACAATATTACAGAGACACAGCACCATTGTTGACACCGCCCTGAAGTGAGACACATTATCATGTTTACATGAAAGGAAAGAATTAAAAATCCATCCATCCATCCATCCATCCATCCATCCTTCCTTCCTTCCTTCCTTCCTTCCTTCCTTCCTTCCTTCCTTCCTTCCTTCCTTCCTCTTCCGGTTTTCCAGTTCAGGTGCGTGGGGATGCTTGTGCCTATCCCAGCTACCATAGGGCGAGAGGCGGAGTACTGCCTGATTAGGTCGCCAGCCTGTTGCAGGGTCGAATTAAAAATCACTGTGTTTAATTCTACTCTGACTTTGAGCGCTGTGCCTGTTTGCGTTTGTCCGCACTGTAATCTCTTCAACACTCCTTATTCTATGTGTCAGTATTCTTTGTATTAAAACTTTCTCAAATACACCAGATTGTAGGTAATGTGGGCAGAGTATCTGTTTGATTTACTGATCGTGGCTCTCGCCTCTCTTTCTTGTCTCTATCAGAGTTCCTTTTTCAACTTTTTAGGCAATGTCAGACTGTCAGATGGTCAGTCCACCAATTTGGTCCACAATAAATCTGGATGGATTGCCATGAAATTTGGAACACTCCCCAGTGGATAAATCCCACCGACTTTGGTAGGACTCCAGTTTGTTTTTTTCCATCTATGTGATGGATTGACACAAACATTTTTACAGGGATTTTTGGTACCCAAATATCAGATCATTTGGATTTTCCTCTAGTGCCACTGCAAGGATCACACTCATGGTTTTGAGAGAAACGTGTGAAAAACTTTTGGACTGCTGACATAAAACTTAGTATAAACATTCATGTTCTCCACATGATAAATTTGCAATAAGTTTGACTTGACATTTTCCCCTGACCTGCAGCTTCACCATCAGGTCAATATTTGATTTTTCAAAAGTCATTATTAATAAAAAAAAAAAAAAGAGAGAGAGAGAGAGAGCGAGAGAGAGAGCGTGAGAGAGAGAGAGAGAGAGAGAGAGAGATTCTCAGTTTGCTTTCCCTCCTCAGTCATTAGTGATTTTCTGGAAATCACCAGCATGGGGAAAATTTTTGACAGTCAGAGCTACAGAAGATCTAAAAGAAAAAAGATGAAATAAAATGCAGAAAAGGCCTCAGTGCTCAGAACAATGTTGTGAAAACAAAGCAGGCTAAATAAAGTCCACTCTCTGCAGTCACAATTCGCTCTTTCTCTGCAGTGACAGAAAATACATAGACATTTGAAATTCAGAAAACACACATTATACATAGAATACTTTGAATATTGTCTAGCACAAACTGATAATATGCTAAAAAATGATGTTCCAGACAGAGGAGTCTCCTCTGGCGCTGAAGCAGTCTGATCTGCCTATCTAACTACCAGACAGTGTGACCTGAATACAGTGAGAGGGAAACTGTCAGCACTGTCTTCTTTTCTAGGCTCATTTGCTACTTGAACAGATGCACAAGCCCTAAAGCAGAAACAATGAGATAATGTGATAGGTTCCGTCAGATGCATTCTGACAAATACAATTGACCTTGGTGTAATGGCTCTGTTTGGAGCAGCTTTCCTGCTCAGTCAAAAGAGCCATAACATAGTGGGCTGGGCAAAAAACCAAAACACCAGCGGGACTGAAAGTAAAATACTGTTGTGCGTTATCAGTACAACATAGTGACAGATCCAAAGATGGCTTGTGTCAATCATGATAAGAGCAAATGCAAAGATAAAAGTTAATGAATCACTGCAAGTTTAAAAATGTGTACATTTGCAGCTTGATGTCAGCAGTACTAACAAGGAGTGGGGGAAGGGTTGGAGTTATCTGTACTATGTTTTTTTAATTTAATTTAACTTATAAATTTATTTATTTATATATTTTTCTATGCACAGCAGGATTCCCTACATTCCCAGGAACAACTCAGAAAGTAAGTTTCCCAATGGATGCAGAAAATTGTACTCATCAATACACACGGCTCAAAAAAAAAAATAAAGGAACACTTTGAAAACACATCAGATCTCAATGGGAAAAATCATGCTGGTTATATATACTGATATGGACTGGGTAAGGTGTTAGGAACAAAAAGATGCCACATCATTTGATGCAAATGCAAATTATCAACCTACAGAGAGCTGAATTCAAACCTTGGAAATTAAACTGAAAACATGATGCGGCACGGTAGTCCATTTTGCTGAAATGGTTAATGGGACCAATTCCTCCATACTCCAAGAACTGCCTGCATACTCTCAACCACATGAGGCAGTGCTCATCCTGTTCCTCCTTGCACAAAGGAGCAGATACCAGTTTTGCTGATGGGTTAAAGATCTTCTACGGCCCTGTCCAACTCTCCTAGAGGAACTGCCTGTTTCCTGGAATCTCCTCTGTGCTCTCGAGACTGTGCTGGGAGACACAGCAAATCTTCTGGCACTGGGACACATTGATGTGCCATTCTGGAGGAGTTGGACTAGCTGTGCAACTTATGTAGGGTCCAGGTATCACCTCATGCTACCAGTAGCGACACTGACCCTAGCCAAATGCAAAATTAGTGAAAAAAACGATCAGAAAAGTGGAGGAAGAAAAAAATGCACCTTTGTTAATTTCATTAACACCGAAGCAGCTGAAACAGAACAACCCCCTCTGCTACTTAACTGATCAGATCAATATCCCAGAAGTTTAACTGACTTGTTGCTATACTGATTGCCTTTGTTTCACACATCAACAACAACAAACCAACATACTGGCATACACATATGTGTACACACATAAATCAAACAAAATCTACATGACGTGAAATAACAACTCAATTATCAAGCCCGAAATGGAGTAGGAAGAAGTATGTACATACATATTAATCCCTACCCCATGCTCAGCACTTCCCTTCAGCACGTGTATACACTAACCCCACAAAAAAGCGAGAGAGAAAGGAGAAAAAAATATATGTATAAATATAGATATACCTAAATGTTATAACTTAACTAATTATACCAATGAATAATGCTTGAACATTGCTGTAAACCCACTGGAAAATTGTTCCACAATTTGACTCCACAAATGGAAATACAAAAGGTTTTAACTGTTGTCTGTCTTCAAGTTTAACTTTCCCCTCAGGTTGTAGTCCCCTTCTTTGTAAAAAAAAAAAAAACATCCTCTATACATATCCCAGCAACATATTATATCTGGCTTTATACATAATTTGAGCTAATGATTAAAGTGTCCCTTTAATTTCTTGGAGGCCTGTATGTGTGTGCATGCTGCTTAACAACCCCTTCTATTCTATGCACAATACCAAAAAATGATGTTCCCAAAACAAACAAAAGTACTTCTCTCAAACAATTCTGATCACAGATATAATACCGGACACCTGTGCATGCTAACTCTTCGGGACAAACTAAATGAAAGTTACATTTGCCTAAGTGATATGAAATAAATTTATAGCATAAAAACAAGAGATGAAAATCTCTCTCTCTCTCTCTCTCTCTCTCTCTCTCTCTCTCTCCTCTCTCTCTCTCTCTATATATATATATATATATATATATATATATATATATATATATATATATATATATATGTGTGTGTGTGTGTGTGTGTGTGTGTGTGTGTGTGTGTGTGTGTGTGTTGTGTGTGTGTTATATATGATTTGTTATGTTAATTTTTGCTTCACAGCGAGAAGGTTCTAGATTTGAACCTGCTTGTCAGCTGAGGCCTTTCTCTGCAGAGTTTGCATGTTCTCCTTGTGCCTACATGGATTTTCTATCTGGGTTCTAGTTTCCACCCACAGTCCAAAGACATGCATGTTAGATTAATTGGTGATTTAAAAAAATAATTCTTGCATGTAGGTATGAATGTAAATTCTTGGCCATTAGTAACCCTGTGATATCGAGCAGTGGTGCCACCTGCCACCAGGTAAGGCAGGCAACTGTTAGGGGCTCATCAGTGGCAACATTCAACGTTTGCAATGACACAGGAGAGACTTGATCTCCCTAAGGGGGCCCCATCTGACTCCACTCACTTCCACTGCACG
This sequence comes from Archocentrus centrarchus, assembly GCF_007364275.1. Taxonomy (NCBI): domain Eukaryota; kingdom Metazoa; phylum Chordata; class Actinopteri; order Cichliformes; family Cichlidae; genus Archocentrus; species Archocentrus centrarchus. The sequence continues at coordinate 23,326,300 of NC_044355.1, read as the reverse complement.
TGACACGCATGATTCTATTTAAACAAACCAAATGACTGATGCCAATCAATGAAGAGGAGTTAACCTTCTGTGAGTGAAAAAGGAAAGAAGGAAATAAGAGGAAGAGGTGCACTGTTAGTATAAAATAAGAAACTGCTCTCAAAGGGATGTTTGGATCTTTGTGTTTGTGCTGTCAGATACTGTAAGCTTAGTCCTTTTTGTGGGCAAAGTTTAGCTACTTTTGAGTGGGTATGCTTTTAAATGATTCATAGTACAAGAGTGCAAGACTTCTGTGCCTCTGACCACACCCACCAGCTCTGTTACAGTGTACTGGCAAACCCTGGAGTACACTTCTACAGCACTGCAGAAAGGTAGGATTAGCTGGTTGAGGTCAGCAAAATACGGATTTTCAGCAGGTGTTGCTCCGTAAATATCAAATACATACAGCTGTTGCTTAAGGGTATGTTTAACTGCTGCTGCCTCACAAAAACCTACAGGTAGCAGCAGCATATGGTAATGCTGAGAATGTGGCCTCTGTAACAATGTGAGTGCCGCTAAATGCTTTTTGGCAACCAATCAATCTTAACAATGGACAAGCTGGTTTCATTTTCCCTCAAGAATAATAAACGCGGAGAAAGTCCAGCGGAGAAACTTGTTGTTGTAATAATTAAACATCGTCAAAAAAAATCTAACATACCCGTAACAAGGCAACAGGTTAAAAGAAATTAGCAGCCTGTTGTTATGGAAAACAAGACGTGTGTTGCACCTATATTACTTCTCTCTCACACACACACACAAAAAACTCCAGGTAGTGTTTTTTTTCTTCTTTCACATATTAAGCATGTTACATATAATCAGAAGCTTACTCCACAAAATATGAGGGCTTTTCATGGCCAGCCAAGTTGTTTATCAGATCTTTTCTGACACAAATACAACATTTCTGGACATCAATAAAATACTATTAGTGGTTATAGACTGAGACTGTGTTTATATTTTGTAAAGAAAAGCTGCGCTTTTGTTTTATATCTTTTTTTCTTCTCTACAAACATGCACAGTTGATGATCTTGAGTGATCAGATTTATTGCATGATGAAACATTTCTATCCCGACTGGGATGCACAGGCCCTAAGTGGGTCACTGAATTCTTTGATAAGTATGAAAATCACATTTCAGAGAATTGCAGAACCAATGCCAAGGAGCACTGAAGTTCTTCTGACAGCAGTTGGTGGCCCGCAACCTCATATAGACACTCTTTTTTTAATTTATCACCTGTCTTTATATGCACAAGGCTGCTTTAACAGCTTTTATTCCTTAAGAGAAACACAGATAATATTTAAGAAGAAGGAAAACGTTACCTAGGATGATTTTCCCACTCAGCCTGTGCGATCCTTTCTCAGTGCTTTCTTCCACGCTTGGATAAAAGCAGTCTTCAAAGTGCACTTACAGAAATTTCTCATCATAAACTCGGCTATGGGCAATAATTCACACAAATTCACTTCAAATGCTCTCAGCCAATGGAGTAATGAAAGGTATTTTGCAAACAATTGGTCCCTCTTCTCCTACTTCGCACCAAAGGGAGAAGAAGCAGTGACTGAGTGAGCTGTGACATTGTGCTAGTGTCAGCAGGCTCTCAAGGAAGTGGGCTCCCCGGCACACAGAATTTAGCCAGGATTAATGAAGATGCCAAAGTCACCCCTTGGCTCCTGGCTCTAATAGCACAACACACAACCTTAATGCAGTCAACATAGGACGCCATATGGCATCACTGCCACTCACACACGAAGAACTTTTTGAGCTAAACCCCAGCACACGTGAGGGAAAATACATGCATTACACATTTGTTTGTGCATGCATTTCTGCACACTTGCGCAGGATTGTTAAAATCACATCTAAGTGCATCCCTGGCTAATTTAGACCAGCCTTTTAGCAGACAATCCTCTGGTGCCCAAGCATGAGTGATATACAGATCCACCCACAAAGGCCCAGGCTCTATCTATCTCCTATGTCATTGGCATTCTAAATCTCTCAGTCATGCCTGCATCCATAATGGGCCCAATTACTGCCAATGGGGATCCCACTCCCTATCGACAATTACATCTGTTAGAGTTTGAGAGCGTTAATGCCTAAAAAATATCAATTAAGGTGATTGATCAGGATGTTAATATCCTATTAAACAGCAGTCTGGGGCTGCAGAGCATTTCTGTTGATTGGGCTGAAATGAGAGAGACTCTCCAGCATGAAGTGACTGTAGTTTAGTGGGCCAGTTAGATTGCTGATCTAATGAACACAGAGATGGCCAAGAGTTGCATTTTATTGCCAGATAAACCTGGACAAGAACAACTTTGGGTAATTGCTACTGAAAGGCATTTCATGGAGCTATAAAACACCAAATGGACACACAACTTTCTAGTCATGTGAGCCAGAACCAGACAGGTTTTTAATGCTGCTTCTCAAAGAACAGAAGCAGGTTCTTTGAAAATTACATTTTAAATATGGTATCACACAGTATAATAATTGTCAAAGGATCCTTCACTTTAACCGACTTGAATCAACATTTAGTTTTCATTAAACTCACTGCCATTCATCGCTGAAGTACAGTAAGGTGTGCTTTTAATTCTCATTTACGAATTCACAGTGTAAACTCTGACATGGTCTTTTTTGTTGGAGTGTTGAATTTGTTTCAACAGTGCGTTGTCTTGAGCTGATGGCATTCATTTTATTTTTTTTTTCCAAGGCATTCACCGCTTTAGCGCGCCATTTGAAGAGCTATACCACCTTCATCTGATATTGAAGTTGTAAACGGTGCAAGCAGCAAATTTTATTTCTCCATTCAACTCAATTCAGTATGTGAAGAGGAGATCCGCTATTTAAGCTCCCTGAAATGATTGGACATGTTTTCAATTGCAACACGACTCCTTTCTACTCGACTGATTGTTTGGAAACATAAAGGTTCTCCTTGCATTGTTGGAGAGCACAGTGAAGCCTTGAATAAGGGGCAATTAAATTCTAAAGTGTAATTCATACATTTGGCAGTGTGTTACAAAATGTTTCCTCTTTTATCGTCTTGTCGATGATCACCAGAGTGCTGCACTCATCCCCCCCGGCCTCCCCTTGTTCGCCCCTCCGCCCGTTTCTCTCCTCCACAACCTCCATTTTTGAAAGGCTCCTAGCCGTTCCATTCTTTCCCTGGCACAGCATCACACACTCATTTCATTTCTCATTTACAGACTGATAATCAGAATGTCATTACAGTGTCCACACTGGGCCGCTGGAGGGGTAATTGAGCAGCATAAAAGGCATTTGAAAGAGGGATGAATAATAGAACTGGAGGGGGGGGAGTGAGTGGCGAGCTGACTTAGGCCTGCTATCTCAGGTGTCTGGCTGCTATCGGGTGGCATCCACCTTGGCATTATGGCTAACCATGTCTACGTCAACCTCATTTTTCACCTCCAGCACATTAGGCTGAACAGGTATCAACACTCATCTGGTAGAAAGGGAGAGAAAATCAATAGGAGAGTTTTAGAAGGTCAAGTCAAGCATCAACAATCACTTTACATCATGGAAGCCACCTGGATTTAGAAGTTAAAATGCGGGATGACTTTGTCCTCGACGGGAATGTTTTGATGTCTTTGGGCAAGGCCGAGGTTATGTCCATGTCTCACCTGCATCCTGTCTTTATTTCTTTCCTCACAAGCCAGCTGATTATTTAATCACTGGATAGGCATGAGCTGTAGTTCTGCAAGTTGCCCCCTAAGCAATAAATTTGATCACAGCAATTGAAATACCCAAAACTTAGCGAGACTCCTCTGGTTCAAGTGACAAACATAACAAAAGTCGCATCATTAAAATCTAAACGTTTATTTTCTTTGTTGCGTACCCCCCCCCTGCTCACATCCACCCATACTGTGGCGTGGCAGCTTGGCCTGGCGCCAGCCCCCCGTTTGGGCCGTGGTGGTACATTTCCATCTCATTCATCACATAAAGACAGATAATCAGAAAGTCATTACAGTAGCTTGACACCAGTGCTTGCCCCAGGAAGACAGAGTAATTGAGCACCACAGAAGGGGAGAGAGCAGACTGAGCCAAGGCCATGTGGTAATGAATGTAAGATGTCGACATAAGAGGAAAGGAGGAGAGGCTCTTGATGCACAGAGACCTGGATGGACAGAAAGCAAGACTGACGATCAGGGAGGATGGAAGAGTGTGTGTGGGTAACGTGGACAAAGCTAACATTGTGAAATGAAGGAGACAGGGTGGTAGTAACAAACACTGACATGACTTTCGGGTAATTGAATCAATACACACAGTATCAGGGAGAAGAAACCACTGAAAGTTCCTGTGATGTTTTGGTAACTGTACATGGCTGTACTAGTGGGGAAAATCAGTCTTATTTTAAAATCAGTTAAAAGTAGCTCATTACCCATCACATCCATCAATCAGCAGCTAATGTAAATAACGCCATGAAAGTTTTAGTATTGCCTGATGTGCTGTTCAGATTTTTAAAACTGGAGATGTTTATGTTTCCAGAGGCTGCACGAGGGGATAAGGCACAGAAAATTAGGATGCAACAGTCTAGACAGAAACAAGTAGAACGTTAAGAAGGTGCAAATGAATCAGGATTTCAAGAAAAAATGAGGGTGGAAAAGAGACAGAAACTGATTCATAACCATGTCTAGGAGTCAGGGAATACATGCAGACTGCAAACTCTAAGAGGAGGGGAGGGAAAATCAGGTTTGTTACTCATTTATATTGTAGACACTGATCTAGCATTTTGTGGTAGAAACTGGTAAGTTGTCTTTCCATCATCTTGACCCACAGTAGAGCAGCTGAGACTTGCAAACTGACATTCATTTGAAACACTTTACTATTTCAATCAACGAGAAATATTAAAGCCAATATTCATATTTGACTAATTATTTGGTGGCAATAAAATATACTCAGATGTAGCCTTTTAAAAACGCAATGGCCTCAAAAGCCATTACATGATTGTACATTAGCTGCTTGATGATGATGATGATGTTGACATTGATGGTGGTCATGAACCCTGAAAAAATATGCCTGCTGTTTTTAATTTTAGAGTTTCAAATCATCAGATGCAGTGGTGAGAATTAACAGCGACCTTGGTTCATTAGTCTTAATAACATTCAGTAATAGTCCTTACAGTACATAGTGCATGAAAATTATATTTAATTTCAGAGAACAGCTGAATTACAATTGAAATGTGACGTGGGTATATCACAGCTAGTAATAGACACAGCACTCAGAAATAACACAAAAATATGACATCATGTGAAGCGCTTTATAACTAAGTGTAGTTCACACGGCCATCACACCCTGCATATTGACAAGAACTGCTTATACATCATCCCAGTTGTGTTGGCATGGATGTGAGGTAGCGGGTACAGCCATGTCCTCCTGTTAAGCTGTTCAGAATGAATATTACTGAAAATTTGTCATGCATTCTCTATACGGATATTAGACCTTGTCCAGTCAGCTGCATGCTAGATGTGAAATTGGCCAAGGTAAAATCAAAAACTGTGCCTATAACGCTGGCTATTTTATCAGGCAAATGGATCATTTTATTGACCTGGAAACAATGCAAACCAAACTGTTTCAGTATGGAGAACAGGCATAAAGACTTTATTGACTCACTATCAGTGGAACATGCTGGTCTAATTGTCCAAGACGGAGATAAGCCTGATGGGCTTGATGGACTCTGGAATTTTATTACATTTCTTGAGGAAGCTTAAACAGTTTCTTTATTGTTATTGAAACTCTGATATCTGCGCTGTTTTTTTCCTTTTTGCACTTGTTTACCTTTTTGCTTTCTATCCTTGTAGTCGCTATCACTGTTGCTATAAAAAATATCAACAAAAAAAATTGCATCAGTACTGATGCTGACAAAATATTTGTTGCTTTTTTTTTTTTAATAGTTTTGAAAACAAAACTAATGAATGGCAATAATTAAAGGGAACACTAAAGATTAAATGCACAGCATTTAGACATAATAACATTCGGTAACAGTGGGCCTTTGACACTGCTAATCCTGACATCACCATGCTATAGTGCAATGAAAATTATATTTAACTTCACAGGAAACCATTAACCTTTGGAACTAACTGACCCAAAAGAGCCGTTATGCACAAAAGATCAACGATGACTAAACTGTTCAACAAATGGATATGTAAACCATAGCAATATAATTAACTTGCAATCAACATAGCATGTATTTGCACTGCATCTGGTCTTTTGTACTTTTATTCTGAGTAAAACTGAAACACTACACTATTTACTTTCTGATGCTCAGTAGCCGGATATGTGTAATTCTATTAAAATACATTACAGGTGGTATTATAATCATTAAAACACGTCTCGGTTTGCTGGGTACATAAAACATGACACTCTCAAAGACTTTATGGAAAGAAACACCTCAATTTCCTAAACAGCTTGCCTATAAAGTTACAGTGGCTCTCAATTACACTTCCTGGTTGCATTGCTGCTGACACCAAATCAGGTAAGTGCTTTACACCTAAGCCACCTTGTGACTTGCAATGAATATGTTAAAAGAAGAAATACCAGTTAAAGTGTAAATCCCTGTATATCAAGGCTGAGAAACTGCTTTTCTGTCAGACCCCACTAGGTGGTGGTGGTTTATTGCTTCCTCTGGGTGCAAGGACAGTTTTTGCTGAGGGGGGGGGGGGGGGGGGGGGGGGGGGTGGGGGGGGGGGGGGGGGGAGGGTGGGGGGGGGTTGGCGGGGGGGGGTGTTGTGTTGGTGTTTTGTTTTGTTTTTGTTTTTAGGTTTTTTTTTTTGGGTTGTGTTGTGGGGGGTTTTTTTGTTGGTGTTTTTTTTTTTGTTTTTTTTTTTTTTTTTTTTTTTGTTTTTTTTTTTTTTTTTTTTTTTTTTTTTTTTTTTTTTTTTTTTTTTTTTTTTTTTTTTTTTTTTTTTTTTTTTTTTTTTTTTTTTTTTTTTTTTTTTTTTGTTTTCGTTGTTTTTCTTATTTTTGTTTGTTTGTTGGTGGGGATCTTTTTCCCCCCTTTCTTTTTTTTCTTCTTTTTCCTCTTCCCCCGGCAGAGGTTGTACAACCAATGTGTGCGCACATACAGGTGGAGGGGTGCGGCTGGCAACGAGAGTCTTGACTCCACCCAGTAATGGGTAAGCCAGGAATAACTATGGCCCAGAGCGTGCTGGGGGTGCCTATATGGTTGGATGGAAGTGGAGGAAAGAAAATGTCAGACCCTCGAATCCAGGAGGCATTAAGTGAGGTATTAAATGCGAGACAATTGTCAAAAATCACATAGTTCCTATACTAACTTCAGTCCAATTAGAGTTCCTCAAGCAGTGGTAAAACAAGGGACTACTGTGGGACACAAAAAGCTTGAAATCTCAGCAAGGGTTTTTTTTACTCTAGATAACAGTTTCTGAAGGGCATCCTGGCTGCACTGGAGGGCAACGGGGTTATCAACAAGATAAATGTTGTTTTCTGAGGTCTTCACCTCTTCCTCAAATGCCTCTGTCACAAAGTATCTTCACTCCACTTAGAGCACGTCTCCAGTGGAGAAACAAGTCTTAATCACAATGTGAAGCATTGTAAGAACTGCTTGCCAAAGGTTATGGACAGACAATCATTGTCTAGACCGGCAGATGTTAACAAGTCTCGGTGCTGCTATGAGGCACACAGTATGGAACTGGAATAACCTATAAGTCTTGCAGAATTGGAAATAGGCTTCTGGTAATTATGTGGTGTTTTTTTTGTTTTTTTTAAGTGTCTTTTGAGCAACAGTATTGTTGTCACCCACTATTACTATGCAGTAGTTTTCATGCAATTAACATCTAGACCCATGAAGAGATAAGAGATCAATGCACTTAAACACATTAAATACAACCTCTTGTAAATATCGAACAGTCCCTTTAGGTACTAAATGCAAAAGCGTTGTAGATATAAATCAACAATACAAATCAACAGTCCATCTGCTGATCTCTGTTATGGCTCGACTGAGAGTGATGTTTTGGGGGCAGCTGTGGAACGCCACCTGCCAGGTTTTGACTCTGGCCTAGAGCTCAGCTGTATCCAAGCAAGATACACTGTGATTTGCCGTGGTCTCTATGGTTCCTCCAAGAGCACCTGCAGATCTTATTGAGGGGAAACTAAAGGGCTGAATTTAATACTCTCTGCTCACATCTGTTGTTTTGCCAGATATTTTCTGCATCACCAGTATGATCTTTTCATTACGGTCCAAATATGAAATAAATTGATTTCATGTGCTCATTAGTAACAGTCATATTTGGAAGCTTTCTTGTTTGTTTTTTGTGTGTTGTGTCTAATCAAAGATGGTTGCTTTGCCTTTTATTCCTGTGACTTGCAGTGTAGCCATCACCATGCTTCCACATTGCCAGTGGTCATAACGCTAATTTAATGTTACAAAGTGACTCCATAGTGAAACAGTTACTTTGACACAGTGTTGCTTCCTCTTAGAAGTGTGGGTGGTGATGCATGTTTTCATCCTAGGGTTTAAAGGGAAAATCCACTAATTTTGTACATCAAAGTCTGTTTACAGGTCTCAGTGAATACTACTGCATATATGGGGGAAAGACAGTTGTTTAAAGCCTTTTGTGGCCCCAGAGGGAGCATCAAGAAGTCTGCTCAGTTGCCTTAAGGAATGATGGCTGGGTGTAGAGACTAGAAGTTTGAAAAAGACAAAAAGATAAATAAAAAATGTGGGCATGTAGAATTAGAAAGAAGTGAGTTTACCATCTGTAGCCTGTTCCTCATCTCTGCTTGAGGCTAGCAGCTTAAGGCTACGTTAGCTGATACAAACATAACACAAACAAATCGCTGAACAGTCAGTAGTCGAGTTGTATTGTGGGTAACAGTGGGTTTGACCCTGAAAAAGAAGAACAAGAAAGGAAACTAAATTACCCAGTTAGAACTGCTGCATCAAATTGGATCTTTTTACTGTCCATCATGAGCCCAGTAGTTTCCCACACACAGACTGCACTTGGGCAGCCATCCAGGTTTATTAATGGCCACCCAAGTAAATTTGGCAACTACTTTTGGATTTTTTTTTTTATTCCCTCTGAGAGAATGACACAATCTGCAGCTGACTTACCACTGGATAATCTGCTTGCTCATTTTTTGACAGTAAAGTCTTTGTTAACCGTCAGATCTTTCCATTTAATGTTCACCTTGGGTGGGCACGTTGATGTTATTGTGGTCCTTTATATCATTTAACTTCCTCATCAGTGAGTCTGTTGTTCCATGCCAGATGGACTCCAACTCTAGCGTCTTAGACTGCAGCTTTTGACTGTAGTCATTGTTCTTGAAACCCACTGCAAGCTGGATGGCCAGGCTAAGCAGAAAGAGACTGCAGAAGGAGAACTTCACCTGATCAGTGAGCGCAGTGCCACTGCACTGAGCTCACTAAGCAGAAAAAGGACTAATGTCACCTGTAGGAGCCCAAGACTGTGGATTTTTGAGTCCATCCATGGGACTCCAAACTCGTGGACTTGGAGTCCAGCTACAAAACGAGAAACTCACTGGAGAGAGAGCTAATTATATTAATCTGTTACTTATTTCTCACAAAGTATGTGGTTATTAAGGTATTAGCAGAGGAGCTCCTAAGAAACAAAATGATTTAATATTTCATTTAAGAAAGCATGCCTGCGTCTCCTTCCAGTAGCACATAAACATATTCGCATATCTTAATCTAAATCTTTGGTATGAATGCTAAATCACTGAAAAAAAATCATGTTCTGACACATTTCAGTACTATTTGTAAACTCTTACTGAACAGATGGTTCTGGAAGCTGCAGATTGTTCTCATTCAGGTGCTTCTAATCATATGTGTTGGACCACTGAGCTTGTCTACTGGAAACCTGACTCACATGCTGGGGATATAGGATACAGCTGATGAACTAAAGTGGGAGCCATCCGTGAATACTTATGTGTACTGTGCTCAGACTACATAGTACTGCTATGCCTGTCTCCTGAAAACTCAACTCAGCTTCTTTTATGCTGACGCTGGATAGAGTGTACACAGGTTATTGCAGGGTATTTTTACTTTAGTTCACAGATCTGGGCGCTCACTACACATCTGTGAACTCAAGTGTGGCATTTCTTTCTGATGAAACAATCAGAGAAACAGTCAAAGAAGGGGCTATGAGGTTCTGTACTATCTCTAAAACTAGAAAACAAGCATGCAGGCTGATTTTGAAGCTTCCACAGAACATTCCAAACAGAAGGCCAAAGGTCAGGTCAGATAAAATCCACAGAACCTGACACTTTCAGACCTCCCCAAAATAGAGAAACCCATTCCAACTACTACTACTACTAGTAACTCTCATATGGAACACAGAACAGCTGTACTGCATGTATACAGTGATTATTCAAGTGCTACATCAACATTTATGTACAGTACAGCATCCTGACAGAATCAGACAGGTGATTAAGCTCAAACTCAAGTTCTAAAGATCTGTTAACACATGCACCCATCCAGCCTTCAGAAATAGTGTTTTAAACTGCCAGGGTAGGACATGAAAGTTGCTGACACCAAGAATCGTACTGATTTGAGGATTCCAACCAAAGTCAGTCATAAAAACGGATTAACTGAACATCACACAGTGCTGGGGAAAAAGGAAAGAGCCATGGCTAAGAGATTAAACATCATATAAGTCTATGTCTAGATAATCCTTACAGAAACAAAAGCATTCGGTGGAGTATCTGCAGCGTTTGACAAGAATAAACTGCCAAGAGATTGTCTTGCTCCAGCAGATGAATCTGTAAATGAGGAGGAAAACGAGGCTGTTCAATGGAAAGATTGGTTGACACAAAAGGCTAAGTAATATTTAAATATCTGACCAACCACTGACAAAAACTGGACTTGCTAACAGAATTGGAACAAGGGATCATTTGTAGGATAGTGAAGATGTCTCAGAGTTCAAGACAAAGAAGCGAGTTGGAACACCATGCAGTAAGCTGTGCAACCAACTTATTAATTGGATCCTGGCAAGACCAGCATGGGGATACCAGAAAGGATTCTTGAGGATCTAAAAGTTCTGTAACTTTAACAAACTGCAACTGCAGCAGCAAGCATCTCTGAAGTTGTCAAGCAGCAGAAATCACAGAGTAATATGCACAGGCTAATAGGCCAGTGGGCTAACAAGCACTAAGTCTACTGTCTGACTGTGGTACATGAAGGAATCTGACAAGCCCTGAAGCTCCCATTCAGTTGAGTTGCTTTGTATCAGTTTGAAATAGCGAACAATCACAGCAGCAAAAGTATACGGCTATAAGAAGAAGAGGGGGGAAAAATATGCACTCGCTCACCACCTGGAAAGCTTACAGCAAGCCATTCTTCTATTGATTTGGCTGGCATTTTATTTGGTAACATATGAAACACTGAGTAACAGAGAGAAAGAAAGATCTTTTGTCATTGCTGGAGTTGCCAGTTCGAGGAGGCAGAAGATATAAGTGCAAACTTGATTAGTTATCAAATCATCTGATACACCCATAAAAAGTATTCAATCATTGAATTTGGGTGAGAAATACTGTCCACAAAAGTGCCATTATCTATTTTTGTCCAACTGTAATCACTTCAACATTAAAGCCTTCTTTTTTTCCCCCCCACATTCACATCCCTCTATTTCCCAAGTTCATTAACACTGATCTAGGTGTGAATCCTTTCATTGGCGGAGGTTGGTTATTCTGCTAAAAATGTGGATTGAAATAAACCTCTGAATGTAAAAAAAAAAAGAGAGGACCATGCTGCTTTATCAAAAGATTTCCCCTAAACTGTTCACACCCATTTTATCAAATAGAAAAGCCAGCTGATTCAATTTCCCATCCCGCGATTCCACAAACCCAGCAGCACACAGCACACTTTGCTTTGCTGTGGCACTTTGTTGATTAGCCCGTCTCTCCTTTGTCATGCACTTTTAGCTCATCTCAAGACAATCCTAAGGAATTAACCGCTAAATGGACACGTCTGAAGAAGAATTGAAGCCGTAAGACAGATGAGTTGGACAAAATGGCTATAAACATAGCCTCAAAATGACAATGGAATTCAAAGCAAGATGTTTTTTTTTTAATATACATGAATGACAAGATAGCCGGTCCCAAATTTAGGCTCGCACAGGCAAATCATTGGGACGGCAATCTAACATCTGTTTCCCCACTTTTTCTTTTTCACAAAAACACTAAAAGTTCAGAAGCATTTTGTTCTGCTAAAGAACGTGATAAGAAGATGGGGAGCTGCTGTTGGTGTGGTCTTCGTATCTTAGAACACTGAATCTTTTTGAATTGTGATTCTTTGTGATGTATAGTTTTTTTTTATAATGATGATTCAGAATGAATCGATACCATCCAAAACACAGCAACAGAATTTTTATTCTGGCTGTATTCAGACTGGTGAGCCATAAAGAATCTTCTCATCAGCACGCAGACTTGGACTCATCAATCACAGCCCAGACCTCACTTACAAGGCTAAACTCACAAAGACCTGTGTTAATCTTAAAGTTAACGAGTCTTTGTTAGTTTAAACAACACGGCGTACCCAAAAACAACACACAGACACACAGAGAAGCTTTGACCGCTTTATTGTAAAAAGGCAAATGTCTGTGTGGCTGAAGGTGAGTGTGGCTTGGTAGGAAGACAGCTGTGAAGCTAACAGGCAGACGGGCTTTCAGATGAAGGAGAAATGGGTCCACAGAGAGAGGGAGAGAGAGAGATACTGTTGGTACACGCAAAAGCAGAAGGAGAAAAAAAATGGAGAACTAACTGTGGCTACTACTGAAGATGATGGAATGAGTCATGGCAGAAGCATGAGTCTGAGCTGTAAAGAAAAAATAATCTAAAGTATTCAAAAGAACACATTTACGTCTCTGCGAACCGTAATATTATGCACCTGTGTGCGGGGAAACACACACTGGATACCATGTAGCTGAAAATTCCAGTGGAATTCTTCAAAACCATGTATTTGAAAATTAATACAGCTGCATTTTCTCCAAATATCCCCCGTCGGTCATTTGAAGCCCCGTTACCCAAATCACTCCTTTCTAGCCTTCCCAGTTGAGTCACACAACAACATCAGCTGCTGCCTGACTTTCACTTTTTCTTATACAGTATGTATGTGTGAGTGATTCTTATGTTTTGCTATGAGGGATAAGTGTGTGCAATTTTGTGATACTGCTGGATGTTGTGTCTTGATGTGCAAGTTTGTGTGTCTGTGTGCATGTGGCAGCAAAGCGCAAACAAAGTGAAAAAAAAAAAAACCCAACAAGGAATGGCTCAGCAAACCTGTGTGACATGACTTTGTAGACATGTTGTTTTGCCTTACTTCTGCTAGAGAAAAATACTATTACAGCATCGAGTAAAGAGGGAAAGAATTAGTAATAACATTGCATTACAATAACATGAGATATCTTTAGTGTTGGATGTGGTGACAGACAGGTTGAAAAATGCTGTAAAATGTTATTTGCTCGTGTGCTCTTGAAAGAAAGGCAGATGTGAAATGTAAAAGTGAGGTCAGAGGTCAAATTTGACGTCATATTTGGATGCAAACTCTAATGCGATATTTAGTTACCCTGTCTGCAAGTGTCATACTGCAGTCCATGAAGACTCCTGCCTGACTCCATCTGTCAGCCTGTCCATCACCACTACAAACAAGAAGAGGCTCAGAGCTGATCCCTGATGTAATCCCACCCCCAACCTTGAACCCATCTATCTCCTACCTCACACTTCACCACTGTCTCGCTGTCCTCACACATGCCCTGCACCACCCTCACATACTTCTCTGCCACTCCTGACTTCCTCAAACAGCACCATTGTTCTTCTCTTGGCACCCTCTCATATGCTTTATCTAGATCCACAAAGACACATATATGAAAGCAGATATAGGAAAGTCTGCACAATTAATTCCTCTGGCCTCTGGCAGCTCCATTGACCTCATCACCCTGAACCTCTGGCGACTGTCCTCATAGTTGCTCATCTGAAAAGGCAGAACGATTTGTGAAAAGAGAGAAGCAGTGGTGAGCAATTATTAGACCATGGAACCTAAAAGAAAAAAAAAAGTAAGGTTTTACAAAGCCACAAGGTTCAAACCCAAAGCCTTTTTGGTGTGAGACAATCATGCCGGACCTTGCTTCAAGTCTCAAGTATATTTTTCAATTAATTGAATAATATACTTGAGGGTTGTACTGACATGACATCACAGAAACTGAAGAGGTGGAAAAAGAGGCTAAAAACCAAATTACTCTTGAAAATAAAAAATAAGAAGTAATATAATGTAATTTAGTGTAGTTACTTACTTCAAGGACATCAAAGCCCACAAATTATACACTAGGAACTTCACAAATCTAAAGGCGTTCATCCCAGTCATCCAAGAAATCAATCAATCAGCTGCCAAATAAGAAAAGATGGCTGCATTCAAGCAACTGTCAGTCAAACAGTCATTAATAGACGTTCACTGTTCTAAAAGCTTCCCTATCTGTTCTTTGGCAAAAACAATGGCCACCTGGATTCATTTTGCACAAAAGTGGCTGCAGAACTGAAAAAAAAAAAATCATCTTCTGGATAAATGGCCTGCAGCTGGTACCATTTTTCCTTTTCCAACATAACCTTTTTTAGTATACCAAGAGAAAGAAAAACTGTGTAAAAGTATTGGCTTTTTTTTTTTTTTAATTTAAGACAAAGATAAAAACAAACATTATGATGAGCTATCAGTCCCTCTTTCACAAATAACATCTTAACTCCGTCTGTGCTGTTCCCAGCCATTTAGTGAGTTTCCACGGAAATCATCTGCTGTTTACAATTACAGCTAGGCCCAGCTCAGGTAATGCTGGCCAGAAATGAACCATTTCTAATGGTGCTGTGCAGGTTAGACATCAGTTGGGTCAGCATGTACTGTAGAAGTACCGCCTCCAGGAAACAGCCATATGCTCGCACTCTCAAGTCTCAGGCTCCTTCTTGGCATTTATACAATATATTACCAAACTAACTACCAGCCACATAAATACTCTAAGAACATATCAAATCTTGAATAGTCCTACAAACTCACCTGAGGACTGTGGAACAAAGTGTAGCTTGCTTGAAGGAGTGCAAAATGTGTCTGACTAATATGTTTTAGTAAAAAACCAAAATTTTGCTGTAATTTTCACGAGACAACGTACATAAGACTTGGTAGACTTTTTACTACCTGTGTATGTGTGTCAGGAAAAAGTTCATATTGTGAGTTTGGTAAAAGAGCTTGGAGATTTCTCTTTACGAGGATATTGATTTGCTTCCACTGGACAACTGCATATCATTACTGTGCTCTGCAATTTTGCAGCCTACTGAGTGAGCATCAACCTATACTTTAAATATTCAACTGGTTTAGAGGAGTACAGGACTACTGAGCTCACTTTAAGAGTGAGTGTTTTTTAAATGCCTTTAAAAAAAAAAACAGGAGATGTTAGACCTAATGATCAGTATCACAAATAGTCACAGTGGGCACTCATTAGATTTAAAAAAAAAATAAATAAAAAAAGATTTAGGGTTTGCACAGCCTAATATTTATATAAAGAGATTTTTTTTGTCAAATATATGCACTTTTCACACAAAAAGCATGTTTTCGGTGTGGTCTGTTTACCTTTATAGTTTCTAATTTCTGAAATGACATTGTGATCCAAGCGCATCATCTTTCCACTCATTCCTCTGGGAATGGTGATCTGTATACTGAAGCTGATCTTTTGACACCTTCAAGGATCAAGTGTAGAGGGCGAGTTGCTAGAGAAAGTATGCAGTGGGCTTCATAATCACTGAATTCCTGTTTCGTATGACTACATGACTATGCAGAGTGTTACTCTGCATATTTTTCTGAGAGATGAGAAGCTCCAGTTCCAGTGGAAGTTTAGAAGAGCGTGGCCCCAGACATCCTCTGCCACTCTGCCTCATGCTCCTCGTTGGTGCTGAGCTCTATGAGAAGGAAACTCTGGAAGAAATCTCACTATTGCATAGCAGCTTCACTTCATACCTGGCCCATTATTGTATGAAGTGGGTGTGCTTGTCAGATTGCATAGAAATGATCAACTGAGGGAGATGGATTCAGACAGGTGTTTGATCATCTGACAAGCACTTTAGTGTATAGCGAGGGCCTCGAGCTTGTGAAATAAATATACGTACCTATAATTTTAGTTCCTTCTGTTGGCTCTGCTTTCTGAAAATAGAGTATTCCCTGTCTGCTCTCTCAAGGCTTTACATTTTCACAAGCGTCTTCTTTATCCTCACCTCCATTCCATGAATCAAAGGTTCAACCTCTAATAGTTAGTCTTTTTGTTGTTGTTTAGATTTATGCAATGCCACTGCTTTATTGGCTTTAGAGCCCACATACCACTGGTTGATGAAGATGCAGTTTGTACAAGAGAAAGAAAGATAAACACGCAAAGAGAGAGAAAGTATGTGTAAGACAAAGAGAATAAGATTGAGAAATAGAGGGATAGAGAGAGGTGTAATGCCAAAGCTGTCTCTCTCAGCTCTGGGGGTCATGTCAGTCTGATCTCATTATCCAGCACTTAGTCCTAGAACAAACAGCCAGTGGCCTCCTTCCTTCCCTCCATTGCTCCATCTCTCTCTCCCTCCATCCCTTCCTAACGACTAGAACAGCTCATGTCCTAACAACTCGCTTGGCTCACTTACTGTCTAATGACTGCCACTCCTTATAGCCTGTGCTTCAAATCCCATTTATCTCCACTATTGTAGGCTCACATTCAGACCATTCTGTTTCTAATGCCCTGGGAGAGCATAGTGGATAGAGAGAGCGAGAGAGCACGGCGGTGGGAGGGTAGGGTGAATATGTGGGAGGGGGTGGAGAAGGAAGGTATCAGAATAGGAAAGAGAACTTCCCTCTGGTATAAGTCACGTTGATAATGAAGCTTTCAGGTGTTTAAATCAGTCTCAACCTCAAAATAGTCATGTGCTCGTTTCCTTTCTTTCCTTTCTCGCTTCATTTTGTGCCAGTCTCAAGTGGCAGCTTGTTTTGTGGGTGATGATCTCTTCCTCCTCCTACACATTGATGCCATCCACTCATCCTCTTCCTTCCCTTGGTCCCCCCTTTCCTCTCTGTCTTTGTCCCGAGTGTTAATGTGTTAGATGGAGGTCTTTCACCCTGCAAGCACCATTACAGTCATTTCCTCTGTAATGTGAATGACGGCGATCCATTATTTATCTCAGACTTGCTCATTACTCCCCAGCCCATTGCATACCCTCCCAGACAAGGCTCTCACAGCCACTCCAGACATTACTTTATTAAGAGGGCGAGGCTGTAGTGGGTTGGCATGAACAGTGCTGTAATAATGCAGGTGTGGTGCATGCATTGGTTAAGTTCATCACTGGAGAATAGAGCGGGACAGGTTTCACTGTTGTTTTCTGTTGTAAATTGCCATGTTCCCTGCAGACTAGAAAAAGGTCATGACAGTAGTTCAACTACATGATATAACCACTGTTACAGTTTTTTTTAACTTTGTACAACAAAGAGCTGGAAGGGGAATTTATCTAGCAACTATAGTCTACTAATCAGAAAAAAGCTCATAGTGAATAGCATTGCAAAGACACTAACAATGAACCAGGAGTACAATGCACATTGTCTATTTCCCCCTTTTTAAATAGCATATCAAACATTCTAAGTTGTCTACATTTTATAGCATGTAACACTTTGGAGGAGCTTTAATGCTAGCAAGTCAGTATTCCTTTGAAAAAGCTGAGAATAGCTAGTTGGAATAAGCCATGCACTCCTTTCCATTAATCTGACTGCATCTGAACTTGTTGGCTTCACGTATGAATGTGCACCCTTGTCGCTTTCCTCAAAAGATGCGGTGCCAATTTCACGAGGTCAGGCCTAGTAAAATTTATGTGTCACTTTCAACACGCCATCACAATAACGGATAGGAACACACCAAACAACAGCTGTGCACATCTCTTCTGAAACTCGAATTACTCAACTCGCTACATGATATGATTATTTCGCAGAGTGCCCTAAACGACAATAACCTGAGGAAACATTTTTTTGCCACGAGACAGCTGATTTCAATCTCTGTCTCACACTGTCAAAAAGGTAAATGGTAATTGTTTTTTAACCATTTACCATCTGAACACTGGGATATTTCAACATTTCAGCACCTTCTCCGATCCATAAACGTCGCAAAGCGTGAGGAAGTTATGGCTTAGTTGATGGGGGTGCACAGATGACACATCTCTAAAAGCACCAATCACCTTTCATGTATGGTAAGTTGGCTCTAACTCACTTTGTGATATGCATCTGGTGCAGATGGAAATGTTTATATAAGTTCATGTAAACAAAACAAAAAAATCCAATTTGAAAAGTTTTTTAGAACTTCAGTTTATTTAATGAAGGAATGCAAAAAAATCCCTCTATACAGTACTATGAATATTTTCCAAATTAGGTGGGCTGAATATTTACCCTTTTTTAATTCATGTGATATTTTCTGGCAATGTTAATTCTTCATAACTTCATAACTGCAGAAAATTGCCAAATTAAAATTTCAGGGCTAAAAACACATTTAAGTTCTGCAACTAAATCAATTTGACACCCATTCCAAGCATCACAGTTCAGAGCCAAAATGTCATTTTTGTTCAAATTGATTTCTTCTATAAACAGTTTTGGGCATCGATATCTTGGGATTTATCACAGTTTCATCAGCAACACTGCAACATTTCAATATCTATGACACAGAGTGACACAAACAAGCACTCGTATGGATGATGTTTTATCTGTTTTCTGATCTTTTACTGGAAAAACCTCAAAGATCACATTTTGGGTAAACTTTGAAAAGTTTTATCACTGTGGGACAGGTAGTTGGTCAAAACAATTTTCTGATATAGTCATATGTTAGCACTCCCAAACATAACTTCTGTATAATTCTATATAGTTCTGTAATTGTTTGGACATACCACAAAAAAAATTTTGCTTCCTGAAGAAGTTTTTCGAAATCTTTACATTTTGAGCACACAGAGCGGCCTGGATCACAGAGTGTCTCGGGATCAACGGGCAGCAGATGAGGACACTGCACTGAACTGAAATGTCACAGCAACTGGATGTTCCCATCTAAACTTTTAGTAAAGTGAGTGAAAGGGGCCTGCCAAGAGCACTGTCACAAGCTGAATAGGCAATAAAATCCAAGGAAAAAAAAAATCCAAAAAGAAGCTCCACTTTTCCTGATAATCTATGAAGCTGTGCGAGCTCAAAACTTTCATGAATCTTTCATTATAAATCCCCTGTTTTTACATTGGAATAGACATATAAATAGTAAACCATTCGCATGTAATTTAGTTGTCTATAAACCTTTCTTTCACTCTCTGACACCGGGCAAGAATTTTCTCATGCTAAGACAGATTTGATTTACACCAGAGAAGCTTGTGATTTTTTTCCTTATAGATGCGGGTGGATTTTCACAGTTAGCTGACCTGGCGTAGTTTATGCATTTATTCCGTGTCATCACAGCTCTTTCAGACCGTGGTGAAGTGTGGGATGCAGACTGAAAACGTCATATTGGTCACACCAGTGGGCCCTCAGTAGCTGTTATCATGACCCCCATACACGACAGGACCTGTGATGAGCTGAGCGTTTGAGCTTTTTTGATGTCGATGGCGAGAGCAGCACATGAAAACACGATGAATCTGTAGTCACTATTATACCCTAACTGTATTTCTGTGGTGTATATGGCTCTAGCAGTCCTCTAACATCCTTGATGTGCCGGCTAAAGGATGACAGACAGATTCAGCCTTTCAAAATAATCATGCCTGAAAATTGTTGGCCTGATTAATGGTTGTTATGAGGAGGAATAAAAAGAGTTGCAGTTTCTCAGTGTGTTTTGGATTCTACCTTTTTTCCACCCCATCTGTGTGTCTTCTGGGATATGATTGATATTAAATCTTCCAAAACTGACAAAAGAATGTAAACCAAACATCTGCCACATATCTTAACATAGTATTACACTTTAACATGCTTTTGAACTTTTGTTTTATTTCCTGTGATGAGCCCCAATATATTTAAAATATATCTATATCAATACAGGATGCATTAATATTAAGGTCTACTATCCATAGCTTGCATCTGAAAGTGCCAGCAAACAGAACGCTGAACTGAACGTCCTTTTAGCACTCTTTACAAGGAGCTTTACAGGATTTACATTTAAGTCTGTGAAAACAAGAGAAACCTCTCTATTAATAATATACAATAATGTAGTTTATTAAATGTTCTGGGACAAACATAAGATCATTTGTTATACATACCAGCACCTTTGCTGACTGTCCTGCCTGGGGTTCTGTGATTCTCCCAGTTTTGAGGATCAGTCTGGTCTCTGACCCTGCTTGCCCTCTCTTTCTCCTTGCTCCTGTCCCCACAGGTTCAGATTCAGGTATGATGTGGTCTCAGTTCTTGTAATGACAGCATAGAATAAACATCTTTGCTGTCATACAAGTGAACTCATGCATGTGTATACACCAATCAGGCATAAGATTATGACCATTGACGGGTGAAGTGAATCACACTGATTATCTCTTCATCATGGCACCTGTTAGTGTGTGGGATATATTAGGGAGCAAGTGAGCATTTTGTCCTCAAAGCTCATGTGTTAGAAGCAGGAAAAATGGGCAAGCATGAGGATTTGAATGCGTTTGCCAAGGCCCAAATTGTGATGGCTAGACGACTGGGTCAGGGCATCTCCAAAACTGGAGCTCGTGTGGGGCGTTCCTGGTCGGCAGCGGTCAGTATCTATCAAACGCGGTCCAAGGAAGGAACAGTGGTGAACCCGCAACAGGGTCATTGATGGCCAAGGCTCGGTGATGCACGTGGGGAGCGAAGGCTGGCCCGTGGGGTCTGGTTGAAAGGTGTCGCACAGTGTCTCACAGTGTGTTGTTGTGCATGGCTGTAGACCACTCAGGGTGCCCATACTGTTCTGATGAATCACGTTTTCTTTTACATCCCGTGGATGCTGCATGTGTCTCACTTACCAATCCATGGAGACACCACCTTACAACTTAAAGTACTTAAAGGATCTGTTGCTAAAATACCAAATGCCAAATACCACAGCAAACCTTTAGGGGTCTAGTGGAGTCCATCTAGCCACGTGAACTGTCTTATGGTCACAGTTATAAGCTGCAGTTTAATTGTTGTTTGATTTGTTTACTAATATGTGTATGGGTATCTTCCCACAAAGGGGATGTGGCTTTTATAATGAGGAAGGTAAGTGTTAAATTATTCAGGGGTCCAACTGTGATGAGATGAAAACATGGACGACTTTTTCAAGGTCCAGTTGAGATTTAAGAGGAAAAAAAAAAAGTTCAAGTTTTGCAGTATTTCTTAGCTGCAGAAAACATGCCTTTAGTGTCATGCTGATTTGTTTGTAAAAAAAAAAAAAAAAAAACTTCTGAGTCACTCACATTGTGGGTGGAGTGCTTGATGTTGGAGAACAGGTTTTTTTTTTTTGTCAAGTTCAGGTCAGATTTGGGGGAGTCAAACATTTTAAATCACTGACCTTAAGGAGGTTTGGTGAAATCCAGCATTTAACATCAGAGAGACAAGCCATAAGATTTAGGGTGGTGTTTACAGTACATAATCACCTGTTAGTACCACATATGGTGATGTATCATCTGCAAAACAGTGGCAGTTATCGCTGTATTTAAGGATTTTGTGAGTTATATAAATAGAGAATAAAACAGGAACAAGAACTGACTCCTGGGGAAGACCATTAGATTAAGGCTTAGGAGAAATCGCCCATTGCAACCAGGCAAGAGGATGTCCTTGATTCCGCATTCAAGGCAGTTTATAATGATGTCATGGTCAACTGTATCATAAGCAAAATGCAGCTCTAGAAGAATCAGTATAGAGAAGACACCACAGGCAGCAACAATTAAAGAAATCACTTGATCATCTTGCCAAAAAAAGTCATCAGTTCTTGATAAGAACTGTTTCTGTGTTGTGCCGGGCACAGAAACCTGACTGATACTACTAAAAAATGTTTCTCCTGTTCACATGCAAGATTAACTGAGAGCATCAAATGTTAGTTTCATTAGGAGATGTAGAACTACTGCTTTTTAAAAACCAGATCGAACAGACACAACAGACAATGAAGAATTGATAATAGTGAGGATATGAAGACCAGTAGTCAGGGACTTCGATCTGAAAAGATTTAGTGGGCATACTGCCAAGTTGAAAGGTGGAGAAATTAAGGTAGGAGATTATCTTACCTAATTCTTGCATAATTAAAAAAAAATGAAGATTTTTGGTCCCAAGTTTGGTGTTAATTTATTGTTTATTTAGTGTTTATTTTCTAAAGAAACAGTTAAGAAACTGTTCATATGTCTGTAGATGCTTCCCTTTGCTGCCTGGTCATGGCAGTTTATTGCCTGAAATAAGACCCCGGGGGTTGTGGTAGATAATAAAGATTAAATTTTAAAAATAAGAATAAGAGCTCCTTGCTTGTTTCACTGTATGGTTATCGGCCAATATCATTTTTCTTTAGATTATGAAAAGAGACAATGCGTTTATCTTTCTTCCATTTACTCTCTGCTCTTCTGCATTGCCTCTTTATATCTCTGGCATGATCACTGAGCCATGGGAGGGCATTGTATTTTGGATGTTTTGCCTTAAAAGGGGCCGTGTCATCAAGGACAGATTTACATATTCAGCTGAAATGATCTAACAGTTCATTGACTGAGAGATTCCTTAGATCAGGGATATGAGGGCAGAGGCAGGTAAGAATTTTTCACAGAAGCTGCTGGCTGACTTTAAATTAAGACACTCAGAGCAAATGCAGGTACTGTAGATGGTTTCTGAACAGGAAATGCAAGAAGAGTATGGAAGATGACAGACAATAAAAACCCGCATGTTCATCATTATTTAGAGCGATGCCATGGGACAGCACAAGGTCAGGTGTATGTCCCGTATTATGTTTTTTTTTTACTGACTTTTTAAGATTAAAGGACTCAAAAAAGGTTCATACAGTTAGCAGTGAGAGTTAGCCTTAGGTGGCCTGCAAATTCAAACATGCTAGATGGATGCTGGGCATTTAAAAGAAAACTTAAAGCAGTTAAGGTTGTGTGAAGAAGCAGAGCATCGGGGTCTTTATACAGTATGGCATAATGTGACCCTGACAGATATACAGAATGTGGGGAAGTATTCAGCAGGACCCTGGTTGAGATTCTCATAATTTAAAACGGGAATGATTTCTAGGGCAGGGTCATGCTGAGTGGATATCAGTCAGAATTAAAGCCAATTTGTAAAATTTGTTTTTAGTAAGTTGTTTAACACCCTTAGGCTTACATACCTTTCTGTTTGGGTATAAATCATTTATTTATGGAGGTCACATCTGCAGGATTTTAGCCATTCATGCAGACTATAAAGATAAGTGGAACATTCTGGATTATGATTGTCAGAGACTCTAGTTTGTTGTGTAGTTCAATTGATTGTCTATCCACAAGTTCACTGTCACTTTGCTGCCAAGAAGTTCACCAGATCTAGCGATAAAATCACCAATAATGATGATTTCAGGTTGCGTGTCCTTACATCCCCCCTTGTAGACAAAGTTTTGATGAAAGACACTGATTGTAATCTGCCATATCAGCTGGGGCAGACTTCAGAATCAGCAGAGGTTATTGAAACAGTTTCACCTGTGTGTGAGGCCAGAGGGAGAATGTCACTGGAGAGGATGCTGTTCCTAGCCACGGCAGTACACCACTGTGCAGGCTGGTCAAAGGTTGGAGCCCAGCAGAAATGCACTCAAAGCCTGAACTTGCAGGAGGGGATAGACTATGGTGTCACTTTCCACTAGACACCGGAGGTGTCATAAGTAATTGCAGCTTTCTGGCCATGTATGAGCAATGAACCAAGCTGGAATCATCTGAAGTACTCGGTGAACATGCAGTTGCTACCCCCATCGGCTGTTCAAGCGGGGCAAGAAAGTTTGAGACTGGTAAAGAATTTTCATCCCCATCTGGCATAAAGAAGTGAAAGTGAAATCCTTTCCCGCATCTTCACAACCAATGCCTAGAAAAGAGAACGGACTCTTTCCTGGACTCTCAAGGAGAAGGAGCTGTGTGTTACCATGCATCCAGTTTAGTAATTAGGCTGAAAGCAAACCTAGCTAAGCTACTGGTATTTGAGATTCACAAGCCTGAAACTAAGAACTTAGCAACAGATAAACATTGGTTAAAAATGATAAAAAGCAGACTCAGGTAAGTCACTATAAATCAGCAATTTACAACTCAAGAGGGCATGTCAATTAGCAAAAAAGGGAAACTGGCAGCGATCAGGTAGCCGGCACCAAAAGCAACCGATTGATTAAAAAGTACTCGTTTTTATTTCAGAACCCTGTGGAACTCCACGACTAACCTTTGTGTGTGAGGAAGACTTGATGCTTAATTAACAAATTGGAATCTATCAGATAAGTAGTACTCAAACTAGCACAATACATTTCCTTTAATCCTAGTGGGGTATTGTAGTCTTTGTGGTAAAATGTTTTGATCAGTGATATCAAATGATGATCTATCAGGCCAAACACAGAGATGAGTCCACTGTATGAGGCTGTGAGTTGATCATTAGTAACCTTCACCAGTGAAATGTCTATAATATAGACTCTATACTATGCTACTACTCTTATGCAGATGATCACATAGTTGAGTTGAACAATTCTTTCAACAATTTTTGTAATAAAGGAAAGGGTTGAAACCAGCATATTACTGGCTCAACCGTCTGGATCATGTGTATGCTTTTAAAGAAATGAAGTTGTTGAAATTAATAGCAAGACTTCAGTCTAAATAAAGATCACAGCTTCTAAAGTTGCTCTACTTGAAGGTATGACTGTGACATCAGTGGGAAGGCTGTTATTAATTGTTTTCTCTCTTTGTAAATAAGTTCATAAGGTCATTACTACTGAGAGGAATAAAGGGCTCGACAGAGCTGTGACTCTTTAGCCATCTGGCTACAGTGCTGAAAAGAAATCTGGAGTTGTTCTTGTTTTACTTTGTCAGTAATTAATAGTAGATAGTTCCAGCCTTTTTTTTTTTCTTTTTAAATAAAGTAAGAGACTGTCTTTCTATGCTAGCTGAAAAGATTATAAGTTAATGGATCAGCCCCTCCACTCCAGTCAATCTGCTTAATGGTGTGTAAGTTTAGGTATCTGCGTGAAATAAATAATAGTGAAACAATGTCCTTAAATTTGGTTATAGGTTTTCTGTACACAAGTCTGACTTAATGAATTGCATGTCACTTGGTACTGTTAAAACTCACACTTATAGCTTGTTGTATGTCTCAATAAAGCTATAAATAACATTATAGTAAAAGTGATTTATGATAGAATGCCATAAATTTAACAGCAATGTTGCATATCACATCTCTGAAAAGGGCTTAAGTAGCAGCTAATAAATTTCACTTGCTAAGTAACTTTAGCACTAGCTTTCACCTGCCTTACTTTTATCCATGTTATTTAAATACTTGCTGAGTCATTGGCAGCTCCTGCACACTCAGACTCTTTGTCCTGCACTTGCTGTAAAAGGAGCTTGTGTGGGTAGCATAAACAGGTTTTTTTTCTGTGCATGTCCTGAGATGGTGATGGCAAAGGGTCAGCAACGCACAGTCGCATAACATCAGTACACCGACTGACACTGTGAGTTGTACACAAGCATCATTTTTTGTTTGTTCATTACAGTTTTGACCAAATTGGTGCCCAAGATATTTGTACACAAAATATGAATATATATATCTCCAAGGAAATTTTTTTGATTTTAGTACAGCTTCTGAATTTTCACCTCTGCCATAGTTGCTATATGATAAGTGATTTTGCTGCTCTGGTCTCAGCGACCTTGCTATTTCCCACTTTTGTTCCTTGCAAAGGCCATGATATTCTTCTAAGGAAAAAGAACATTGCACTTAGTTCACATCTATCTAGATGATTTGAATGTGTAACCAGAGGAATGGATTCAGAGAAGAAATGCAAAGAATAAATTAACTTGAAAAGAAGGAGAAAAAAATGTATGAGTGTCTTATATTTAAAATGAATGCAGTCACATCTGATGAAACATTTTTTCTTTTCAGTACACTGACTAATGAACTGCAGATCAGGACACTGTAGAGATACTTTCATTAATCTCCGACTTTACCCAAGGTTTATGGAATGGTGCTTAATAAAGCCTCACACATACAAAATGTTCTTTGCTAAAACTGGTAATGATTATAGGATATTAATGTCGTCTGAAACTAATGAATCTGCAGCACACACATGACCTCTTTTGGCACTGAGTTGCATTACAGTGATAACTCCCTTCAAGCTGGACTTATGTGTTTCTGTGTGCTGGGATCCATCTTTTACTTATTTTCACCCCAATGCCATGCATATTCCCACCCTATATCTTCTCCCACTACCCTCACTCTTTCTCTCTCTTTCTATCATTCTCACAGGGCTACGTTCACACCTCCTCCTCTATCACGAACCTCCCCGTTTTCCCTCCTGCCTGTGACATCAAGTGCAGTAGAAGAATTGAGGGATCCAATGAGTAAAGCTCTGTCTCTGCTGTCAGACAGACCTCAGTCACAGTCTCTACCCCTGTCTGGCGCAGAGGTATACACACATGGTAAATTAATCCCTGTGCCCTGTCTCCCGCACATTGCGCTCATGTCAAAAGTAGTACGCTGTTTGGAGAGTGGGGTGACATTTTCGAAAGACAGACACACTGTGGGAAGCCATTACACTCAGAAACAACACATAGAGAGGAAGCGATGGAGAGCAGCAGGCCTAATGAATGGAGAGACGTAGAGAACAGGAGAAGGAAAGAGGATAAAACAGGCAAGCTAATGAAGGGTAAACGAAGGGACACAAATAAAGCAGCTAATGAGACAGATGCATCAACCTGCTGTGACCTTTTCCTCTTTATCTAATCATGCATGCCTTATTATGGTCTTTTTATTCACTGTTTACCATTAATATTAGTTGTTACTGTCTCCCATGCAGCACTCACACAGATTACAACCTCAAATCAAACCCATTTGTTTCGCTAACTCCCATTTGTTTCACTTAGTCTTTCATCTATTGATTGCATTCATCTCTGCTCAAACATTACCAGTGTGCAGCAATGTGTTTTTATGTGCTAAGTAGATGAAGATATGGTTTTTTTTTGTTTTTTTTTTCAAAGCAAGTCTAACACATACGTATCATGAGAAGAGAAAGGTTACTGAAGGTGAGACTGGTGACTCATTCAGGTAAAATATGCTTAAAAAAAAAAAACGTACGTGAGCTGAGGGTCAGCTCTAGTCCAGCATGGGATCTTGCAGCAGCGGAGTTTTCAACACAGGTTAGGCAGCAGGGCTATATGCCGACATTTCTTGCTGTTGCCATGGTGGTGAGATCAGAGGTAGCAAATGTCCTTTTAATTTGGGCATTTGGTGGCAGAAAACACTTCCCCTTTTCTTTCTTTCTTTTCTTTCTTTCTTTCTTTCTTTCTTTCTTTCTTTCTTTCTTTCTTTCTTTCTTTCTTTCTTTCTTTCTTTCTTTCTTTCTTTCTTTCTTTCTTTCTTTCTTTCTTTCTTTCTTTCTTTCTTTTGAGCCTACTGCAAAAATGTGTCTTTGAATGGGAACGCAACATTACATATCAAGCATAACACACAAAACCAGAAGAACATCATTTTACTTATGTATGCTTGTGCAAGTGATTTTGCAAAGACACGTGGAATCCACAGCTTTTTGCCTTACTGATCTGTGGAGCCTTCACCAGATGTTGCACCACAGCTGGGTCTGTGCTATCAGGTGCTTCAAATTGACCATACTCGATTTAATTGCTTGGTTACTTTGTTATCTTCATCCAAATGTAGTTTCTGAAATCATTTTACAAGCTAACTAAATCAAGCAGCCATATGCCTTGGTGTGCTTTCACCAGCTTAGAATGAATGGAGCTCAAACAACAACAACTGCTGCTATTCCCCCTTGAGAACCTGGGATGAGGCTGGGAACGCACTGCTGTTTTTACAGCATAATGCTACTCCATTCAAGATGGAGGGGCTTAACCAAATGACTAATAGCAATTTTACACAGACGCATACTTATTTGTGTCAGAAAAGACTTAAATGTTGAAATAAAATGGATTGCAGAAACATGTCCCACGAGAACCAGATGAAAGGTCCAGGCTAGGAAGTGAAATAAAATACCAGGTTAGTTGATCTTTAAAACAATATCTGTTCTTTTTAGATATTCAAAAAAAAAAAAAAAAAAAATCATTGATGCAGTGAAAGGCCATTTGTATGTGACTTCTATTTAAGCATATCTTTACATAGTTTTATTATTTTTCATTTGCCTTTCTCTTACATCTCACATCGCAATTACTTGTCCTGCACAACCCTGCTAATGAAGGGAAAGGTGTGCATGCTGCAGACTATGAAGCTTTAGAAAAGGACATCCGATTAAAGAAGAATTTAACAGTTCAAAGCGCAGCTTTGTCATTAAACTAGATGCAAATATTTCTTGAAATTAGTGGTCTGTGATGAAAGAAAAAAGTGTTAGCTTGGAAGAGACGAAATCCTACTACAACCGGCATTCTTTGCAACCCTTTTATTTCAGTTCTATTCCTCAGACTGCTGTTACTGAAAGAGATTGACTGGCTTCTCTGGATGTGTGCCTGCAAAAGACAAGAAGGTACAGTCTGTGGCTTGAAAGTAAAATGATTAGGGAAATCTCACTACAGATGGAAGTAACATACTTCATATACATATACCTCCCATTTGAGATTTGCAGAGGGCTGACGCTAGACAAAATGCCAATATTATCAAGTCTGCTTATGCACCAGGTGCCGATTAGTGTACTTTAGTGTGGAATGTGCGGATCGGTGTAAGTTAAGAAAACAAGTGTTTAGTTTAGAAGTTTGGAGGAAAGAGACAAAGACTGGAAGGATCACAGATCGAACCAATTGCCTGGAGTGATAGGAGAAAGTACAGAATGAAGGAGGAGGAGGGTTTGATAGGGAGAGTTAAAGAGAAGTGCCCTGATATGCAGCCTACGGGACTCTTAGGTGTAAGGGAGGAAAGGACGATGGTCTATTTTCCAATCTCATTCCTGTTGAAACCCATCTCTCCATTCCATCCAAACTATTTAGTGGCGTGTGTGTGTGTGTGTGTGTGTGTGTGTGTGTGTGTGTGTGTGTGTGTGTGTGTGTGTGTGTGTGTGTGTGTGTGTGTGTGTGTGTGTGATGTATCTTCCAGCTTGCCTGGAGACATGGCACTGTGTTTCACAGCTAGATCAGCAGTAACAACCACTTCCACTACCAGAACTGTCACATGCCGCTGCTAACAAAGCTACAGCTCCCACTGCTAACACAGGTCACATTTAACAAGGATAACAGCATGGATTGTACCCATACTGTGCCTAATGCTTTTTTCACATCAAAACTCTATATCTAATTCCAAATTGATAATGTTTGTGTGGAAGTAGATAATGTTTGTGTGTAATATAGTTATTTTCAAAATTAAACTCTTTTGTATAGCACCTTTCAGCGGCAGTGGCACCATTCTTTAAATGCCGCCCTAATAAATGCAGGAATCTGTCTATGTGTCTCTTCTTGACAATCTTTCATCTGATCTGCTTCACTTTGCTGGTCCATCGCAGGGTAGTCGGTTTGTTTTGACCTATTCTTTCTTAGAGGCCACTGATGATGTTATATGGCTGTTATCTTTCTGTCACTTTGCTGATAAGTCGACGCTGGGACAATGTAGGGGTGGTGACAGTGTAAGTCACATTATTTTTCCCCCTGGAAAGTGCGTTTCCTGACTGATGTGCTTGGTACGATTATTTTTTTTTTGTTATGATTTTTTATGCTTTGTTTTCCATTTCTTTTGCATTTTATTTCTTGGTCTTAAGTTTGGCTTTAGAAAATTCAGTTTGTTTTAAAAGTTTGATGTTAACTTAGACCCTAAGTTTCCTGGTTGAATCGCCAAATATTTTCTTAGATGGTACTCATTGTGAAAAGTTTGAGAACCACTGACCTATAGCTATCTGCTAGCAACCAAAGCAAGTAGGTAGGTGCAACACTGTAGACCTCTTTGAGACTGATTTCACTCTAGTGATTTCCAGCAACCTCCAGCAACTGGTTGAGGAATGCACACTTTTCCTCTTTATGGACAAAGAAGTTAACCAAGCTTGCTCTCATTGCATCTCAATGTAGCTAGCAGCTAAAGTGTTATCCTTGAAGCTTCAGAACAGAGCTTCACAATTAAATCTGTAATGCCACTGTAGCTATGAAAATCTTTTTTTTTTTTAAATAAATGCAGTTATTTTATTCTCAATGGGACCATAATTTTTTTATTTTTTTTTATTTTTTAAACACCATGCTATATTTAATAATACATTAGACTAGTGATTGTATCATACAGTCATTCAGAAACTGGGGTCATTTTTTTAAATAGCAGGAGGGCAATTTTCTCATAGACCCATTTACAGTGAGACTTCTTTTAGCAACCAAAGGAGTCACCCTCATCTGGGCACTAGAAAGAAAGCAGGTTTAAAGCACTTCCACATAGGTTATTCTTTCTTTCAGTAGCAATGTCCATCAGGCCACGAGTGACATGGAGCTGTCTGTAGGTGTGTTGCTGGGAACCCAGGATAGTACAGTGCTGAAGCTGAAGTCATCTGGATGAGCAGTTCTCATGTTTTCTTCTCCTGTCCTGTGACCAAACACATTACGGTACAGTTCAGATCGGCTTTTATGCTTGATGTGTGACCTCACAGACGATGTCACACTCCTCTGCGACCTCATAATGATGTTACCAGTTCAGATAGCACGTTGTTTACAAACCATACTTCTAAAAGCACACATCAAAAGATCTTTTGTAAAAGACCTAAGAACTTAACCACTGAGCGTGACACCTGCCTTTACTGAAGATAACATGCCTGGCACTAAACTGGTTTATAGAAGAAAGGATTAAACTCGAGAACTTATCAAATGGATCTGGGCTTAATGAAAAAATGATCAGCAATGATTTGTATGAAATTTTCAGTAAAAGTGAAATTATTTTAGTTTGCCCGCATGTGCTTATGTTTCTAAGTCCCCATTTTGAGGTAATCCTTAACTGGCTCAAAATTAAATGGGGAATTGACATCCATTATGTGGAAAGAAGTGGTCTTAACCAGCTCAGGGTCTCTATGAAAACATCCATTATGATGTAAAAACAACAATTAAACTTGCAATTAGTCTTGTGCTGAGGTGGGGAACAACAAATACCCCTTAATGCTTTGATGCATTTTAAACAAATCAACACAAATACTTCTGCACACTTAACAGATTCAACACTTCACTCTTGGCTATATATCGCTTTTTCGCTTTCCCTGCTGTTATTTCCAATATAAGCAGCGGTGAAACAGATGAAATACTGTTTTTATCTCACCACCAATGGAGGCAGAAAATAAAGAAAAAGAAGATTAAAAACAAGGAGAAGAGCGATAGAAAGGACACAGGTAGATGGTGTTGAGATAGAGAGATAGAGGGAAAGAGAAGGACGTGCAAGCTCATCCCAAGGGAGGTGCTGGCCTTAATTATGCTAGTGTGGCTCATCAGTCTCCTGGCTGCCCTATGGCCTCCACGTCCTTTCCTTGTGGACTGAGAATTATGCATTGCAGCAGTGTTTGTCTATGGAGTTAGGCTGACAGATTAACAGCTAAACACCCACAGTTCACACCGGGAGTCCATAGGGACCCTGCTGCCAGGGGAACGGTGGACAGACAAACAGAAAGACAGAAGTGCAGAAAAAAAGAAGAAGAAGGGAAGATTAGGAAGAAGGCATTTGGTTTCTTACTCTCCAAAGCACAGGGAGGACCATACCTGCTTAGTTAGTTCCATCTGAAATCTTGGAGCCAAAAAGGCTGAAAAAGGGGACTCGAGTTTTGAATATGAAGAGAGAAAAAGGCAAGAAATAGAGAGATGAGGAAATCAAGTATAATGGGGATAGATGGGGTAATGTAAAGTGGTGAGGAGAAGGGAGGTGAGGAGAAGCAAGCAAGTCATGCAGGGACTCACTAATTGGAACAACAGCAGCAGTACTCTATTCCTAAGTGACTAATTCTACACTAGGAAGTATTGTTAGTGACATCTTCCATTGGTGTAGTGCTTTCCAGCTACGAATGTTAAGAATGGTGACGAAAACCCAGGAGAAGAGGCATTTCATTACTTTATAATGGCTCAATAGAATGTGCACTCAGTGGAAAAGGGGAATGTAGATTTTGTAAATGAAAAAGTAAAAAAAAAAAAAACAAGAAACTGCTTAGTTACATGTGAACTTAAAAACACTACAAAGTCTTCTTGATTATGTATTAAAAAGAAGAAAGTAATTGGGTTTGCAAATGTGAAAGCGTCTCAGGTTGTAAGAGCTCGTCTATTTTTGTGAATGCTTTTTTGCACAACAGCGTAGTTGTATTCTCACAAATGCAACATAAGGCAAGGAGAGACAACTTGAAAGAATTGTGTAAAATGGAAAAACAAGGAGTGTGAAACAGAATCATTAATATCACATCATGTAAAAAAAAAAAAAAAAGAAAAAGTCTTATAAATAAATACCACAAAGACACAAGAGCCAAACTGCCATTTGATGAAGAGGCCCTCGTGGCCCAGCTTTCATATTACAATATTGCTGAACGAGAGCATAGTGTGTAGCATCAACTCAGCTCAAAATGACTGCGTTGTGCAGATGTGGCAAAGACTTCAGAGTGCCCGTGGTGTAAAATTAAATGCTGTTTATGTTTCCCTTCCTATAATACGGGCACTCCAGTGAGCTGCAAGCATAGACACAAAGTTCTGTCAGACCTATTCATTGCCTTCCTGTTTTGATCAGCGTGACAGACGAATGCAAAGTGGTTGCAATGTGAGATGTTATTCTGAGGGCTGGCTTCCCTCTCCACTTAACTCTGACGACAAAGATATTATACGGTTTTTATCTCTGTGTACAGTGTGCAGGGGGCCAGCTACACCTGTACTCTTGACAAAGGCCAGCTTTTCAGTAGGAGACAATGGTGTCAGCCTGAAGGAGTTCTGTTGTAATTGAGTATTAATGAAGGTGGCGAGGAGGGGGGGGGGTGCCTAATGTCTGATCTGTTAGCAGTGGCAGGCCCTCTGTGGTGCAGGCAGCTAGTGTCTCTGTGTTTTAGAGGATTTGGTTATCTATTATGTATGAAGGATTAGTCTCCTTCTGCTCCTTCCACCGGTGGGATATAAGCTCCTCGATAGCCTTGACTGCCAGGCTCCACACTTGTTTGCAGATTTAGAGGCCCTGCTGTTACACACCTCCACCCTTAGAGTCCTGTTTAACCTTGAAGACAGAGCGCCAGAAGTCCTGCTAATTCATCTAATCAAATCCTGCTTATCGAATCCTGCTGGGGAACACCACTCGCGGTCTCTGATATGTAACTGGTGGCTCAGGTGGTCTGGGATGGGGCAGGGTTAAGCGGATGTCGCCAAAGTGAAACACATGCACTGCACACAAATACACATACTGTACACACACACACGCACACACAGAGATTCCTGTATATAAATATATATATATATATATATATATATATATATATATATATATATATATATATATATATATATATAATATACGTACAATGGGGCCACAGGGTTCAGCTGTTCACCGACAGCTTAGAATTGGCTTGTTTCGTATGCATATAAATATTAATAAAAGATCCTCGACGGGCCGTAGTCCGGCTATGCTCCCGTAATCTCTTACAATTGAAAGCCAAGGCTCATGAGATGAGAAGGAGAGGAGGCAGAGGAAGAGGGGGAGAGAGACAGGAGAAGTGAAAGAAAGAGGGAGTATAAAAGGCCTTTGTGATTTATCATTCTGAAAATGTCTCAGATGTGGAGAAGGTCTGTAATCCATCAAAATCTCTTTTCTTATTAAATTCTTCAGGATACACTTTCAACTCCCTAAATGTGGTTCACTGTCCCTTTTGATTTGATGCATAAATAGATAAAAGACCAAGAACTAAGTGAAACATCCATACCTTGGGAGACAAAAGAAGGCTTATGAAATTTCATTTATGCTGTATGTAAACTACAGCAACAATGCTTTGCTGCTTTTAGTACAAGTGCAGCGCAGGGTAAAAGTAAAATGGTGAAATTCTCCTTGCCAGTACTGACACTGTTGTTGTTTTTTTTTTTTTTTACACCTCACACTTTAAGTAAAATAGGTGAATATCATGCAGTTCTTAATCTTTTGAAAAGTATCTTCATTGTCTGCAAATCCGGGGAAATTACTGAGAAAATAGTGCATTTTCACTTACTACTATTCACAGACCGCTTTCTAAAGTAGAACAAGATCCAAATAAAGAGGTGGTGCTTAAAGTGGTGTATTCTCTTGATTCAGTTTGAAGTTAAAGTATGTAATAGCTGCTGTACCAAGTTGATTTTTATCAAGAATCCGAGCGCTGAGCAGAATTACCGGCTCTGTGTAATGCTTTAACAGATCATAATATGACCCTCGTGATTTCTCTTTGAAATTTCAGCATGTGCCATGTTCTCACAGCTCTTCTTTCAGTTCATTTTCTGAGATGTTTGACTTTGAAAGAAGCAATCATGACACTTTTCCAGTGTGAAGCTGCAGCCGTGCCAGTGAAAAAATTATTAGTCGGCTTTGTGCTGTGGTTACTTAATACCCCCCTGTGTCGGATTTGAAAATCTGGCAACTCTTAGCCAGAATAAATAATGTGGCAGACAACAATACTGATCCACAACAGATCAGATTTTTCCTTTGCATGTCCTTGTCATCTAGCGCACTGATTCTACTGTGGTGAAAAGGACATTATCCCTTGCCGGTTTCCCACCACTGCCAATTGAGCTGGTTGTAGGGCACACAATGACAACGCGGCTGGAAAACGAAAAAATGCATTTAAAGGTTATGAGGTCAGATTTTCTGACTTTTTCTAATATGTGAACAGAAATGACCTTATTATTCCGGCCCTCGCAAGTCGCACATTTCCAGCGTGAAACCCACACTAAATTAAAAAATTGTATTCATCGTGTCCATTTTGAATTATTGGGTGGACAGTGAGACTTTTTAGTTTATTTTACAATCAGCCAAATTCATAATTAAACATGTTAGGTTAGGTAAGGTAAAACAAGGTTTTAATAATGCAGAAGATGATAACAGAGCGAGCACGTCTCTAACCTTTGTCATTTCTCACTTTCAGTTTAGCGTCCTCAATAATTATTATCTGTCTCTTCTTGTAACAAACCTATTTGGAGTAAAATACAATTTAAGCTGTAATTATGGAAAAGGAAAGAGAAAGAAACAAAAGACACAAAGGCAGAATAAAAGACACAAAGAAGGAAAGTGCATGGGTACTGGCCACCACCAGTGACTTTCTAATGAGGCAGTAGTTGCCATGGAGACAAGGCTTTATGAGACTCTACCAAAGAAGAGGCCTTGCCCTGTACCGCGGTGTGTTTGTGTGTCTGCATGTGTGTCCTTAGCACAGACACACTAAGCCTGCCTTCCTGCATCTACAGATAGGTTTTGGATTCTAAGAATCCTGCCCTGTCTTTCAGGGTTGGAGACGGTGCTCAGGTATTCCCTGTCTCCCTCACTGTATCCAGCCCCGAGATGACACTCCACGGGGGTCTACATGTTTAATTACAGTCCTAGCCCCGACCCCGGCTTCCTGACTAGCTTGAATTGACCAACCAAGTAGACCACAAGCCATAGCCTCTGGCTCTGTGTGTTGTCCTTAATGCCACAGTATTGAGTGGAAAATCAGGCAGGGGACCTCTCCGCCTAATGCTTCCCGATAGCTGTAAATTCAATAACTGAGCGGCCTTGCAGAGATTTACCCTTGTGGGGGAAAGTAAATGGACAGAAAAATACATGAATAAAATGCAAAGTAGAGAGCAGAGAAAGAGAGATGATAGCGAAACACAATGGCAGATAGGGTATCCTGTGTCATTTTATGACTCAGCCATCTCTCGCACACAACCCAGAACTCACCCACATGCACTGGCACGTACACATGCACACACACTGGCATTTCTTTAGTTGTCATCATTGGCTAAATATCGAGTTAGAATGCGCTCAACTTGTGTATTCATGTCAGTGTATCTTTTCACATGTGTGCGTGAAATGTAAAGCAGGAGACACACGGAGAGAGGATTATTGGTGAGGATATAATTATCTCTCTATATCTTTATCACTCACCAACATCTACTTGACATATAAAGGGCCTTAAGCTTGGAAACACCAATGTTTTCTCTCTCTTTGCCTCATAGAGAGAAGTGAAGTGAATTAAACACCAGTCTCTGCAAATACAGCATGGTGTCAGGGATTGTTTACATCCAAGATTTGCTATTCTAAGGATTAAAAGAGGAGAATTGCAGGTGGGAATTGAGCAGAACTAATTCAGGCTCAGATTTGTTTACTACCTCAAAAATAGAGTTTAGCTGGACTAAAATGTTTTCACCCACTGACTGAGAAAAGTCGGCTCCAACCAGGGCATTTTGAGAGGATAACAAAAACAGGGACAGCGCAACTTGTAGAAATAATGCCAATAAATATTTTGTGGTAAAATAATAAGTTGATGCTATTTGTACAGCCTGCCACCAAACAAATTATGAAAGAGTCACAAAATGTAATCGATTGTTTTCTAACACTCAGCATGACTTTTAAAATTTGTGTATTTTAATTAGAAGTTGTTTTTTTTTTTGTTTTTTTTTAAATCTTTTAAATTTTTTGTTTTGCCTGCCCATTTTAATTAAACTGTTTAGACAAGTAGAGGAGTAATTGCCGCCATAACACTATTTTCATGGCAAGCACAAGTCTTACCCTAACCTTAACCATATGCCCATGTCATAAACATAACCCCTGACTTCCTAGCTTTATTTATCCATCTGGGCCATATGCAGATCCAAGGAGGCTACCATTTGCTAGGGTCGTGCCACCATGTACAATAATGACAGCCAGAAATCATACAAGCACCCTGCAAGTATCATTATAGCCACAACTGTGCAGCTTAATCACGTGCACTTGTTTTTATCTATCTATGTATCTATCTATCTATCTATCTATCTATGTATCTATCTATCTATCTATCTATCTATCTATCTATCTATCTATCTATCTATCTATCTATCTATCTATCTATCTATCTATCTATCTATCTATCTATCTATCTATCTATCTATCTATCTATCTATCTATCTATCTATCTATCTATCTATCTATCTATCTATCTATCTATCTATCTATCTATCTATCTATGTAACTGAATACGTGTGTTTCTGAATACTTCACCCTTCAATAAAATACAGATGGGCCAGGTGTGCACAGACATTTGGAAAATCTACAGTATATACAGTGCAGCAGGTGGAAACAATTGTTTACCCCACCCACCCCACCCCACCCCAAAAGATGCCTGTGCTCTCCTCACCAGATCCTTCAGAAAAGATGTGGGTGTCTGCTCCTTGATATTTCACTGGTGTCTCTGTCTAGCTGTGTGACAGGCTTCTTATTCAAATGACTGCTGCTGGCTCTGTTATAAGAGCAAGAAGATTGGCATGTCATACAGGGGGTTCACAAACAAGTCATCTTTGAAATCCTGCAGACAAGCACTCATCAATTAGCCTGGTCTTAGATGATAACATAGCTGTTTTCGCTAGATGTTACATCACACTCCATTTAATTTACTAGAGACACACACTGTCTCTGTGGAAATGGTATAATGAAGCAACATGGATTTCTCCTGTCACTGTGTCATATTATTTTAGGTATTACTGTGCTGGATCTTTAAATATTAAACCCAAGTCAGACATACACATGTTTCAAGCTATGTACACGAACAATAATTTATAGCCATCACTCTGCATGCACTTAGTGAGCTTCTTGGCTATTAAGAGAACGCGCCACTCTGAGAAACAGAGTAAGGATGTGCAATACTAATTCACAGCCTTAGAGCGGGTTGTGAATTCTACCCTAACGGGAAAGGTGATGACTGCTTGTATGAGACTGAAGATCAAATTCCCTGCCACACAGGCTTGTGAAGGGAATACTGAGATGGGCTCTGAGGCACTTCTTTCCCCTCTACACTCAGTGCTGGATTGTGGGATGCTCCTGTTTCTTTACACCAACAGATCCATCTGACATGACAGACCTTAACCCCTTAGGGCCCACTTAACTCACAGCCACATTAATTGAATCTGGCCCTTGTGAAAGCACTAGAGAAACCCTATATCATGAAATCCAGCAGGATATAGAAAACAGCATATTTGGAACTGGAGAGAATGCACGTCACGGGTAGAGATTTGATGTGTTTTGAAGCCAATTAAACAGAGGACTGTGATGCGTGTTCCTCAGATCATTAGGTTGAATCAGTTGAGATTTATCTGAAAACACAGCTTTATGGAACAATTTTCACAGCTACCTAGTTACATCTCATTGCATCTACTCCTGCTGTCTGTCTGTCTCCCCTCTCCTCTCTTGCTACTGCAGGTAATGGGGGGTATTCTAAGCATATTTCTTATATTAGTGTTCCTTCTGGGATCTCCATGGAGATAAAGTTGACCTCTTGGTATGTAATCATCCTCCTCCACTTCGCAGGTGAGGGGAGGTAAGGGCAAGGATCTCGCAGAACATGTCGAGAGCATGTAAGCCGACACGCACATACACACACGGTGAGGAAAAGACACAAAGTAAACACAAAACCCTCTGCAAACACATTCTTTCCGTTCACCTCAATATAACCCTTGTGTTTACTCCCAAGAACAACATTTTCAGTCTGTCTCACTCTGTCTGAAGATTAATTCACTGGATAGAGGCTGATAATACAGACCTACAGAAATCTGGGGCTCCTCCTTTTACAAATGTCAGATAAAGTCATCATCATCATTTTATTACACAAAGCCGATTACTCCTCCAGCCAAGCGCGTGCGGGGATAAAAGTGGGGATCGGGTGGAGAGCCCTGACACAAATTGGATTTCCACTTTCCTATATCCTTAAATGTAGATTTATTAGCCATTAACACACCAGTATCCCTAGCTAGTTGCAAAATTGGGATTTATTCAAATGAATAGAAATCATGCTGTATATAAAAAAATGTGTAATTTACTTCCCAAGGGTTTATTGAATTTGAGTAGAAAAAAATGCAAATGACTGTAAATGAGCAAAAGAAACTCAGTACAATTTTGTTACAATCTACTATGCATGCATGGAAATCCAGCTAAAAATTCTAATTAAGCTGGAAGGATTACAGGTACCATAAGATCCATGTTCTCAGGTATAAGTATTTAATAGGCTGTGACTGTTTGCTTTTTTTTTTTTTTTTTTTTTAAACGCTTTTTCTAGAAAAAATGCAAAACTGTGTCATGCGCCAAATTAACCAGAGCTACTTTGCAGTGTGCGTGTTTGTGCGTGCACGGATGCAGTTTCATGTTTCTGCTGGGTTTCGCTGGACGCGCTTCCAGTGCAAATATATTTAAGTATGTTGTATGTATGTATGATTGCCTGCAGATGGGTTTATTCCCATATCTCCGTGAGAGTGCGCATGTTTTCAGGGTCAGAGTTTGATTTTCTCCCTGGCTGGTTGCTGTTGGCAGGATTAGCGACAGGACAAGATGTTCAGTAAAAGCCCCTCAGTTAGCTACGCCAAACATTGCATAATGCTCCATTTAGCACAGCACAAATTTGAGGATTTACTCTCAGACCTCTGACCTATCTGTAGGCCCTTTTTTGGATGGATCAACCTACAATGCATTTTAGCAGATGGATAATGTTTGTGGTGATTTTACTTGGCTTAGTGGCTAAAATATGTTTTCGTTTGCCTGTTGTGTGACTGTTTGTACCACAGATGACAAGCCAGCGGCCGCTTGTTCTAGCTTATAAATTTCAACAACTGCTATGTGGAGTCAGCTTATATGTGCTTTACTCAGACACGCCAGAGTTCCTGCAGTGCAGTAAGTATGCGCACTCCAACCTCTGACTCCTATCTTTGAGGAACATATATCATTCATCATTAAACACCAATCAGAGATGTGTGAGGAGCGAAGCTCTTCGCTCTAAACCAGCTGATAGCGGAAACTGATGTCTGACTTTTCCCCGTCTCTGCCGAGCCGTGCAAAGTGATAGCAAGAGGTAAAGAGTCTAGTTGAGCAATAATTCAAAAGTGTAACCTCGGGCTATCTGAAGATTGTACAAACACTAAGGCTCAGTAAAATCAACACTGAGGTGTGTTAGAGGAAAAAGGTGATGTTATATTTCCTGGCAGTATATCTGTATTTCATACACAAATAGGCACATCTAGGATACTTCTGGTGATGTAGAAACTGGCTTTTTGTGTCTAAAGGGTACTATTATCCCAGGCTTCAATTCCCCCCTTCACTTTGTGCTTACTGTACATCTTTGCGCCTTGTCCTTTCCTCACTTGTGGTACTTTCATCTGTTTCCTCATCCTTTTCCTTTGCCCCCTTTCTGTCTTTCTCAGAACTGCATTCCTGTTTATCACTTCTGTTACCCGCCCTGCCAAATTCTTCTCTTTACACTTTATTCTATCCCTGGGCACCTGGCTCTCTCTCCTCCTCCGCTGTGCTTGTATCTTTCTCTCTGTCTCTTTCGCTCTCTCCACACCCCCCTTTCTCTTTCCTTGAGATGACTCCAAGTCATCTTCACATAGAACCACTCTCATCTCCTCTCTCCATCCCAACCATCTCTTTATTGACTTCTACTTGTCCTCCCATCCATCCTTTCCATCTCTCCAGGCTTTTAGAGTGAATGATACAGATAGATGCTCTCTGCACCCTTTCTTAAAGCTCTCACACACAATCAACAGCTCCTGCACTCAGTAGTCTACCTCTCATCTCCCTCCCTTTCTGTCTTCCCTGCACACACAAAGACACACACACACACACACTCACACTCAAACACTGCAGGTCTCTTTACACCTGGTCTGTCTTGGATCGGAGAAGTGCAGGTTGATACAATGGGGGCAGCAAAACACTTCACTTGTTTTCATGAGCATTTGCTATAGGGAGCAGCATTTTATCCCCATCTCTTTGACAAAAAATATACATGTCAGGTCATTGTGCACTAAAGGGTATGTTTCTACTCTGTCTTTGTCATTGACCATCATGTTGGAAATACTAAGCATTCATATTCTTTATTTTGCTGTCTTTTTGTCTTTTAAATCAACCATTGTGTTTATTTATTCATCATCTGTTATTTTGCTATTTTAAAAATTATAATTCACTTCAGTCATCTGTTGTTTTTAAGTGCACTTCATAACATCTAACTTGACTTAACAGACGTTTAATGTAATTAAGAATCGTAATCCCACATTGTTAAAATATTCACCTACAAGAAAACTCTTGTAGCTTCTATAAAAATACTTGGTCTGAAAATTATGCAGCTGAACAGCTCCAGCCAGTGTTTTAATCTAATATGTACACTGGATTATTATTACTGATCCACTGTACATATGTAAACAGAATTACATGTTTATCTTGAACAAATATAAAATTAACAAGGTTTTTCATCCCTATTGATGTTATTTTTTCAGCTTTATAAAATTCATGCCAGTGTAGACACAACAAGCTCCACTGAACAAATCCAGCCTATATAACACATGAGATCCAGTTTTGCTGTGTGTTGCATATGCATTTCTTAGCCTTATACTACAACTTCCTGTCCATCTTGGATGCACATACATGTGAAGTGGATCAGGAGCATCTCCTCATCAGGAGGATTTTCTGCACGGCACCTGGGATATAAAAGCCCGCACAGGAGTAAAGGCCATTCTTGTTGGTCCCGCTTGCACCACAGCGGCAGCCACGCAGGGTGTCTCATTCCTTTGCAAGACGACCATTGAGTTTCACGATTTTTTTGACAGCCATATTTCTCAGTGTTTCTTTGCCATTTGCAGCAGGGATAGAGTGCGAGAAAATACAGAATGCTTTCCTCAAGACAGAGGGCAAAATGAGCAGGAATATGGGTGCAGACAGATGTAGGTGCTTGAAGTGTAACAATGCTGCAATCTTGTGCAGAAACAGCAGGAGGAGAAAGACAAAACACACACACACATGCACACACGAACACTGAGACTAACAGCAGGCCCATGTAGAAGCAGGGCAGACTGAAGATACAACACCTTCAATTTCCACGCTGTCCACACCCGTGAACACCACACACATAATGTAAATGTGTAGGGTGCTGGATTAACCGGGTGGGTTAAGGGTTAAATGAGTGGTGAGACAGACTGTGAAATTCTAGGCTGATATCAATATTAAAATGAACCGGTGTTTAGCCAACATAATATGTGTTATCCCTATTAGACACTCATTATGTTTTATAAGCTTTTTCATAGGTTTTGTATATAAAATTGAAATTTCAAGAATATGAGACAGAAATATGTGCATTAATATAGACTGAAAAACATTCTCTTTAAAATGTAAGCAGTGGTATAAAATGTAAGAACTCCAGCAAGTCCATATCAGATATGGAATTCATAACATGCTTTTTTTTTTTAAAGCTCTTAAAGTGGAGCCATGTGTCATTTAGACAATGGTGACTTTTATATGTACAGTGATATTCCCTGTAGGTTTATAGAGACATTGCCAGTACTGTTGTGGAAAGAGCATCTGACACACTGGACTAGATAGTATGGGAAATTGCATGGAAATTGCATATAGGATACCCTCAATGCTTCGCTATCTCGTCCTTGTTACAAAAGGATGCTGCCTTTCTGAGCTTCATGTCAGATCATTATCTGGGCATTTTGGAAAAATGTTTCTTCTTGTGCTGTTTTAAAACCAAAAGACAAAAAAAAAAAAAAAAAATGCAAATCTATAACCATATGTTTCCCCTGTCAAAACTACAGCTTCCAAACAATGTTCAAAATTAGGCTGCAGCTTTATTAAGCACCAGTTCCTCGACTGCAGTGATTGGTAGCACACTGTCTGATGTTGTGTATTATGGAAAGTACTCTATGTGTCTTTGCCTGCCTGTGTGAAAGACAGACAGGAAAAGGCACATTGCATTCATTCAGATTTTTCTTTTAACTTCTCCATAACTAGCGTACTTGTTCAGGCATAAGACTGACGCATTAAATTTGCAGCAGATTAATGGAAACAAAATCTTCTTCTAGCTGCTCCCTTCTGGGGTTGCCATATTGGATCATTTGCCTCCACCTCACCCTATCCTTAGCATCCTGTTCTGTCACACCAGCCCTCTACATGTCCTCCTTCATGACATCCAGGAGTCTCCTCAGTGGTCATCGTCTTTCCTCTCTCCTGCCTGGCAGCTCCATCTTAAGCATCCTCTGTCCAGTGTATCCACTATCCCTCCTCTGCACTTGTCCAAACTGTCTCAGCCTCGCCTCTCTTACTTTCCCTTCAAGAGCACACAGATAAGTAAATATAGAGTAGAAAGACAAGTAAATATGCTGTTATATTCCATCACTGATAATAGTTCTCTCATTTCAAATGCAATTTCATTTTTTAAAAATACAATTTTATAGGCAACAAACCATATGGCACCATTTATCTTATATCAACAGAGCAACAACATAATTACCACTTCATATAATGCTGTTCATCCAATCATCCATTCAAAACAAGAATACTTACAGACAGACTAATGTCTTTAGGGTTTTTTTGGGCACTGTGAAATATGTGGTTCTTAATTGCATTGTATTATACATATAATTAGACCGTGTCCAAAAAAAAGCATGAAAAATATGTTTTTCTTATTCTTTCCTCTCGGGGCAGGTTCAGCAGGTCATTATATAAGTTTGAGCCTTCTGCATATCTATAGCACTATTTCTGTTTCACAATTATTTTACATTCTGTTGAATTTTCAGTAGTGTAACCTGGCTTCGCACTTTCATCATCACTTTGCACTGGATGTGATATTTATTATGTCATGATCTTGTGCGGCTCTGTACTGCTTTCACCCGGACACGTGTTTGTCAGTAGCCTCATAGCCAGTGATTACAGTGTGATTCCTTTTGTATC
This sequence comes from Archocentrus centrarchus, assembly GCF_007364275.1. Classification (NCBI taxonomy): domain Eukaryota; kingdom Metazoa; phylum Chordata; class Actinopteri; order Cichliformes; family Cichlidae; genus Archocentrus; species Archocentrus centrarchus. The sequence goes on along the minus strand of NC_044355.1, from coordinate 23,282,317 downwards.
GATTGTCTTCGACATTCTGAAGCGAGAGGAAAACTGACATAATCCTGATCCAGCGAGTTCTGCCCTGGATTCCTCTTTCCCAGACGGCTGAGCCTGTAGGAGAATAAATTAACATGTCACTTTGCTAAAACACCAGATTATGCTACGTACTGTAAAAAAAAAGGGGGAAAAAAAAAAGAAAAAAGCATAGCTTCTCTGTCTTCTTACCTCACGCATGCACATACACACATGCTTCCTGCTTTACACCCTAAGCTCCTGTAGTACACATCAGACTGTGATGATGAACGACCTCTGTCTTTTACAGTGTGATAAAGCCCCCTGTCTGGGCTTAGATAGGAAAGTTATTGTTGGAACACCATAACCTTTTATTTCATCTGCTGTAAAAAGAAATCAATTAGGATCCTGCCTTGCTTTGAGCGCAACTAATCACATTTTGCTCACCCACACTTTTTTTTTGTCTTGGTGGATTTTTTTTCTCTTCTAATTCCATCTTTTCATGTCTTTCCCATTCTTTTCTGTGCCGTCTCTCCCTTTCTGTTTAATTTGTGACAGCAGGAGCAGTCAGAGCTCCCATTTAACCCTACGCCTGCAGCTTTAATAGCTTTAATCACTACCTTCACCATGGCAACCTGTCCGGACAACCAGACAAATCCCACCAGGGGTATTTTCTGTATACCAAAGCATACCTCAAATCGCTACCGTTTTCAATGAAAAACACACTTAAAGCAGATTTCGGCAAAGGGAAAGGTGCGAAGATTGATGTAAACAATGAATTAATGTGAATTTGAGAAAATATTAAATCAATGAAACATGTCAAAGGACATTCATCAGCTTCAGGCAAATCCTTCACAGTTACAGGATTTTCAAACCACTTCTCATGTTACACCTGCAAAAATGAAATAATCCGACAGCAAAGCTATGGGTAGATAAATGGAGCACAGACTCCAATTACAAGGTAGGAGGGCGCAGATAAGTCGCAAAACCCGCATGCTGTTCCGGTGTTCTGTGATCGGTTGTACAGTATTTTGGGACACATGCTGTAAGGTGTCTTAAAACCATCCATGCTGTAGTGTCTTTGAACAGCACATTAGTGCATCTTCAAAATAAATTGTGTACTAACCTCAGAATACACAGTTTCTTCTTAAAAGCTTTCAACCTCTCTGAACCAAGAAAACCAAAACGAGTGTAAACCAGGATGAATCAGTCTGGAAATTGTTTTCCCTCAAAAATGCTGTTTTTAGAGACGGCAACATGGATTTTTGTATTGATTCTCCTTCTTCTTCTTCTTTCTTTCAAAAAATGAAAATAGATGTTATAGAATATGATATTCTATCCATTAAACAACTTTTTATAAGTACACAATAAAAATATAACCTTTCTTCTTTGAAGTTAGAGGAGAAGTTTTAAATTGTGATGCCACTCTTGTGTTTGTGAGCTAAATTTTAATTTTTTGTTTCTCTGTAGATTATACCAGTGGTCCTCATGCTTTGTCTGGCACGCTCCACTTCAAAAGCCACAAAAGCTTCATGCCCCAAACCCCACAATTTTCATCAACTGTTAACAGTAAAAAAAAAAAAAAAAAAGGTTCCAGGCTGAATGTTACTTGAACAAAGGTCAGCGCAATACCAGAAAACTGTTTTCATTTTTATTTATTTATTTTCATTTCACTTTTCACTTCAAATTTTTCACCTGTTTGTCCTGCACTAAGGACCATCCAGATGTAATAAAGCTTTAGTGAGCTTCATAAAAACTAACAGGTGACCCTGATTTATTATTCTTATTATTTTTGCTGTCTTGCCATCAATGTGCTCATTAAGGATTTCCAGTGATGAACTGCTAGCTCAGTGGCTACACAGTGGTTATTTTTTTTATTAGTAAAATGTATATTTAAAAATTTTTAGGCAAATGCTACCACTGTTAAGTGAGCTCATGTAGACTATGTCAAACTACTGATACTGTAACAATTTCTTCGTATTTAAAAGCAGACTGGAGTTTATTAGTGGGTGAGTTTGTTAGAAGTAGTAAGTAGAAGTAAAAATCAAATCAGGTAAATATTCTGACTTTTGCTGTTTTACCTTCAGATGTTCTGTGCTCTCTCACTCTTCAGTTTTTGCCACATTCATTCCACAATGAGGAGGGAAGAGAATCTTTCCCAGGTGCCTCTTTGTGTCATCTCACCTGTGTGTTTGCACAAAGGTTGCAGGAGGTGCACCTACATAGCCTAGTTCTGCTGCTTCATCTGTGCCAGAGTGGCTGTGCAGGTGTACATAGCAGGGTAATCATTAATTACAATTACCAAGATAAATGAAAAATATATTTCAATCTCTTCAAATTATTAGCGCCTGTTTAGTTCTAATTATCTTACAACCAGATCATGTTAAGGTTAAATTATATGGGAGTTTTGAAAAGTAGCACAACAGTCAATCTTGCCATTGTGCTAGTTGGGTATGTCTAGTTATCAGTGCATGAAAGTGAAGAGGTTTGTTGGTGTATTTCTCCATTAGCTGACAGTCCTGTTGCTCAGGTCATTAATGAGCCAGGCTGGGAAGATTTGTGGTCCCAATGTCAAATGCCATCTTTTCTCAGCAGTGTTCTGATGGTGCAGATATATAAGCTGAAAGCAAAAGAAGAAGAAGAAGAAAAAGACAAATGTAGCTATGGTGACATCACCATCGGTTTCCAGGCTTCTGTTTTGAATACTCAAGTTTAGTTCTTTTAAATCAGTCATTAATTATGAAAGGTGGCTCTGACTGAGAAACCAAGGACACTGCTAACATGTGCAGTATTTAACTTTGAATGGGATCATAATTTACAAAATGAACATTATGCTGCCTTAAATGAGACTTAGAAGAATTGAAAGAGACCATAAACCTCTTAAGAAAAAATGTAAGAGTTATTAAATCAAGTGACTAGTAGGCGTTATGTCACAGACAAATCAGACTGCAACTAGAGGATTTGCCCCTGTCACAAGAATGTATTACCACCCACCCCTCATTTCTTTATATTTTTCTTCCAGTATCCAGACTTTCTTCTAAGTTTTGGGGTCTTCAGCAGTTCTCCAGACTTTCAAAGGTTGTTGTTGGACATTGGCTGCTTTTTCACATCAGGCCTTGGTACCTGTTCTTTCTTTCTTTCTTTCTTTCTTTCTTTCTTTTCTTCTTTCTTTTCTTTTCTTTCTTTCTTTCTCTTTCTTTCTTTTCTTTTCTTTCTTTTTTTCTTTCTTTTCTTTCTTTCTTTCCCTGTCTGTCTGTCTGTCTGTCTGTCTGTCTGTCTGTCTGTCCTGTCTGTCTGTCTTCCTTCCTTCCTTCCTTCCTTCCTTCCTTCCTTCCTTCCTTCCTTCCTTCCTTCCTTCCTTCCTTCCAAAAGAGCTATTAGCTGAAAAAACTATACACAGCTACTACAAGCAGATAAACAGTATCTGAAAATCATTTCCTTAAGACACAGAAAAAATGCAGCAAAGTCCTGACACAGGACCTTCAGTTGATCTACGGTTTATTGAAGCCTCATCAGAAATTCCTAAGGAAAATGGAAACAGGGAGAAAAGGCTGAGCTATGCCAAATTACACAAGAACTCAGAAATCAGTGGGAACAGGTCTGGTGAAGTGATGAATCCAAATTTGTGATTTCTGGTTCAAGTCTTCATCAGTATGTACGGAGAGAGGTACAACAGTGAGTGCATGCAGCCATCTGTAAAGCACAGTGGAGGCTCTGTCATGGTTTGGGGCTGCCAGCGGTGTTGGGAATCTTGTCAAAATTGATGGAATTATGAATGCAGAAGAGAACAGTCAGATTTTGATCCACCACGCCCCAACATCTGAAATGGTGACAACAGCTTTTCAGTGTGACAGTGATCCCAAACACTCTGACAGTACAGTAAAAGCACACATGGACAGAAAAAACACACAATGGAAAACTATCAATTATGGATTGCCATCCTCAGAACCCAGATCTCTGCATAGGAGGGAGGCACTAGGAGTAGGTAAGAGTGAAGGAGTTGAAAAAGAGAGGAGCGAGTTTTTGTGGTAGCCTACCAATAAAATTCAAACATTTCTTTTTTTTTTCAGACAAATGATAAATCTCTAACAACCATAAACAACTCATAACATTTATCTAATGATTTTAATTGTGAATAGTCCAGTCCCAGAGCACCACACCACTTAAAGGTATAATTCTCCATGTGGTTGTTTTATTTGTGGCTTGACAAAGCAGTATTATTCAGAACCTCTGAAGAACCATAACTCTGATTCTGACATTGTTCTAATTAGCAAGGACCAATAAACAGTCCCAACTTTTTTCAGCTTTCTTCTATACTATACTTCTATTTCTATTCTATTCACTTGTATTTCTTTGATTCTCTTCAACACACCATCTTCACGCCTTCTTCTTTTTTATTCTCCTTTTGTCTGTGTTCGCACAGTCTTGTTCTGATTATGCCTCAGGGCTGATAAAAAAATAAGCAAGTTCAGAAATGTTTTCTGTTTCTGCAGTGAATGAGTGACTAAAACCCTGAAAAATCTGTCCTCCTTCATTGTCTCCCCACTATACTCCGCACTCTCGTTTTTGATTCTCCACCTTGACAAGAAAAATTGAGAAAACTTCTGAATGAGCTGAGCTTGCTTGACCCCTCCTCTGCACAGCAACACATTTCAGTTTATCATTCATTGTTGCTTTGCCTCTGCAAAATTCTCATCTCCCCTTGATCTTTCATTCTTTTCCCGTGAGCCTGGTCTCTGTCTTTGTCACTGGTGTGCTCACCTATTTCCTCCTTATTCTCTCTCCCCCGGCATCTCTTTCACTGCAGCCCATGTCTCCCGGAGGGCAGGAGGAAAGAGAGGTTTTAATTAGGTGAACATGTCTTAGCTCCAGGGAAACCAGAGATGGCTATGCTGACACACGGCCACTACTTAGGCAGCCTGACCCAGCTGAGAAGTGTGGCGATCCGGGCGGAGAGCCTCATCTCACCCGTTCCCTGGAGGCTCTGGCACTACGGCTTCGGCATGCTTCCCAGATCTCTCCATCTTGTTTGCGTCAGTGTTACAGTACAGATTCCCATCAGCAGCAGTAATGGTTGTCTAATAGGGGACTCCAGTCCTGCCTGTGGACAGTAATGAGGACGGCTGCCAGTGGGGCACAATCAACCTTGCCTTTCGCTGCATATGTGCGCGCCTGTCTTTCTTAGGCACTTTCATCAGGGAGGTAGCAACCACTCCACCCCAACCCCCAACCACCTACCTGCCACCCAATCTTCCTGCATCCTCCGGCACCCTCTCCCTAAGTCTTTGCTTTCACTTCCTGTCTCACACAAAAACAGTCCCAGACTAATTCCATCAGTCACCCTGAGATTGTATTACATAAGAGGAGTCAAAGACTCAGTGGGAGTTTGGCTTTGGGGTAAGTCTGTTTGCTCTACCTTAGATACCCTATAGTGAAGTCAAGGGAGGAACAATTACATTCTAACCTGCAACACTGTGGAAGAGTACTTATATTTCCCCTTTCATCTTTTTCTCTCTGTCTTTCTCTTGCTCTCACTCTGTTTCTATCCATCTTCATTAGCATCACAGCAAAGCTGTAGTTATCATTCTTGGAGAGGATCAGTGGCCTGCCTAGGGGCTGGTGTGATGAAGTTAGAAATTCACAAAAATGCACACACATATTGAGACACACACACACACACAAGGACTTGCGCACACTCATGCACAGAGCCTGCCAGGTCCTGTACATGACCTAACTCTATACATTCACACAAAGACCCTGAGGGAATTGGATCTAATGAGGACACTGGTCTAGAGCAGGGTTACCATAACAAGCTTAGCTCAGTGTACGCATTTCACGCTGTCCTTATCAAGTGAATAGGCCCTTTGAAGCAGTAAAGGTACCATTAGCTGGTCTGCAATCTGCCAGTGAGGAAAAGATAGCAAAAGGCAAAAGAAGGATAAGGTGAACAAGATCAAGAGATCTATAAGCAATGCTTTCATCTCGGGAGTTTCAGGTATCTTCTATATTCTGTTCACATCAGGCTATTGGCAGAAGCCTTTATGCACACTTCAGCTTGCTGGCTCAATTATGAAACTGAAACATCAAAACTGTGAGGTTTTCTTTTCCTTGACAGCTGACTAAAAAGATACAAAGCAATCTCCTGTACTTGATTGGAAAGGCGCTGGCTGCTGATTTGCATGGAAAAATATGTATAGCATTCTTTACAGCTACTTCCCACTTTATTACTATATTTTTTAGTATGATGTCTTTAAATAGAGACAAACACGGAGCGACAAACTAACCAACTACATGAATATAAAGCACAGGGGCTGATTTATAATTCCACCATCTATAGTCACTGACATCTGAAGAGCTACAGCTAAAGCCCTTTAGTCACTTTAAACTGTGGAAACTCTCCCTTCTGCTTCATCATTCTTTAATTGGGCCTGTTAATTGCTTCCTTAATGGCTTCGCCTGGACGTGGAACTGGCACTGTGGGAGACAGAGGCCAAGGATGGCTCATGTCATCCCACTTGGAAGACACAGAGCTGGACAGGGACACTGAACTCCATTGACCTGGCAGCTGGAGGCTGAACAACATCATCAGCTTTAAGGGTCATCTTAGTCTGGCAGCAAGCAGAATGTATGCATTAAGTAAAACAAATTATAATTTCCTCCATAGTCTGCTCAGTGCTTAGCAGTCATTAGTCTGAAGATGAACTTAAACATCTCTCTGGAATGTGATCGTGTCTGCAGGTATTGTGTAACGAGGCAAGATGAAATATTACAGTACTGGGCTCTATATCTTGACCTTTGGGTCATACCAAGTACCATATTGCTTCAGGCCAAAATTAAACTCTTTGTCTAAACCTACAGGTCTTAATACTCCCAAGGCAGTACACCTTCTGTGCTTTCTTGAATAGGATTACCCAACTTTTCTCAACAGGTGTTACTGGAACATTTGCACAAATTGTAATGCTGTTCTTACTTGAGAGTAAATGCAAAGTTTCACTGTTTGCTCATTAAATCTACCACCTGGAATGCTGAAGTACCCTGATCAAGTCATTTGCTCCTGATCCCTTATGATTAAAATGCAGTGCATGAAATTTGCCCAGAAATGTCAAAGTGCTCTTTGTGTTCCCACTCCATAACTACTGTGTCATATTTGACCTTTTCCCTCCATCACTGTCACTGCCACTCATGTCTCAATATCAAGCAGGCATTGTACACCTGGAGGACCAACTGACTGAACAGGAAGATGGCATGTTGACAAAGCAAGGGGAAACAACCTTTTGAATGAAGATCAAACTGCCATTTTCTGTTGTCGGTGTTGATTTATCAGGGCCCTGTTTGGGGATGCTGACAAGTGCAAGACATGCAATTACTTGGAAACTGCTGATGTTGATTTCAGATGCAAACAAAAGGGGGTTTGGGAGGAAAATGGGTTTTTATGATGCAATATATTTTCAATAGAGTACACAGAAAGACTCTTGTATAAGTTAAAGAATGTGCATCTGGAAATAGGTGCACTTTCAATTGACCAGAAAAAAGAGAATTCAGTGAAAGCCTCTGAGTGCTGCATACGTCACCTTTGATTTCATTTGATCATAGAAAACAATCAATAGCCCATCCTTGTGCTACTCTGTTAATCTCAGATTTAAATCAATTCGGTTTGCATTCCTATACAAACTCAGGTAACAAGATTCTCCCCACAATAGAAAGCACACACCAACTGCACAATTACCCATTCAGCACCGGGCACTCACTCACAGATATAAACGAGCTGTCAGAAAGCCACAAGAATTCTAATTGGATTGAGAAAAAAATGAACAAGCATTTTGTCGTTTGGTCAATACTAACAGCGTGGATTGGGAGTTTTACATAAAATCTACTTAGACTTTGACAATAGCCAATTGATGTGGCCTCTGGGGGTAAATACAATCTCTGTTGTTTTGCTTTTTTCCTCATGGATCAGATTTAAGTCAACATATTTTGAAGTGCAGGGCTCTAAAAATCAAAAGGGAAGGGGGTCCCACTAGGCCTCTTGATTGAAATGGGTTTAGAGCAGATGTGGTCATTAAATTCTTAACCCGTGAATTACACACACACACACACACACACACACTCTGGACAAAGTCAAGTAGCTCTCAAAGCTGTCAAACCATGTAGTATTTCAAAGGGATCAACGCTTAGTAAAGGTGAAGAGGAAACATGACCTTGTGACACCTCAAGAAGAGCAAGCGAGATATGGAAGCGGAAGACTTCTACTGTTGATAAACTGTATATGAATGAAACAAGCAGACAATGAGAACAACTCCATGACTATATTTGTGTGAATATCAGGTTTCCAAATTCCATTTTTTTTATGCTGGCATCCTTAATTGTTTCAGTAGTCCTGAGCTCTTTTAAGCCTGGATGTAACACTGCTGAGGTGTGTAATCCAGTCTCTCTGATGCAATTTCTCATTCTGGGGTGACAAATACTGCAGTTTTTGCAGTTCTTTTGGCATCACAAGTCCATCAGAGACCCATCACCTCCTCCTTGTGGCAGTGGCTGTAAACCTTTGGACCTTTGGAACCTCAGCTAATGGTGGTGGGGGGTCTCCAGTAGCAGGCAGGGTGATGCGCTGACTGGAGTATCTGAGGGTTGCATCTCATGGCAATGTCAAGTTTGAACAAACCCTCCACAGAATGGTAACAAGCCCCACACAAAATGGAAATAAGAACTCCGTGATGGAGCCTTGGCCTAACTTGATATGACCTTATGATGAACAAGGATGTCCGATGGCGAATGGGGGATAGCAAGATGCATGAAGCCGGACTTCGATGACATGGACATGTGATTTGAAGCGGAGAAGATTCTGTGGCCAAGACTGCCATGCGCATTAGCTCACAAGGGAAGAGGCCTCAGGGAAGGCCAAAGATGGCTGGATCAAATTAAGGAAGACATGTGACAAGCAAACATTGCCCCTGAAGACGCCCTGGATCAGGCCCTGCAGACCCTGGAGGAATAATGTAAGGAAGAAGAAGAAGAACATGGTATCCTTTAGCACATCTTTTGGTGGCGGTAAATTAGCTGCTGCAGAACGAAAGACAGAAAGGACAGGTCTGGACTTAGAAAATACTTGACAAATACTTGTGTCCATTATGTACTCTTTAAACAAATCTAACCTAAACCACTGCTCTGATTCATTCATGTTAGCAAGCCTAGCACGGGCATTAACTCAAGGCTACAGCTAATCTCAACTGAAAAAAGCCAGCCTGAATAATAGAGTTAGAAGATGTGTTACACAGAGGTGTATCTCACAGTTTGCAGCAAATCTGAATTCTGCCACAGTTTGTTGGGGTTTGATTTATTCAGCTGAGACGTCTGACGTCAAATCCTTTTGGCTGACAGTTGCGAACAACAAAGGAGAATCTCGTACAGGGTTAAATCAGAACAAACTTACTCCTGTGGAGAAGTTCTCAGTGCCTTTGCAGTCTTTCAAAAAAAAAATAAAAATCTGTTCATGAGTAATTATTAGCTAGTCACCGTTAGGTCTGAAGTCAAATTGAACATATAAAACAAGAGTCATTTGTGAATTAGGCATGTGGGCCCACCTTGTTTATAACCATAACCAATATAGTGCATATTACCTACATATGCAATGATTTTAAGACTGCAGTATATATTATTTGATACACATACACTCACACACTCACAGAGATAGTAGCAGGTGCTCTCTGTTGGATGTGGATGAAGACAGATGAGTAGTGATCATTCTCATTAGAGCAGTGATGAGCTCCCGTGAAGACATACACCTGGACCAGTGCACACCTGGGGAGACAAAAAGAAAGTGTATGTGTGTGTGTGTGTGTGTGTGCTCCTCAGTGTGTTAAAGAGAATAAAGAGAATATACTAGTGGGACAAGAAGACAGAACTCTAAGGAAATGAGAGGGAGAAAGGGCTAGTGTGTAGAAATACACAGAAGAAGATAAAAAGTCACTATCATACAGCATTTATGGAAGAAATTGTTATCCTGATGAGCCAGTCAGTCTGATTCATTTTTCTTACTACTACAAGCTACGTTTCTTATCAGTATCACAAGGTATACCTTCATCCTAAAACCTGCTGACTGTTTTGGTAGGAGTACAGACACACACACGCACACACCTTTGCTTTATCTCTTATGAGCCTGCCTCTGAATGGCTCTCGCTGTACAAATGCATTGCAAACCCTATTTAATGTACCCCACTGAAGCCAGTATCTGCAGTATAATGGTCACAGGGTTGCCTCGATGTTTGTTTTCAGAGATATGGTGTAGGAGGAAAATGTATTTAAACCATCTGAGCCAGTCTTTTGGTTTACATTGAAATGTAGCACCATGGGTCAACTATAGCATTAAACAAACCATTTAGACCTCAGAATCCAATAACAGACTCTGCTATTGTTAAACTCTGTGTCAGGCCCACATGTTTCTCTCTATCTGCTGGAAGTAACATTGTAACATCCAAGACGTGCATCGTTTCTGTAGGTTAGTAATCTCAGGCTGCCCAAACATCCTGTGTCCACTCATAAACTAGATCATATTTCCATGTGTGTGCATGAGAACGATAATGGTGGGTGGAACAAGGTCGGATAGGCAATGACCTAAATCGTTTGTTGATTGACGGAAGCTGTCATCCAGTTCCATTAGCTTCATTTCTACACACCTTGGCGGTTGCTAATTTAATCTCAGCTCTGATAGAATGTAATTTGGTTAAAAAGGGCCCCTTATTAATATTTCCAGTATCATTTTCAGCCACTGATGGGCAGAGGAACTTTCATTACAGAGAGAAATTACCGAGGCAAGATGGTGCGTAAATGGGGAAGACAGTGAATGGGACTGGACAGAGATTTATGAAAGCATGGATGCAATAGCTGACATCGTTAGCTTCAACCAGTAGCCTGAACACACGCACACACGTGCACACGCACACAAACACACACACACACACACACACACACACACACACACACACACACACACACACACACACACACACACACACACGCACACACGCACACACACACACACACACATACACACATGGTTGTGAATGCGTGCACAGAAGTGTGCACACATTGTATGGACACAGCAACACACATCCACAAACACAACAATTCCTTTATGTTGAGATACTAAGAATGCCTCACAACCAATTAACTATCAACAAACATAATTAGCACCAATGACAGCAGGAATTAAGCAAGGACTAAGGCTTTCCAAGTGAGAAAAATATCACATAGAAGACTACATATAAAGGACTATTCTCTCCATCCCTGTTTAGGCCAGGGCTATTAAACTGCCTTCATCACTTTACTCTCTCATTCTCCTCCTCCTCTCTTTGTCTCTCTGTTTAATGGACACAAACACAAAGGCATAAATTCATTTACACAGCGGTATGTTACATCTAAAGATTAAATACTATACATACATAAACCAGTGCTATTGTTTATCATGGTGTTTCCTATGCTAGCTCGCAGAAAGCCTATCATTGTGCTACTGTGTGTCAGTGTGTGTGTTTGTTTTTGAATACTAGAGCTCAGTATGCTCATAGTCAAAATAGAATGGCAGTAAGGGGAGTAATATTTGGCAATCACAGCTGCACTTGTGTTGCATCTCTGCCCCTTGCCTATCTTTGAATTAATTCTTCAGCCCTCTTTTCTTCCACTCCAGTGCTGACTTTGAGTTGCCCACCAGAGAGAAGGATGTATTTTAGCAGGTAATCACTAATTTCTGGAAGATTAAATTAAGAAAAGAGTCTTCCCACGTCTGGTATGCAGCTTTGGAATGGCTTTTACTTTAATTTCCTGCTGTATTGCCTTTATTTACGTATGCACCCTACGTCTGTAACATCTGGTTTGTTCCTAACCTCGGGCTATATCCCAGAACCTGCCGTTTCCTAAGCTACCTTTCCCACCTACTTCTCTGCTTGCTACCATCACCTCCATTGCCCTAACTACTCCTTACCCAACTCCTTTCTTGCTTCATTCTTCTCTCTCTGTTTCCCTATCTTAGTCCCTGCCCCAGGCCACCCCACTTCTCCAGTTTCATTCTGCCTTTTGGGATAAAGAGAATACCGAGGATCAGTTCTGCTCAGTGACCTTTGGAGGTGGCCTTCAATCTAAAGGTATGGCAGAGGAGGCAGAGCTTAGAGAGATTTACTGGGGCTACCTGCAAGAGAGAAGAGAGTTCTCCCCTTGCCTGTCCTCTGGAGGCCAAGAGAGATGAAGAGAAGAGAAGAGAAGAGAAGAGAAGAGAAGAGAAGAGAAGAGAAGAGAAGAGAAGAGAAGAGAAGAGAAGAGAAGAGAAGAGAAGAGAAGAGAAGAGAAGAGAAGAGAAGAGAAGAGAAGAGAAGAGAAGAGAAGAGAAGAGAAGAGAAGAGAAGATTATTCTGAAATTCAGACAACATGAATGCTGGGGCAGAGTCGATAAGGGGAAAAGAATGGCAAGGAGAAGAGAAGGGCCTGCTGGTCACAGTGGGGCAGCGGTCATTTGTAGCACAACTGGATGCCCTGACCACTGAGAGAAGGTGGCAGATGCATAGATACAGTATAGGATTAGAGCGATACATGGGGAGTGAGAGCATACCACGAAAGAATAAAAACATGAATATCCTTTAAAGAAAGGCTGCAAAGGGAACTACAGAGAAGAAAAAGAAAGAAACTCTTCTTTGTTTATGTCCGTATGATTGGAGCTATATAACACTGTTACAACCACATCATGTACATATTGGTTTATTAGGAATGAAAACAGACATGTTTACCTACCACTGGGGCTGCTGAAGGTTAAAGCTGAAGAAATCATACTGTGTGTGTGTGTGTGTGTGTGTGTGTGTGTGTGTGTGTGTGTGTGTGTGTGTGTGTGTGTGTACAAAACTGTCCCACAAGGGGTCCCCTTGCAGGTGGCTTTTAATTTTAGTCCAATTTGCATATATCCAATCAGGTAGAGTAATTGGGAGTGTGTGAGAGTGGGGAGACTGCACGCACGCACACACACACACACACACACACACACACACACACACACACACACACACACACACACACACACACACACACACACACACACACACACACGCACAGGGCGTTGGTCTGTCCCAGGATGCAACAAAAAATTTGTTGCAGACGAGCTGATGACACTGATAATTGTGACACTGAGTGATGGCTCTAATCAGCAAAAGTATCTTCCAAATCAATTGACCTTCCCCCTGTTCTCCTGTCTCTCCCAGGCTTCAAAATAACTCCTTGTCCTCACATGAAAGACGACCACATTGGAGAGGAGCATGAATAGCCTGAATCACAATTATTGACCTTGACAGGCAACGGTAGACAAAGCACAGCAATAAGTAATGCCTGTCAGCTGATTTCAAACAGGCGTTGCCTAAAGATGCAAAACTGCAGTCTTTACAGAATCTTTGTGGATTTCATGGTTAGTATTCATAATTAATCAGAAATTTGGAACATATTTTTGCAGCTCTGCTCATTGCACTGACAAGCACTGAAACAATTGGTGTCAGTGCATTTTAGCAAGAAATAGACAAACCTTAAAGCATGCCAGTTACATGTTGTCACTGCCCTGTGGAAACTACATATTCTGAATATCTGGGATAATGAATTTCATGTTTCTGTTTTCTGTTGTTAAATAATGCTTTATAAAGCCACAAGATTGCTTTAAAAAAATCTAAAATTGACATCAAACAGCTTCTTGATTAGCTTGAAAAGTTGGAACTTTTCAAGTTAAAAAAAAAAGTAATCTTAAATGAGATTAAATCAAACAAACCTTGATACTTCTGTGAGACAAATGAAATACACATTGCCTTGGAAGGAGATTATTATGTTATGTACTAAGGTGTGGCTTCACAGTGTAGGGGTTAACACATTTGCATAACATGTGAATGATCCCTGGTGTGAGACCAGGAGGAGAAATACTCAAATGCTTTTAAATGCAGTTTCAGTTGTTGTATTTTAAGTATTTCTTTCATACGCTGCTTTCTTCTTCAGCTACACTGTGTTCTGTACGTATGCAAATATCACACTTTGTATTCCATCTTCTTCTTCAACTTCTTCTTTCTCCCTTTAGGGCTCGCCACAGCCGATCATCTGCCTCCACCTCAACCTAACCCTAGCATACTTTTCTGTCACACCAACCTGTTACATGTGCGCCCTCACTACATCCATGAACCTCCTCTGTGGTCTTCCTCTTTTCCTCCTGCCTGGCAGCTCCATCTTCAACATCCTTGGTCCAATATATCCACTATCTGTCTCTGCACATGTCCAAACCATCTCAACGTTGCCTCTTTGTCATACTTTGCACTCCATAAGATTTATTTTATAGCTTTAGTTACTGTTTTGCAGATTTCAACTATAAGTCTACTAATATGTTGTACTGCATTATTATAGCTACCTACAGTAGACTATAATACATATGGTAGATGTATATGATTTTGAATAATGAACAGTTTTATGTTAGGTTCTTTAGGTTTTGTGGGTAATGCCTTTCACTGAAGCAGTGGGTTTAAACTCTTGTTTTACCAATTATGTTTTTGTATAAAAAATTCCACTTTATTTTTTTACAGATTTATTTTTGGCCTTTGTTGAACAGGATAGTGGAGAGCTGAGAGGAAAACATGGAAAGAGTGTGGGGGAATGACATGCAGGAAATGGTATAGAGTGGACTCAAACCTAGGCGGTGTGCAGTGCCACTTTTCTTGTCATCCATCTGTACTAGCACACATGGCTTCACATGAGCCTGAATATCTGGCCTATTGTTTTATAAGTCAAATCTCTGCGCTCTGTTTACTTCTGATCAAAAATTCTAAATTCCCTTTAGCCCTGGGTGCTAGCTCTTGGTCAAAGATTTTCTGTGTAAATATAAAATGCAGTTTATTTTTTAAATGATGAGTTCATTTATGAAGGGAAAAAGTTATTTAAACCCACCCGGCCCTGTGTGAAAAAGTAATCGCCCCCTCAACCTGATAAATGGTTGTGCCACCCTTGGCAGCAAGAACTACAATCAAGAGTCTGTGATAACTGAAAATGAGTCGGCCTGTCTGAAATCTGCATTGCCTTAAATCCCTGTTGTTCACAGTCTGTAATATTTGCCAGTAGAGTATCATCGTTGGAGTAATTTAACTCCATTTAACCTTTTTTATGGACTTAACCATCTGTACTATGCTAATAAGAAAAAATGCAAACACATCTAAAATACACTGTGCAGAGTATATGCTATATAATGGAAAACCAAATCAATACACTTCTAACTGTTGCCGCAAGGTAGACACAGACAAAGAAAGAGAATTAACTCTATTGAAATAAGATTCTTGTGCCAGGGACACAATTTAACTGTTTATGTACATGTTAATTTGAAAAAACACAATTAAATATCAACTGACATTTTTTGGGAATATTTAAATACACAGAAATGCTAATACTATTTGTCCTATCCGTGGGGTTCAACTGAGGTTCCTTTCTCTGGAGGCATGTTGAAAAATGCATGTGGTTGGAATGACAGCTAATTTCGGAAAGAGTGACAGAGTTTGTGGATTGTAATACTCTGGAGAAGCCTAATCAAAAGGAGAAGGGCCGGCTTGAGAAGAGAGAAACACTGAGAAAACCAATAATTACCAACAGGCAGGCAAATGGGCCATCTAGGCACACAACCACTTAATTGATAGTTAGATTTTTCTGTGGAAAGGCACAAAAGCACCAGAGATAATTTCTTAATGGGGGCCTATTAAGTCTGAAGATCTGGCATTTAGGGCTCACATGGAGGCAAACACAAATACAAGGACCACACACGCGCGCCCCAAATTCACACCGACAGATACACACACGCATGTAGAGAGCTCACCAAGGCACACTGCGGCTGTCCACTATCCGCTCACACACACTCACAGATCTCTCGCCTTTGGCAAGCAAGATGGCTGGTAGATACAATACCTCTGCTTCTCTATTTTTCTCCCTTTGCTCTCACCTTGAAAAGAAGCTTGATAAAAAAAAAATAGACTAATTTCCTGTTTAATCTTGAATAGGTAAAAAAGAAAAAAAATTGAAATGTTTGTTTAAAGTTATGTTTCCTCGTCTCCAAAAACATCCATGCTCTTTATTAAATTTGCAGCTATTTTGTACTGCTGTGTAAACTCAGTAAATCCACCTGTCAGTGCAGAATACTCTTAAATGCCCCTAAATGGCATACTGCCAGGCAAGTGCACAGATAGACCGCCGCCCTTTTGGCCTCTTATTTGATAAGTGCCCTTTTTGTAAGATAGTATTTTTTTTTTCCAGTTTCTACTTAATAAATTTTATATTTTAATTTTAAATTTGGCCCAAGGCATCCATTCCCAATTAAAAGCATGTAATGCCCAACAACTGTATTTTTCAAATTCTGCTAGATCTCACACATCCTGGCCTCTCCTTCAACTGTCCTTGTGACCATAGCCCTGAGAAGCAGCATCACATCTCCAGCCTGCCTTTATTGGTGACAGCCAGGTAACAATAGTGTTTGACCCAGTCTCGTCCATTTTTGGCACTTCCGTGAAATCAAAACACTGCATGTTACAACATGTTAATACAGCCAACCAAACATTAGCAATAACAGCCCAGCATTAGCTTATAAAAAGCAAGCTAGAAATCTTAAAGATTTGTCATAATTTTTATTGCTTCGAGACATACTCAAAAATCTCTTGGATTGTCCTGAACTCACAAAGGTGCACTGTGTTGGATGTAAACGTAGTCCACGCATCGTCTGGTCCCGTGGCCGCTCCACTATGAAGAGCTTTCTCTCTGAGCGGACTGTTCAGCGGTAGAAGCGAGACATGTCAACGTTTGTGTGCGAGTTCATGAGACATGAGCAGCAGCATGTTGTCTGTGTGCGTGAGTCTGACCTGTCGCAGAGAGAAAAACAACAGACAGAGAGTCAGTTTGTGGATGATGTCCCAACTAGTTTGTGCACCAGCTGACTGAAGTACTACCAGCATTTACAGAGACAGTACGAGCACAGAAATATAAGCCCAAAACCAAAGTGCACACTTAGATTCAGTTCCAAGTGTCAGTCGATAGATAGATGGATGGATGGATGGATGGATGGATGGATGGATGGATGGATGGATGGATGGATAGATAGATAGATAGATAGATAGATAGATAGATAGATAGATAGATAGATAGATAGATAGATAGATAGATAGATAGATAGATAGATAGATAGATAGATAGATAGATAGATAGATAGACTCAGCAGTGACAAACATACCTGTTGTCTACAGGTGAGTATGAGCATGTGGTAAACTGCTGCAGTAATGTTCTCTTGTGCTTGTTCCCAGTGAAAGGAAATAAAGAGTGCCAATTGCTATAATGTAGTGTAGCTCCAACACTGCGAAAGGAAAATAACTCTCTCTCACACACACACACACACGCACGCTCATGCACACACACTCTCCAGTCCAGCTTTCCAGCTGCACTTGGTCAGTGCAGCAGCCAGAGTAAAATTACACTTGAGGACATAATCTTGACACAACACTGTGTTATCTCAGGCTGCCGTGATGTCGATTCAGCTACAGGAACAGCAGTACACAAGACTGAATCTGGGAGGAAATGAAGTGTGATGGGCCTTTGTTATACTTCAGCGTATGTGGAAATGTCTCAGAACATGAAGAGAAAAAAAAATGGTTCTGCCCTTGATTTAGTTTGGCACAAAAATGTAGAGCCTGAAATGAAAGGGAATATAGGACAATTTTAGCTTGGATTTCTAAAAGAAAAAGGCTTGACTGCAGGATAAAAATTGTTGGCATTTTTATGACTCAACGATCACTCCGCCTTGTCTCTTATTGTACTCCATCAGCAGTCTTGTCAATTGTGACAAATTCTTTCACATGAGGACGCCTGATGCACAGACGATATATTTTAGGAGCTCTCTAAGCCAGCTAGCTAACTTCTCTGCTATGCACCAGCAGGGAGTAATCTCTTGCGAAAACATTTATCTTTGAGGAATCATGCTTAATCATCTCCATGGTGTTGTGCAGCTCAGCATCGGAGGAGTTAGGTGGTTTGGATTAGGCCCTCCTGCTGTGTTCAAGTCTTATCACAGCCTCCACACTTTATCCCGCTACAAGTTGATGGTCTTAGCCAAAGATTCCTCACAGAGAGTGAGCCCAGGGTCGAACTCGTTGCTTTTTTGTCAAGTGACAATAACTGTCTGTGGCTTTAAGCGAGACAATAGATCAATCTCATAAGGCTCTTACCTCACCAGTCTGTTTGAAGGTGTTTTATTTATGGACACAGCTATTGATACTAGTGATTTTTTACCTGGGTGAGGCTACGAGCACTGACAGCATCTGCTTACACATGAGCAATGTTGTTGTCAAGTTGGTGTACTTGCTTTTCAACTATAGAGGGCTTTTACGCTCAACCACTGAATGAGAAAAGAAAACGGATTTCATCCAACAGTACAGAATCCGTCTCCTTTCCTAAAACAAAATGAATGAATAAATAAATTCTCCACTTTTCCCAATTTTTCACAGATATAAAATATTTTCTTGGCTATAATATTCCACTTTTCTGTTACAGAATTTAAAAGGCCCCTGCTTCTGTGACAGTTTAAAATATTCAAATAAGCACTAACGGAGTATATGAAGTGGCAGCAGCCAACAGTTTAGCCTATCACTCATTTTGCTGTTAAATGCGCCTTTTGTTTGTTGTTATCTATGGAACAGCAGAGTTGGCAGTGACAAATGAGGTAATGGATAAGCAAGTCTTGTGAGGCTACCATACTGAAGCGAGACGCTCAAGTCGCAGCTAAAATTCTCCTCTTTTATTGATGACATGTATCAGGCTTAATTTAATATAATCTTTCTTTAGTTAAATAATGCAATTTCAAGTCTGTGTTCACTAACAATATGCTACACTTATGGGAAGTAACTGTTACTTAGGGTCAGTTTTTTTTAAATTTACTTTTGTGTCCCTGGGGCTTTACCAGTACTGTCTGTAACGCATTACAAAGTAACACATTACTATCATGAAACCACCTGTGTGTAATGCAGCAATGTAACACACTTCTGTCATGCTCACATTAAAGCTGCTAATCAAACAATTAAGCTGTTTCTCGCATTCCAGTTCCTTAAATTATCACTTGACCTGAACTCATAAAGGAGACAGGATAAAAATGCAGTCTGCAGCTTTTGAGGGGTGGCGATTACAAATGACTCCAAGCACCTGCAAACCAAAAGCGCTAAAAAATGCTAACAGCAGTGCCTAACCGAGCAGGCATTCTTGATTTTCAGTAGATAGTATAAGCAGAGCTCAGCAGACTTTTAGTACTGTAGAGGATATTTTCATAAGGGTTCACATGTTTGCTAACTTGTGACATCATTAAGATAAAATTAAGTTACACATTGAAAACATTTAATGCATACTTTTTAAACTAAGAACCTTAACACTTCCCCATTTACTTTGTGGGTGGTGTTGTTTGGAAGAACTACTTCAGCCATTCAATACACTAATGAGTACATGGTGCACATTATGAAACAGAATACAACATAAACCAATTGTGTGGTTAATTTCATACTGTATAACCTTCTTTTAATAAACATTAATTATTGTGTAAAAAATAAACAGTAATTTATTTGCTTATTTAAAATATTCAATTATAATACTTTATTAAGTTTGCAGACTTGAATTAGCCTTGGGGCTTTGTCGCACATGCGTCCCACATTGAACAACTGCCGCTGATTAACAGACATTTAAAGGGTAATTTGTGAGGGCGCAGTGACGTTGCTGACTTGTACTCTCGTTCCTAACACCTTATCACTTCTCATCATGCTTTCTATAGAGAGAAAATGGCCACCGTTGGAAGCAGACGTGTCAGGGAATCTCGCAGAGAGGTTAATGATGGGCTGGCTGTCGTTCCTGAGGCAGAGATGGAGTTAGGTCATACACAAATATACGTGGTGACCACACTCGCTCTCATGCACGCACACATGCAAAGATAGATGTCAGGGGAGTGAGTGATGTGTGTTACCGCGAGTGTTTCTGACAAGCCTGAGCAGTCAGGGAAAACAAGGTCATGCTGCGTGATTACTAACTGACAGATGAATGTGTGCAGCCCAACCAGCTAGCTGCTTCTGCTCTGCTGATGAGAGTGTCTGGTAGTCTTCGAAAAAAACACCATCTCCCAGCTTGGTATTTCCCCAGAAGCACTCGAGCTTCAGGTTTCTACAGTATACATCCCAATAATTGCCCTTTCATTGCTCTTCAAAGTGTATATCAGTGGGAACGCATGTTTCAATATGTGAGTGTGTATTACTGTGGGCCTGCTGCCGCATGTGTCGAGGGGATAATTATCCTTTCATTTGTCTACAGCATGCTGCCCACACAGTCTTTCCTGTATCCTGATGTTTCCCTTTTTTCCTGAAATTTGATTTTTCCTATACCTGCTCAATTCATGCCTAAATTAATCATCAATCTCTCTTCCATCCTCTACCTGTTTCTCCTCTCTCCCTTACCATTCCTACTTGCCACCACCTCTCTCCCTTACTCCCACACCTTCATCTCCCTGCTGCTGTTAGGCAGCTGTGTGTGTGTGTGTGTGTGTGTGTGTGTGTGTGTGTGTGTGTGTGTGTGTGTGTGTGTGTGTGTGTGTGTGTGTGTGTGTGTGTGTGTGTTTGTGCCTGAATGTGTGTGGGGTTGTCGACATGTCTGCAGAGTGGATGGAGCCCAGCTGTCTGAGCTGTCAATCACTTTGCCAGGAGATGAAATCAGGATGTTCAGAGGACACACAGCACCTATCTGGCACTCTGCAGATAAGAGTGCTGCAAGCACTGGTGTGTATGTGTGTGTCTGAGTGTGTGCATGCACGTGTGTGTGAGTGGGCATGTATTTATCTATTTATACGTGCACGCACGAGGAGACTGGAAGGCTGGAGCTGTGTATGGTAGGTCAGGAGTATTTGTACAGTATGTGCATCAGTGTGTTTTAGACTCTGAGCTGTAATATCATAGATAAATCAAGTTTAGGATGTAGAAGTCAAAGCTAGCGCAACAGCACGCTTTTAATAAGAAGGGAATTTGGCTCATTTGCATTCTCTCAGTCTTTTAATTACTTAAGTCTCTTTATCAAGAGCTTTAATATTATGTAGTGTTTTCTCACTTAGTATATTAACCAGCCCTTCACAAAATTACATTCATTTTCCTTTGATGCACACAGCTGACTATATATGTTGTTATAAAGTTGTTGTAGATACTGTGAAATGTTTTAAATGTCACTTGTTTACATTCCAAGAACCACAAAATTCCATCATTATGAACTTAAAAAAAAAAAATCACAATAGCTCTCAAAGATATTTTATTATTCTTTTAATCTAAGTTTTAGACATGACCCCTTTACAATGCATGGTCTTGCTTTTAATGCATTCAGAGATGCTGGAAAACATATATATTATAACTGCCTGATTTACACTGGGAAAATCTAATTTACCAAGATCCATTTCCTTCTCTCAGTATACTCTTCTGAAATTCTGTTTTATATTCAAACACAGAATTACCTGAACTGTCAAAGCAACACTTTAATGAGTCAAAGTTCAATGATAGACTGAGTTCAGGGTTTGGAGATTGTCATGAAAGAGGGTGAGAGGAATGTTGCTGGTTGTTGAATGATAAAACTAAAATGAAAGCTACTAAAAATAAAAACAATCAGAGGAGAATAATGGGTAATGTTTGCCGTGTGGTTAAAATTAATTAAACTGACCAATATGCACCCTGTCAGCTAAAATAATGGAGGTTTTCTGGCTAGATTTTGGAGCAAGGTCCCCGCATGACATGGCTTGAAATCAGCTATTAAGAGCTGTTATCATGCCAGCTTGTATTGTGCATTAATTGTGCATATTACCATATTTCCAAACAAAGCAACAATTAATCATAGTGCTGCAAACCGACTGCCTAACATTGCATCTGGCACTCTGGTGGCCCCTTGGGGTCTGTGGCCTTGAGCTGCTTGCCTGTTTTGTTCTGTTGGTAATCCAGTATCCAGTATCGGTGAGATACTGTGAACAAATTCTAAATGTGCTTCATCAACAATATGCTTTCATCATTTTTAATCTAAATGTAATTTGATTTAACGAGGGATTTTCCTCTTCATCTACTCAGATGATGAATGGTGTCACACGTGGATCTTTTCAGGAATATTTTATGTAAAGATTTCTGCAGTTCCATAAAATTTCCTTCACATTAATCAGGTTCAGTATATGTTTCTCACTGACAAACAAGCAAACAGATGGATAGAGCATGCACACAACCTTGCAGATACGACCTTGGGCATGTCCTTTAAGGTTTATTATTTGCAGAATGAAGGTGAGCTACTGTTTTGAGATGTCACAATACACAATTTTATTCACTGCTCACACCTGAAAATGTAAACGAACCGATGGGGAGGAAAAAAAAATGGGTGTCCTGTGTGAGCTTTATATTTAGAGCAACACTGCCTCACTGAGTTAATAAACTGTAGCTGTGAAGAAGTTTTCAGGCGTCACATTGCCACTTCAGTGCCAAACATTTCAGCATTTCACTTGAAGTATAATGTAATGTATGTAACACTTTAGAGAGATTAACTCAAATCCAGATGTGACCTAGGCCCTTACTCCAAACCCAAGTGTGTGTGCATGTCCTTGCATTCATACAACGTGCCCGTGTAATGTCAATCCGCTCAAGTCATCCTACACTTATCCTTCATCCTCTCTGCACCCAGATTTAACTGTCGAACACCCCCTCCCCCCCAGCCCGGCAGACCACCACCCTCCTCACAGACTTTCTGAAGCTCAGCACTTAGTCAGCCCCTTGCATCACAGACACAATATTTCCTCTCCAAAATGCCTGGGACTAGGCCTCTCTCTCGCTCCCTCTCTCTCTTTGTCTCTAGCTTTTCTTAACATTGCCAAACGCTGCCAAATTGAATGGACTTAAGAGAACGAATGAGATCTTTTGAAGAGAAGCATGACATAAACATTGCTAAGGATGAGAAAGAAGTGGAGGGGTGTACATGCACCCCCTGATGCTTTTCACTTGTCCAATTCCCATATGTGCATAATTCTGTCTCAGCGGAGGCTCCGCTGCTCTTAGATGTCGTGATTTGCATGGATTTGAAGAGGAGATGGGGTGGATTTCCAAGACACTCATGAGTGATTGTGACCATAGAGGCATGCTGGATTAAAAGGCTGGGTCTTTGATAAGGAGATGAAGGGGAGCAAGGGAAACGCAGAAGAAAGGTGATTAGAGGCCAAGGTCTGACACTGGCTGTAAAAGTGGCACATTTCTGAATGTGATTTACAGCTTAGGCTTCTGAAATGGGTGATCTGGGAAATCATGTACAGACTGATATGTGGAGATATATTTTATAGTGTTATATCTAAATAATAAATGTAAACACATGCAAAGCTTTGGTATGCACATGTATAGGAGGGAAAGCCCAAGATTTGCCAGTTAGATCAGTTTTAAACGTCAGCATGTGTACAGTCACTTAAAGCTAAACTACTTAATTATGCTAAAAGGGATATCATGGACATGGGCTTGCCATGGTAAAACCTGCGCATTCTTTGTATGTTGTTTCAAGAAGGTCAAATCATTGTGGACAACCTGGTGAAAATATTGCCTCATTGTCAAGGTTGGAAATAAAATAAAATAAAGGAACACAGGGCCTCAGTGATAAAAGTGAATGTTTGTCATATTGAGAAAAATCGAGCCCCCTCCTGTCCACTCCTGTTTTATAGTCCTGCTGAACACATTATCCAATTTAATAGTTGCCTTTCTCAAGGCTTCCAGCAGCATCTGCATCTGAAGTGAAAGAAAAAAAAACTGCTTTTATAACTTGACTTTTTTTTTTTTTTTTTTGGTTTCATTTTGAGATCATTTACAAGTTGAATTTACATTTACACCTGCTATATTCACAGAAGAAACATGAATGCTCAATACTGTAATGTATATGATAATGATATATATAAAATGGTTGGTAAAGCAGTGGTATAACAATATACCAACGTGTTCCCAGGTAAGTTGGGAGATGTAATCTCTTCATGCATCCAGGAGGCATCTGAGCCAGACCCCCGAACCACCTCAGCTGGCACCTTTTAATGGAGACTTTTGACTTGCTTGTGAGGAAGAAAAATGTTGCGTGCATGTTAGGCAAAAAAATAAACTTCCGTTAATACCTAAGCTTACTGAAGGCAAAAAACACAGTTGTACAAAAACAAAAATGAATCTCACGAAATAATGAACTGAAAATAAGATAATCAGGACATGAGAAAACTTTGAAGCCAAAAAACGAAAAGGGGAAACTTCCCAGTCTGAGCCCAAGCATTGTTCTGGCATTCAATGTATATGGTAATCACATTTTTCTCCATAATAAACACTATGTTGTAACATAACAGTGTTTATAAGTGTACTTGGCAGCAGGTAGCACCAGGTTGCAGGTCAACAATTGATTTTGTTATTGCATTATCACAAGATTTAAAGATTTTTATCAATGATGTATCTGTAAATCAAGTCCATAAGACGAAGCTACTGGGGGTGATCCTAGATAATAAATTATACTGGACCAAAGAAATTGATAAAGTAGTGGTCAAAATGGGAAAAGGTATCTCTGTAATGAAAAGATATGCAAAATTTTGACTCCAAAATCAATTGAGCAACTAATCCAGGCTTTGATATCCTCACATATGGATTACTGCCCAGTGGTATGGTCTAGTGGAAAAATGGATCAGATAAAAAAACTATAAATGGTACAAAACAAGGCAGCACGACTGGTTCTTTGTTGTAATTCTAAAACAAATATTATAATGATGCATCAGAGACTCAATTGGTTAACTGTGAAATATAGATTACTTTATTCATTATTGGTGTTTGTCAGAAATATTATTGTTACGAAGATTCCAATGACTTTGTATGAAAATTTGCATTTAAGTGTGAGTAGACATGAATATGGTACTTGGAGGCTGATTTGTAAGGACTAACACAATTAAAAGAACAGTGTTTTATAGAGCAATGAAAGAATGGAATTTACTGCCAAAGCAAATAATACAGGAAACAAGCATAATCAGTTTTAAAAACTCTTAAAACAGTATTTATTAGGTAAAGGACTGTTATAATAATAAAGAAATGTCAGTAAGAATTAAACATTGCATGCTGTTCATTTTCTTTTTTTTTTAATTTTCTGTATTTGTTTTGTTTGTATAGTATTTTTACTGTATGAGACAGTGTATGTTATGTAAGTCTAGAATGCACTGTTATTATTTGAAGATTTGGAGACCCCAGGTGCAGTATTGCTTTAGCTAATAAAGGAAACAAAACATCTGTGGCTGTTTGTTTTGGTGAATAGAGGAACTGAGTTGTCAACTGAAAACCTCTTTGACAGCATTTTAAGGCTTTTTGACATAGAATCCAGGTGGAACCTCTATTACCTGCTGATGGGACTGTATAGAGCTGCAGCCATAAGGCTGTTGGTATCTGCTGTAGTGGCAACCTTTGACCTAAATGGTGGATACCAATGTAAAGAGAGTTATCAAACTGAATCTAAAGTCCTATCAAGCTATCAATTTGTGGGTCTTTGGAGGCAGCTGATGGGCACCAGCTGAGTGTGGCTTTGGCAGTGGCTGAAAAGAAAGAAAAAACTTGTGTGTGGATGGAGTTTGGTGAAGCCACAGAGCACAGCTTTTAGGTGACTCAGTAGAAAGAGCTGAGAGTGGATGTGGGGATGGAGTTTTGTGGACTTTGCATAGTAAGGTGGTAAAAGGAATACTTTGAGGATCTCCTCAGTCCCTTCACACAGGAAGAAGATTCTGAATACTGTGGATAACTTGCCAATAATTAGGGAGGAGCTCCTAGTGGCAGGGCCCCTGGGGTGAATGAAATTCATTCTGAGTTTTATGAGTTTTAGGCTCTGGATGTTGTGGGATTGTCCTGGTTTACATGTCTGTGCAACATTGCTTGTAGGTCTGCCCTGGACTGGCAGACTATGGCATGGTTCCCTGACAGCTGCTATCTGCTAATTAGGGCTATGTAACAGACTAATAACATTCTAGGATTTCACTCAACAAAAGTGAAGCAAAAACTTTTTTTTTGATGGGGTGTCCCTCTTGGCAAATCATGTTACTTGTCAGCAAATTTCATTAGCTTCTTCCAGTTTATGATTCTATCATTTCTACCCAACATAACTGACAATCTAAAAGGCTGGCAACATGGAAACATTCAAAATCAGTAGAGTCAGTCATCAATAGAGAATGACAAAAAGCTAGATGGAGACACTGTTTATTTACTGTTGTGTACTGTATTGCTGATTTTAGCATAATCCATGAAAAACAGAAATGCATTACAAAAAACTGTGTTAGCATCTTTGAGATCCCACCCAGATATCACAAATCATGTTTTTAGAGAAGCTTATTAGTCCGTACCAAGCTACAAATATGGGTCATTAATAGTTTCCAGACCAATGCTGCATTGAATCTTGGCCGCTTTGTCAGGCAAAAGGACATATAAAGCATTAAGGCTACATCTTCCTTCAGTTTTTTTTTTCCTGCACATTGAACGGATGCCTGAATACTTGCCTGACTTTTGAATCAATGTTCATCACAGAGAATAGATCAGAAGATGACCTTGATAAGATGAGAGCATGTATAAGCTTAGTGAGCAGGAAAATAAAGAAATTGTCAAGTTCACAGTTATTCACACTTACACAATCTGTACGGTTTGTTTGGTAATTTTTCCTTCACACAGAGTGTTTTAACTCTAGATCAGTCCACTCTTTTTTTTTTATTATTTTACTCTCACTCCTTCAATCGCTAAAATTCTTTTGTCAGCTTCCCCCTCCCTCGCTGTATTCCTCCATCCCTTTCTACTCAGTTTCAGTCTTGGTGGCCTCCCGTGAGTGTGGTGTGTCTAACCAAGCTGTCTGTGGCTGTCTGTCAGTCACATCAACTCTCAGCCTTGGGGGAGACACAGAGAGCAGTGTAGAGGAAAAAGGAAGACCACATTTACTGTGGAATGGACTTTCGAATGGTGATCTACAGTCATGTGAAAAAATAAGTACACCCCATGGAAATTGCTGACTATTTTAACAAGCAACATTTGATCCTCTATGAAACAGTGCCTCTTCAGATTTCCCACCAACGTATTACAAGCTGATGTGCAGCTCGATTCTTCTGTCTGTGCTTCTGGACAGACTCCGGAAAAGGAACATAGGCAAATACAAGGCCTGTCCAAATAATGTGCTCTGGACAGATGAATCAAAAATAACATTCTCTGGCAATGATAACAGTTGTTGGCATGGACAAAGAACAGCTTTTCAGAAAAACATCATACTACTTATGAATTGTAGTTGAAATCCTATGATTTGGGGTTGCTTAGCTGCCTCAGGGACCAGGCAGCTTACAGTCCTTCACTCAACTATGAATTCTTCATTATATCAATGATAGCTTGAAGATAATGCAAGTCCATCAGCCCAAAAGAGGAAGATGCACTGAAAGTGTACCCTTTGAAAGACGTCAATCACTAATATTTGCTTAGAAATGTTCTTACCCTGTGCCAGAAAAAGTGTATATGCAAAATTGCTGTTAGATTCATGAAACATGTGCACTGGCACTGTGAATTTTGGTGAGTAAGAAGTCAGCAAGATGATGCTTGCTACCTGCAACCTTGTATTCCGCTACACCCTCATTTCAAGGAGTCTCATTTTGACAGTCAAAGTAGTGACGGTGCGTTTGTTCAAATCAGGGCATAAATCATGCATACAAATGTTTCACACACAAAACTGATTTATCAATATTTGTTTGCACTTTATGGCAAATTTAAAAGTCACTTGGACCATGCTTCAAATGAATGCCTGGCTGTCTTGAGAAATTTAAACACAAGTAATAATAATAATTATGATTACTTGTGTTTGTTATTGGCCATTAATTACAGGTTTTCAAAACATCATAA
Source organism: Archocentrus centrarchus (assembly GCF_007364275.1). NCBI lineage: Eukaryota > Metazoa > Chordata > Actinopteri > Cichliformes > Cichlidae > Archocentrus > Archocentrus centrarchus. Next base: position 23,254,364 of record NC_044355.1, on the reverse strand, counting down.
GCCACAAAATGATCAGAATTACATTAAAAACAAAGCCCCCCCCCCCCCCCCCCCCCAAAAAAAAAAAAAAACGTACTAAATGGAAATTTGTAGGCTTTAATCTTGTCTTTAATGATCTCATCTTTCATTAAAAATGACACATCATTGCTGGAAATCACCACTCAGTCTAATTTCGTGTCACTATCCCACAGATGCTGGAGAATTTTCAGTTGTTTTTTTATCTTGTTTTGTTTTTGTGGAGGGAATTTCTCATCACAGGCTGTCGCTCACATATGCTCCTTGTCTTTCACCTGTTTTCTTCTTTTTCTTGGAGCCTGTTTGACATTTTTCATATCAACTTTGATTTCCAAACTTTTGTTTTAATTTGAGCCACAGTGAGTCTCCTCCACCCCATTTCCGTTGTTTTTTGCCTTCTCTCTTGGGGCCATTTTATACCTGTCATGCAGTCCCCGCCAATTCACACCGTATGACAAAGTTGACAACTAGCAGCTAGCCGCCGAAACCTGCTGTCTGGAAGGGATGCCAAGACTGGATTGTAGGTAGCTGACAGCTGGTGCCCTAAGTATACTGTAGATGGCTTTTTTACTCCTCTTTCAACCACTGAGTGGCGACACCTATTGTTCAGGAGAATACTGCAGTGGCTACCTGCGCAGTAAAGGTGGCCATAAATGGACGTGTCTGTGTGATGACGTAACCAGGGGTGCATGAACAAACCAACGTCGCAGCATCATCACCGCTTCACTACTTCACTGCTAGGCAAAGGTCTTTCCTTGTATAGTGTGGCTGTACACAGATAATATGCAGATTGCAGGCAGTGTGCACGGGCCCACTGTTTTACAGTGACTCTGATTTATGGGCACAGTGGTAAGAAGCAGACTGGCTGGTGTGCAGGTGTCGTATCTGACGGTGATTTTGTGTGCAAACTCATTTTTTTTGCGCAGGATAAGAACGTTTAAATGAAGCCCAGTGTTGTGATGGGAGATGCCTGCAACGCTAAAGCAAAAAAAGCAGCAGACAATAAGACTGAAGAAACGGAAACAATAGTGGAGTGGGTTCCAGAAAGGAATTGCCTTTAGATAGTGTTTCCCCCAGAGTGACTATAAACAAACAAACAAACAAAAAAACAGTAGAAGGGCAGTTACTGAAAAATACACATATTCCCCTGAAGAAATTAGACTGTAATTAATGGCATCCAGCAATGATGGAAGTCATTTTTAATACATGATAAGAAGATATTTCAAAAGTGGTTGCATACACCTTTTTAGTTAGTATTTTATGTTGTTTGCATGCAATTTATTATCTTAATGATACATATTGAATTTTACTTAATTATTGGCTTACGGTATTTTGGAAAACTAAAGTAATTGAAGAAGTAGTATTCAGTTTAATGATGTGTATTTTCATCATTTGTTCATGCATATGGCCTGAGCCACAAACAAATTCAGGTAAGAAAACAGTGATGAATCCCAGATTTTTGTGCGATATGTTTGTGCATACAAATGACAAGGAGTGTCTCAAACAGGAGAAATGGAAAACTGTGGAACAGCTCATATTTCAGTCCCACTGAAATGTTGTGGAGGTACTTAAAATGGACAATACATGTTAAAAAAAAAAAAAAAAAAAAACCCTCTTCAATAGTCTTGTGAGTTTTTGAGCGCTCGTCCATACAAAAAGGAATTTTATATGGAACAGTGATCAGAAATTTCAGCAATCCAGTGTTAACGATGGGTGGACAATTATGCAAAGCACTTCCAAGAAGTTATCTCTGCAAAAAGAGGGAAATACTCACATCGTATGAATATGAACCTATTTGTGTTGAATGAAGTATTTGTCAAAAAAAGACAAAAATTTCCTTAGGATGTCTGTCTATGTATATATGTAACAAGTCTATTCAAGCAGAACTCCCAAAGGAAAAGAATGAAGAGAAAAACTGACCACTTCTTTTACTAATCCATTTATTCCATCACAAACCACCACTATGCCTCTCACAGCCCTATATCTCCTTTTTTTTTTTTTTTTTTTCCTGTGGGCTCCCTCTCTCAGTTTTATTGAGTCCCTGCTCCCTGTGTCGTCTCTCTCATACCTCTCTGTTCAAATGACAGGCTCCCCTCTTAGCCCCTGTCACCATAGCTGCCACCTTGGCAGCAAGTGATAGTGTGAAGCTGTGTGGGAGTTTTCTGCGGTGCTGACGACGTCTCGGGCTAGTTTTCTTTTCCACCAATGAGACTTACAGATTTGGATTTTTATGTAAATATCAAATGTCTAAAGTAAGTGTCTGAGAAAATCCTGAACGCTCTTAACTTGTCCCCAAATGCCACGATTTGCATATCAAATTAACATCAGTAAAAGTTAAGATTTAAAAAAAACAAAAAACATAATCACCTACCAAAAGATTTATCCCCCTCCCAAAAAATGAAGCCAATTACTTGTCTCTTCCTTCAGCTACCTTTAGCATCCATATTGTTTTTTAACTCGTGATAAGGTGAAGAAAAGGATGAAAGGGAAACCAGGTATATCTATCATTACCCGGCCCCCTGCCTGCACAATCTCCTTTATAGGGACCGCCCACAGTGACACACTCAAATTATTCATGGGAATTGCAGACCACCTAGCACCTTGCAGGAGTATCACTCATCCATCCTCAGATACATGGACACTTTAATTTGATAGTGTGAAATTGGAGAGCCTCTGAAGAACCTCCCCAAAATCTTATTTCTTCTTTCTTCACTGTCACTGGTATGTGTCTGAATTTTGAGAAAACTTATAATTTGCTTTTTCTTTTTTTTTTTCTGATATTCACAGGACTGTGATCTTTCTCTTACTCCAGACTCCATTTCCTCCCTAAAATTTGTATTGCAGTTTTACGGAGTCTTTTCATACTTGGCTCCATTTTGTACATGTCTCTTGGTATCATAAAAAAACAAAAAAAAAAAAAAAAAGTTTTTTTTTTCCTATTTTTCTCTTTTTGTCTTCATTTCTAAATTTTTCTCAGGCACAGAGCTGATGGCAGCAACCTGATATTAGTGGGGAAATTTGTACATATACAATAAGAATAATAAGATAAACCCTATTGCTTTTTAGTAACATATAATACTCATCCCTGAATAGCAGTTTTTGTATATTCGATGTGGGCACCGATGCGTTTATGCTCACACTTTCCGAAAATGCTTTCATCTTGAAGTCAGGCAGACTTGCAGCATAAGGGAGGGATTGTTGCAAACCACCATCAACCTGAATGCAAATTATTTTTTATACTAATGAAGTGAACCTTACAGAGAATAACTGCATGTCTTGTACCTGCACTAACTGTACAGCCCCATCAAAGAGATGACTACAGGGCCAGCAGGAGTTTGACTGCGGTTTGTGTTCTTACAGGTTTCAGACCGAACTGCCCTGGGCTATGGATCTCGCTGAGTGTTTTCTGATAGATGTGCCTCTCTATTCTACTTCAGCTTGAACGCAAATACTTCAGAGTGGGATAGACTAAGAACACATTTACTCCCAGTGGCACACACTGCCCTACTTTTGCCCAACACCATGGCCAACAGTCTTTTTTTGGCTTTTTGTCAGAATCATTCTGACAAAATACATACGTGTTTGGAGCAAGAGTGGCCTACAAAATTTCTAACAATTTTTTTTTCTTTCTTTCATGTCTTCACTGTCTGAAAGAGAAAAGAGTTCTCTGAGATTGGAGTGGTTCACCACCTTCATAAAAAAAAAAAAAAAACAAGTTTGCACTAGTAATTGCAAACCTTCTGGACACCACCTACCAGCTAGTTTTCTCTCTTCTCTGAATCCACAAGAAGAATAGATTCTTCTTAAAGGTTCTGTAAATACTTCCATTCACATGCAGCCAGTTCATGTCAAGGACCAGTGTACTATAGAAAACCACTTTTGCTTTTGATATATAATAATTAATTAATTTAGTATGTGTATTATAACTAATTAGGTATCTTCAGGTATTAAGTAGGTATCTTTTTGTTCCGAGTGTACTGTTGGCTTTCCTTATTTATTTATTTTTCCTACTTACATATTGTAATCTCCTGGTTAATACTTTACTTACCAAAGAGAAAAATGCACATTTAATTGTGACCTCAATTTGCACCACCCAGAGCAAATTATACACATATCCAGAGTAAACTGTAAACATTGGGGTAAAAAGATGCTTAAATTAATATTCATCATGCATGCATTGCTTTTTACAGCAGTGGCTTGCTTCTGTTGAATTGTTGGTATTGTAATGACAACAACAACAACAACAACAACAACAACAACAAAAAAGTCAGGGTATTATCTTTCATGCATATAATGCGTGTGTGGTAGTAATGTTTGTGTTTTGAGTTATCAGAAAGGAAACACACGGCTAAAAGAAAAGAGCGGACCTGATAAGACAGCGCCCGAAAGAAACTTCTGCCCACAACTTCTCAGTCTCTTAGCAACAGCTGCTGAGGCTCCGTGCAGGAGGAAACACTCCTCTGATTTTCCAGCCGCTCTCCCGAATACTCGATTTAGGTGGTTGAACATCAGTAACTTACTGTATTGCATTTATCGAAACTTTTTTTTTTTTTTTTCAGCTTTGAAAAAATATAAAAGAGGTTAGAACAGACTCAACTTCTAACTGCAGTGACCTCTAGATAATGCTCTCTTTTTGTTAGGAAACGTAAATGTAGCAATATTATTATTGTTATTGGGGGTTTTGTTGCCAGGCAAGTTGACTGATGAGAGCAAATTGGGAATTTTGCTGGCTGGAGTAAAAGAGGAGCTATAAAGGAGTGTTTCAGACAGAGAGCCCTCAAAGAATGTCTTTTGTGGATGTTAAAGCCTGTAATACTATTCTAATTAACATTTACATATAATTATTAAGCTAAATGTTGGCTCTTCAATTAGAAGGTAATGGAAGTTGATTTCTTCTTCTTCCTTTGGCTGCTCCCTTCAGGGGTCGCCACAGTGGATCATCTGCCTCCATCTCACCCTATTCTTAGCATCCACCTCTGTCACACCAACCCTGTGCATTTCCTACCTCACTACATCCATGAATCTTCTCTGTGATCGTCCTCTTTTCCTCCTGCTTGGCAGCTCTATCTTCATCATCTGTTGTCCAATATAGCCACCATCCCTCCTCTGCATATCTGCAAACCATCTCAGCTTTGCCTCTCTGACTTTGTCTCTCAATCTGAGCTGTCCTTCTGATGTACTCATTTCTACTCCTGTCCATCCTGGTCACTCTCAGAGGAACTCTTAGCATCTTCAGCTCTGCCACCTCCGGCTCGGCCTCTTGTCTTTTTGTCAGTGCCATCATCTCCAAACCATACATCATCTCCACCCACTCCGCCCTGCCTGGTCTCTCTTCTTCACATCTCTTTTGCACTATCCATTGCTTTGGATGGTTGACCCAGGCAATTAAACTCTTAAATGCTTACTCCCGTCTATAGAGCATACCTCCACCTCTCCAGGCTCTCTTCTACCTGTTCCCTACACAGATCACAGTGTCATGTGCAAACATCATACAGCAGTAATGAAAGTTACATATAGCTATTTTTTTTATATACTGATAACTTTTGATTAAGTATGCTTAGTGTAGGCTAAATCAAATTTAGGTCTCAGTTTTTTTTTTTTTTTTTTTTTACAAAAAAGAAAACAACACATTAAAGGCAACATCTGGCTACCCACATGTTGGACAGCACATTAGCAGGGCATTAACTGAGCAGCATGTCACTGCAGATGAGGAGGCTGCACTTTCAGAACACATTTCTTAGGGCACTCGTTTTTTTGCAACATCCCTCCACCTATCAAAGAAGATAGACTTTAATCATAGTATAAGTAACCAACCAGAATCAAATATTAGTTCCTTAATGTAAAAAAACAAAAAAGTATTAAGGTGGCAGCTTAGTGAAAGAAGTGGTCGATTTGCTCTTTTGAAGCCCTTATCACATGATTTTGTGTTGATAGCGTTGCAACCCCACAAACCCTCTACCCACCAATTTTCTCACAAAAACAGGTGGGCTACCACTATGACTTGCCAAAAGAATATGTTGCCGTTGTATGTCATTTTCATGAGACCGGGTGAAATGTGCCTTTGTCCCTTTTCTTTAGAATTTTTAAACTTTGTGGTCAACAAGAGATACTGTAATACAAGCGGTGGCCAAAAAGATAAAAGAGAAGAGAAAGCTGATGCTAGCCGTTCCATTTTTAACATTCACATTTCTTACAAGTATGCATGCATTGAGGAAATTGCTTATACGGTTGATTATAGACTGTAGCTGGTGCACTTAGCACGATGCGGGAGAGGAACCCAGGAGCGAGGAAAATTGTTGAGCGGTCAGAATACCGTTATTTACACACATTTGTGCAAATAAGTGTAGGTGCTAAATATTCCAGAAACATGGGGATGAAACTTTATTTCAAACCACAAGCTGAGGAAGATTTTTCCTTTCTGTGATTTTTTTTTTCTGTAAATATCAGCTTGCAAATATCACAATAAAACATGGCTGCAGAGCACATGTCTCTGCGTCATGACTGCAAGGCTGTGACACCAGCAGAAGTGAAGTGGAGCATGCACAGATGCTAGCTTGAACCTGTTTGTCAGCAAGAGGTTATCAAGAAAACTTTTGCTTGCTGAGCAGCAAGTGAACGAAAAGGAATCAAAGGAAGGCCACGCACTTTTTTTTCAGTACCCGGGGGCGGGGACCATCCGTGGCACAGCTGGGCTTGCTGAGAGCCTTGAGGCGAGAAGGGCACCCCTCTGGTGCCTGGAGGGCAGACCACACCCTGCTGCCCTACAGGCCACAAGATGTCTGGCAAGGGCCAGGCACAGATGGGAGCAAGTGTGCTATGGCTTTCACAGACTGATAGTTGGATATGTCACGAATAAGTGCAAGGTATGTAAATGAAATGTTCAAACATCTTTGCTCCTGTTTCACATACGCGCCAATCTGCCCACAGTTTAAGAGCATTAAGTGAAAGCACAATTAATAACATCAGCAGCAAATGTGCTCAAACTGAATTACATGTCTGTCTGTAAAAATCCACAATTGTCCAGTGAAAAAGATGTCTATATAAATGTTTTAAGCCAGCTTTGCCACTATTGAGAGCCTGGTCACTGTACACAGAGCAGAACTGATGAGCTGGATCAGGAGTTTTGAATACAACTATAATCATGTGTAGGCATGAGTGAGTAACTGTTTTAATCTTAAGAACATACATAGATAATTGCAGAGAAAAAAAACATTTACTAACTCAAATTTTTGTGATTATAAAATGGTTACATCTGAATATATTATTTCTGGTAGAAACCTTGTATGTAGAATATTCAAATTTATTTGTCACATACATGCAGTGAAATTCAGTCTTTGCATTTAACCCATCACGCATGCAATGGAGCAGGGGCAGCTAGCAAGCACCTGGGGAGCAGCCTGGGTGGAGGGGTTAAGGGCCTTGCTCAAGGGCCCACAGTGATGCCAGTCCGAGGATTCAAACCAGCATCCTCTCAGTGATAAACACCTCTTCTTCTCCTCTAGGCCACCACTCCTATCCCTGGATTATTTTGGGTGCATGTTTCCAGGCAGCACCGGTGACATCTTGGTGCAAGCTCTTATTTTTTAATCAGCAACAACAGTAATTACCCTGTTAACAAATGAATACACACCCCACTAATACTGGGGAACTTTTCAATTATTTATTAAATTCAATACAATGCCCCTGAGTAAGTAAATAAAAGATAGCCACTTAAAATGTATTAAAACATATTAAACTATGGAATAAAATAGACTTAAATGAACTAACTACTAGGGAAAATAACTGCCCTTAAAAAGACGCGATGTCACTGTGCAGATAGCTCTAAAAGGCAAGAAAGTTATTGTTCTGGGGATGCGTGTTTTACTTACATCCAAGTGCTTGAGAACAGTCCTTTCAGGCTGTCTGGTGTCTCTAATGGCTTTTTTGCAGTGTCTCATCCTCGCCACACAATCCCAGTGCTTTTCCTCACTCAGACCACTAAGTGAGAGCAAAAAGCATATACACACACACACACACACACACACACAGACACACACACACAGAGGTTATGTTTGCTTTACTTAGCTGCTACTGAAAGTTGCACAGTACCTGATATCATGGGATTCTGCAAGCTAAATCATGGTCATTTTACAATATTAAATGACTCATGAAAAGATTATGATTAGAGCATTGTTAATGGCATAAAAAAATTTAAAGGAAAAAAGAAGGCTTGTGAAATTTTACCCAGACACTCTTTAATAATAGCAGACTTTTTCATCGTGCCTTTCTTTCTGTGTCCGTCTTTGTCTATCTCTGCAGTACCTATATCACTCATCTTACGCTGCCTGTTTAACTAAATAAAAGCGAAAAGGGTTCAGTTTCAGATTTTACAGGAGGCTCACAAAAAAATCCTAGAAATATTCCCACTGAGTGTCAGACATGGGCCTGATCATTTACACCAGAATTCCTTACAAAAGGCGAGATCTGCAGCTTCTTATTTCAACCTGTTTCAATTGCAGTTATGCACCAGGGGTTGTTGTCTGTGACATCCCGCAGTTAGAAAGTCTTGCTATGAAGGGCGTTTCTGACGAAATGTTGCATGCACAATTTGTTGGCTTTTCAACTGATGGTGTAGCTGCTGTGATGAGCCCATACAGAGAGGCAGCAACACTCCTGTGCAGAAAGATCATCACTAACCTGACCGTCATTCACTGGATCATTCATAAGTTAGAAAACATGCTTCATGATGCTGTAAAACATGTTACAGAGCTAAATCATTTTCGCATGTTTATTGACTCTTAAACTCCATAAGTCTGCTGCTGATCTCAGTAAATGTAGAAGGGTCGCCTCCTCCCCTTTTGGGAGATTTGCAGATGCGGGGAAATGCGGGGTGACGTGCTGCCGATGACAGCTTCACAGGAAAAACTGGAAATCTCATCAAAGAAGACTGTTTTCTTAGTAATCTGTTGTAGTGGAGTATTTCTTTATTAAATCGACAGCATTTTCTGCTGTTGCATTTTGATATTAAATATTGATTTTAAAACTTACATACTGTTTGGGTGAAATCTGATCCATTTTGGCATTTGACAGCAGTAAAAATGCCCTAAATCTCATTTCTTTAGCTTGAAATTTGATCACTTTTCCTAAAGGGACAAAAAAAAAGAAAATATTTTTCATTTTATATTATTGTACAGGTGTTACAAAGTTTTGTACACTGAGAAAGTGTTCCATAACCCATTATATTAAGGAAAATAGTGGTCTTAGGGTATCTTGAAATTATGCATGCCGTGTCAGTGTGTATTTTATACTGTACAGTTGTGACCGTGTTCAAGGTGGACCTTGACACTGCCACTAGAAATATCTGTGTTCCCCCTACATTTGCCCAGGTTGGAGCAATTTTGGTTGAGCTGTGCTCTCCAGCCAGTTTTCCCTAGTCTGGCTGTAGCATATAAAATTGTCCATGGAACTTTAACAAACACCTATGGGAATGAAAAAGTTAGGATTCATGTGCTACTACAGCAACAGATCATACCATTGAACAACTGCCGCAATATCATGTAAGATTTTCTTGTCAACAAGTACAGAAAAATTCAATTGATGACTTCATGCAGTTTCTTTCAGACAGTTGTCTCCACTGCTGTTGCATCAAGTGACATCATCGCCATTTGCGCCCTGTGCGCTTTGGTACCTTCTCATCCAGTTGTGCACCTCCCAATTTATATAATCTGGCACACACAGTGCAACCGGTGAAGTCTTGCTGGAGGCACGAGTCTGCCAGCAGGTTGCTCTCTACAGGCATTTCTACGCTAGAGCAATATGGGGGTAGAAGGATTTCCAGATGGCAAAGAAGGAGATTGCTGCATCAGTTGGAAAAAGTAATCTTTTGCAGAAAAATGTGGAAAAACCTAGGCGATTGCTTGGTTTCCTGTTTTGACTTCTTCTAAGCCTGTTCTAATGGTGAAGCAGTGATTGTTTTTTGAGCTACGCCTATCAATAAGATTCCAAGTCAAATGCGATTAGAAGTGGTCATGGCACTGTCTGCATCACAGGTTGTTCAAGCAAGCAATGCATCAACCATACTCGAGGCTTAAGAAATCTGATTTCTAGAGGTATTTAAGTGTTCATTGTCCATTAAACTATAAATGAGTTTAAAAAGAAAACAATATGGCAAGTAAATACCTCTGTTTTTTTTTTTTTTAACGATTTCCCTCAAAATCCAGCTTGAAAAGATGTGCTCTCCGGGCATGCAGTTCAGACTGTAAAAAGTGGGAAAGGAGATGAAAAGGCGAAAGAATGAGAGAGGGAGAACGAGAAAAGGAGACAGAGACAGAGATTCCTTTGATGTTCTCTGCTATAACACATCACAAAGTCAACTCAAAGGGTTTGTTAAAAATGCATGACATGCACACAACTAGAAAATAAGTAATGAACTTAAAGAAATAAAGATCAAGTGATTTCATACACACCCGGACTTCAAAGAATCAACTTGACTTGAGAAGAAAATAGAGGGGGAAAAAAATACATATCAATGATTTCTTCACTCTCAGATTGCAGACTAATTATCACTCTGTACCACAGAGTGGGGCAGACATGGCTGAAACTGCACCAATGAATGGAATGAAAAGGGTAGAAATTCTTTGGATATCAGTGGAAGTTTAGGCAAACATTTAATGTGACCCAATCAAGAGGTCTGACTATATCCTATGTGAACCTGCCACACCAGCGGGAGCGTAATAGACACAATCTGACTTTGCATTCCAGCAATGGAACACCAGATTGAGGCAAGGAAGCAGATAATTGCTACATAATTACATGCAACAGCAGCCATTAGAATATCCGATAAAAAAAAAAAAAAAGTGGGGAAAAAAAAAAAAACAATTATAAAAGGATGATGATGAGGATCCATCCGAGCGCTAGAGAGACCTCGGTTCTCGCCTTGTTTGGCTTCCATATGCTGGCCCAGATCCCAGCATTGGGAAATGGACACAAGCACAATTTGACACATCATAATGTTTCTTGTTTCTTTTTTTTTTCTTCTAAATCTTAAATAAATTCATTCAGTCACTCTTTTTACATCAAGTGGGCTTTAGGGGAAAACTATCTATTTGTTATTCAGTTTGATGATACAAATATTTCTATTAAAACCACCTGATGCCAGACCAAAGCTTGGGGGAGAAAAGGCAGGAAAATGGCAGCTATCGATAGCAAATTTATTTTGGTTTACCAGCTATTTAAGTGTTTAAATGCACCCAACAGCAAGGTGTTATCGGCTTATCAACCTGGCTACTGCTATCAGCTTGGTTTGCTGTGAAGTCTATTTTTACAGCAAGGTGTTGGTGAGCCATTGTGCTTTCTCTCCCCAACCACCCAACTCCCTTTCCCCATTTGTCTCTTTATTCAGTATACACAAATGTAATCCACTGAATTTGAAATCATTTCCAGCTCAAGTCAATGAATGCAACTATAAGCCTACGGTGCCGAAACCTTGGGAGCATATGAATAAATCAGGAGAGGGAGAAAGTGGGGAAATGCAGAAGAAGCAGGGGAACAAAACTGGATCTTTTTACCCCTCAGGTCTCCCTGCTACCCAGAAAAAGTAATCGGCTTAACCCATGGTGTTGCCGTGGGTTCTCTAGCATGAGCTAGACTGTACCAAACGAGATCCCACCAAAACCAGAGAGAAGTAAAAATCAATGGCGTACACCCTCTGACTAATGGGATTTCCTCCGTTGTATTGTGCATCAGGAAGATGTGGGCATGTGTGTCAGTGTATATTTGCACATGCAGGAACTCTGTGCCCTTGCATTTTGTAGGTGTTTGTGTGAGCGTGCATATTTGGTAAGGAGGGTGGTGGGTGGTAAACGTCTGACATTTCCTCACAGCGGGGGGCATCTTGGGCATGCTTGGGGGTAGAAAATCATGTGTACACGCTGAGGGGAGGAGGGCGGCAGAGAGGGAGCCATAAAAGGGGTATGAGCAGAAGCAGGGAAAGACAAAACAGACGGAGAGAGAGAAATGCCTAGGGCTTCCAACTGTGGTGGCACTGCAGAAAGGTGTTATTGGTGGGGTAGGTCTCTCTTGTCTCCCTCTTTGCAGGGATTTTTTTTCTGTAGCATGAATAGAGGTGCATTATTAATTTGACCTAGAAAGAACGTAAAGAAAGAGGATGGGAGGTGCTAAACTGGAGTGGTAAGAAGTGACTTTGTATGAATAAGCAGTGTTGAAGGTAAGCAGAGGATGTGCAGTGGATCAAGATGTGTAACAAGAAGAAAACAGGAAGTTCTAAAATCTACCACAGCTAAAATATGCTTGTCTACCACTTGGCCCTCTTAACTTCCCTTTTTGAAGCATGGGCTGAGTAACACCTGCAGGACTTGGAATTACCTTTCAATTACTGCTGATAAATCTACGTAAGGCTTTGGGGAGATTCTACTTTTAAGCTGGCTAACAAGACTAATTAAGTAACGAGACCTGGAGGGCTGCGAGAAAGGGTTTTCTCTCTTTTTTCTTTTTTTTTTGGACTATTAAAGATTCTCTGTTTTACTGCAATCTCAAACCCATTTTAGTGCTGTCCAGGTATTAGAGTAACCCATCCGGTTCCTTGCTAAGTCCCAAAGTCCAAAGAACTTAGTGTTATCGTGCATGTTGAGGAATTTCGCACATTGTTTCACAGTGCAGGTCCAGCTCATGCTGTACGTCAAACACTGTACAATGGAGGATATAAGCAAGGCCTCAACACAGAGTGTAATGCAACATATCATGAATAACTAAAGACAGTTTGCCATTTTCAACATGGGGGCTTCTGGGGAGGCAGTGAAGTGGTTTTGCAGTGCTAGGCAGTAAGGTCTCAGTGCTGGAGAACATGTAGACATTACCCTGCCAAACACAGCCTGCAGCTGGGTAATAGCATGCATATGCACACTGCAGGAGCCACTGAATTATTTACACCTCTAAATGTACAGAGAATTCCTTGAGCATCATGTACTGTCTATCACACTCCACCTCTCTCTCAGCTAAAATAATATGCTGTACTTCACCTCCTCCGTTTCCTAGTAGTAACAGTACTTTTGTGAGCATATGTTGTGTCTCTCTGTGTGCATAAATGGAATGCACGCATGTATGTAGTGTATGCATGTTTGATTGCAATTTTGCGTTGTATGAATGCATGTCTTTAGGGGCAATTGAGGGAGCACGTAATGTAAATAAAGGCGAGGATAATGATGACACTAAAACAGTGGTTTGGACTCTGTCAGTGGGGGGGGGGGGGGGGGGGGGGGGGCATTCTCCTGTCTCCTGCTGGGCTGACTGCAGCTTTCAAAGTAACACTGGAGATGACAGGGGAAAAAGTGCCGTGCCAATTAGAGTGCCGAGAGAGAAAGAGAAAAGGAGGTGGGTGCAGCAGAGAGAGAGAGAGAAAAAGAGAGAGGGACGTGGTGAGAAGAGAGGCTACAAGTGAGAAAAGAAAAATAATGGCCTTACACTGTCAGGGTGGATGCTGAGCCAAACAGAGGGAGAGGAGGAGGTAAACACCAGTGGGACAAACAAGTCAGCAGGGACAAGAGAAAGGGAGAGAGAGATGCAGGGAGAGCTGAAGAAGGAAAGAAAGAAGTGATCGAGGGAGGGTTAAATTGGCCTATCTCCCCTCAGGCTCGGCGGCTTCACAATGGCGCCTCACTGGGAACGAAAGTAACGCTCCAAACAGGACCCGCAGGGGACACGTGTGTGTGTGTGTGTGTGTTTGTGTGTGTGTGTGTGTGTCAGAAAGAGAAAAGAAAATGACAGACACAGATAGTGAGGCAGGTAGAGAGAAAATTTGTGTGTGTGCGTGAGAGAGCAATCCTCTGTGGGATCCATGGGGAAGCTTGTCACCAGTGGTCAGACAGACAGACTCAGTGGATTTAGGGCTAAAATTTCAAGGGAACTCACAAACTGAAAGCACAGCAATTGAGTGAACCGGAGCTGTTAACTCGCTTGTTAGCCTGATTACTTAGGCAACTGAAACAAATTCATATTCATTGGATCTTTAACTTTTATTGTGCACAAATTGGTTTCCCAACAAAGCACAGAATTTAACGCTGCGTTACAGTTTTGCTACAGTTGTTCGTCAGGGCTGACTAAGAGGCTAGGTTAGACTTGCAATGTCTTGTATTTGAATTTTATTGTATTTATTTGCATGCATTTTTATACATACAGGCATGAGATAATGCATCTGAACCAGATGTGAAATTATAGGTCATTAAGTTTGGACTGTACTGCGTTATTGCAAAAGAGATTCTCACAAATTTTTTTTGCTGGTTTAAAAACAAAAAGTTATTTTGGAATCTGTGCCTACTACTAAGAGTCTCCCAAACCCCCACCCCATTCTCCCAACTCCCAACTGTGTGACACTTTAAATTAGGACCCATGGCAAACATAAACTAAATAAATTGTTCTGTCTATTAAAATTTGGTCCTCCAGGACCCCAGTTAATTGGTATTTTTAAAAATAACAAATTAAAAAGGAGACAAAAAAACAGTGATATGAAGTCATGGGGAACAAATTGACTGACAAAGCAATGAAAAATTGGCTTGATAGAAAAAAAAAAAGCACCTCAGAAACATGACAAAACCTCTTGGGTTGGTCTGGTTGGTATAGTCAGCGTTAATCTATTTACATTAGGTCTTTAAATCTTAATATATTAAAATAAGTATGATAAAATGTATTTTCTTCGCTGGCTTTTCACTGGCTGCATCCATTTTTTTAGCCACAGATCTGTGGGACAGGGCTCACCCTGCTGACTCAGCTGGTGGGTCATAGCATCTCCCCAAAGTAGCAGTTGGTCAGTTCTTAAAACAGTCCATTGCAGCGTAACGTCACACTGAGCTGCCAAACTTCAGCGCCCAAGTGTGATTGTCACAACAACACTGAGCGAACAGTATCATTTTGTATTTTCCTCCTTGCTTTCTTTATCTTTATATGTTCTGTGCCGCAATTAACAGTAGCTTTGGAGCCCCATGCTGTTCTTGTTTATCTTTGTGTCGGTCAGAAGAAAACACAGTTCAGTTTTTTTCAAATTAGGCACAGTTTGAGTGCAATCAGGCTACATGTCCATCTGTACTTAAATGCTCTCAATGGGACATAATCTGTTCGCTATTGCAATGTGTTTTCGGTAATATTTACTCATTTTGCCTTTGATCATCAAGTCATTATACAATATGTGTACAATCCTCGTCATTCACAGCTCACAATGTGTTTACCATGCAGCAGTGGGTCTCACTCTCCAGTCACTGAACAGATTCTAGGGCTTTGGTTGTTTTCTGTGCAAGCGCAATGCTTTCAACAAAGCAAAGAAAAGAGAGGTCTTGTAATTACGACTTCAAAATCTCATAATTATGACTTGCTGTCACTATATGTAATCTTTATGAGAAAACTTTTTAATATAAATTGTTGTGGTATTCTACACCTTGATTGAAAATTAATCAGATGCTCAGATGATGCTGTTGTGTATGCAACAGTCACATACTGTTGGATTACTGTTGAATTAAAGGTCTGGTATCATTCACGCTTTCGTTGTTTATTTATTAGGCATTAAATGTGACACACAGCAACCAACAAACAAATTAGTATGTCAGCCATGGGCTTCTAAAGTGACTGAGATTGTTCAGGCAGAAAGCTGAATATGAAGGGTCCACTGTTGATTTAAAGCTAAGGGATGCTTTTTGGATGTATGATGCATCGAAAGGGCATCAATATTTTTGACTGTACCCTGAAAAGGATAAGAGGAAGAAAATGGATGGATGGATGGATGGATAAATACTGTGCTGCCATTTGGTAACCGCTTATCAAAATAAGTATCTAATTAAAGTATGACAAAAACACTTCTGCAATAGCAATTTAAGGTTTAGCTGAACTAAACACATAGAAAACTATTTGCCAGCTCTTCATCTACAGATGTCTCTCTGATTAGAAAGATATCTCATATAATAATCACAAACTGAACATTTGTAAGTAAACAGCAATAAACAGTCATAAGTTAAACTGAATATTACATTAACTTATTAGCAGCAACATGAAAATGCATTGGCTCATATCTACTCATAGAAATATCACTGGGAACAAATAACTCTCCAGATGGTCCAAGTACAACAAGCCATGGCTACAATTACCAATATAACTTAACAGGTTATATGGTTATTGAACAGATTTAAAGCTGATCATTTACACATACAGTGTTCATTCCTTTGCAATCTTGAGTAAAATGACTAGCTAAGCAGCACATATGCAGTAGTATAGGACCCTAATCCTGGCTGAGCCATCCTGACCAGCACACGCCCATTTCCCTTCATTTACCTGGCCAACATGGCCTTCTTGTGGGAATTCATTTCAGTCCCCCCCATAACAACAGGGCTATTATGTAAAGTTCATGAATTCCCCAATCTCTGAGATATGTTCACCATTGGTTTTGACCTCAGCAGATCAAGCAGATCCATCAGAGCTGGTGTTAACTTTCATCACTTTTCCCACAGGCCAAGAGGCCTAAGATAAGGCCCGAGTTCTGCAATCGTCACCACACTCCCTTGGGTGGTTTGTTCGTAGACTCCTGCCATTTCTGACAAACCTGGAGGTTTGGGAGGTAGTTCCTGATCAACTGGGACCAGAATTGGTCTGCCATCACCTGACTATGCTGCCACCTTTTCTCAGTGATGATAGTGGTGGCATATGGCACCTGTAGCAAAGAGGTATCCTGTGGCCCATTAGAATCATGTTTGGTGTCACAGGATATGGATCTGCTGCGTCAGCTAACACATAGCCCAAGCATTGCTTCTACTTCAGTCAGCAGTGTGAGAAGAACATCCTCATGAAGGGGTTCAGTACCATTCACAACTTGTAGGGTGGTCTTGGCTGAACAAATGTGTGTGTGTGTGTGTTGTGCCACAGTGGACAATAAAACATCTCTGGTCCAGCAGGAAAGCATCTGTATCAAGGTTATTTATTAGATCAAGATGTATACACTTGGTCGACAAACAATTAAAGAGTTTCTCATCAACACTGATGACCAACCTTGATATTGTATGGTCCAAAACAATCCACTCTCTCCTGTTGTAAAGAATAGTGTCTGGTAAAGACACAAATCTGCCATTACTGGCACTGCTGGCTGGCCTCGCCATCTTTGGTACTCTGCCAAAATGCGATGCCAGCAATGGATTCTTCATTGGTGACAAGCACTCAGACAGTGTCAGAGGATATGTGCAAACACCCATTCAGGTCCAGGATGTAGAAGCTTTGCACTGACAGCTTTGGTGAGAAGTGGCTGAGGTCAGAAATGACAGGGTGGATGTTTGTTACAGTATAGTGGCTTGACCAAGATTCTGTAATGTCTCTTTTCCACTAGTACCTACTTGGTTCGACTCTACTCAGTTTCATTCATTTTTCATTACGATTGAGTGCGGCCTCAGCAAGGTGGCCAGTAGTCCAGATATGTCATTTGTATGCAACACAAACATAAACAGTTGCTCCGTGTAGCTTCCTCTGGATTTGTCGTTAGCCATCCATCCATCCATCCATCCATCCATTTTCTTCCGCTTATCCGGGGCCGGGTCGCGGGGGCAGAAGCCTAAGCAGAGAAGCCCAGGCTTCCCTCTCCCCAGCCACCTCCTCCAGCTCATCCGGAGGGACCCCAAGGCGTTAGCCACCAAGCACAAAACATCTGTGTTGGTTTGTGTGTAACCATTTACCTCATTGCTGGTTTTCAAAAATAGCAGGTTTGATTCTTGTGAAGGAGTCGCTTTTATGACTCATCTAGTGACATCGCTGCCTGGCCAAGTACCAAGTGCTAAAAAAGTACCTGGTACCAGGTACTAGCAACTAATGGAAAACCCTAAAAACTCGTGGAGTAGAAAATGCTGGTAGGAAGCTTATCTGTGTATGTATGGCCAGTTGTGATAAGCTGGGGTATGCGCAACTACTGCTGGCACTGGAAAGGCTAGCACAAAAAGATATTTGTAGGTTGACAGTGGTGGTATGCTGGTAGCATGCCTACAGGCTGCTTAAGTGTCTGACTTGTTGTGGGAGTCTGTGTTACTCTGTGTTTCTTGGCTGAGAAGCATCTAGAAGTCCACCAGCTGCTGGAGAAGGGCTGGTCCTGCTACTGGGCCTACAACCTGCAGCAATGAATAGCTAAACTATGATGCAAGATGAGTGGCTGAAGACAGTGTAGACACAGTCTGTCCAGGTAGCTATGCAGAAAGTAGGACCTGTGCATAACCCTGTGCATAACCCATAATGTTCCATACTAGTGTTGGTGTAGGATTGTAACACCAACACCTAGAATAGGATTCACATTTACAGTGTTTGTTCCTCATCGGTCTTGAGTAGAATGGCTAACCAACCAACACATGTGCAGTAGTATAGGACTCCAGTCCTGGCTGAGTCATCCCAGTTTGTTCCTTCCCATTTCACTTCATTTACCCGGCCAACATGGCCCTCTTGTGGGAATTCAGTACAAGCAATATAGCTGACATTTTGCATCGCTCACAAAATCTAGTTTCCTGTAGTTATCTGCTCAAAATGAAGAGATACTGATTATGTGTCTATGAAATCAGGTACTTTTTAATTTTTTAATCACTCTTTAATTATAAGATGCAGAAGTCATACTGTAATAAAGGCTCGGATTTTATCAGTCCATCATCGCTTATTTAATATAAAGTAAATGTAGCCTGATTATAAATTAGAGGCAGAACAAAATTCTTTTTTCATGGGTCTTTTATTCCCCAACAGCACTGAACTGTCCAGTTTTAAGAGATCAAAAATAATTATAGCCTCTTCTGCTATCTCTTGAACTGTTCTTAAAATTGTAGGTTTTAAAGGGCTAATTCTCCATTTCTGTCATGGAACAGCTGTGTGGCAGGCATGAAGGGGACCCCAATGCAGACGAGGTAGGTGAATAAACAGACTTTATTTGGTGTAGTGCAGGGTAGAGCCAGAAGCAAATGCAACAAAACTGAATTACAACCAGACATGAACTCTGAGAACCAAAGAAAAACACGGAAGGGACACAGCAGGAGAGCAAATGACGACACGACGACGGGCAGAGAAAACATGGGACTAAAATACACAAGGATAATGAGGGGAGTGGGAACAGCTGGGAGACAAAGGGAACAGTGATCATACTGACAAGACTAAGGGAAGCAAAACGGAACATGACAGAGACCAAATGACTATCAAAATAAAACAGGAAGTCAAACGGGGGAACAAGGACGCAGACCTGACACATGGAAACGCAAGGAACTAGAAACAAACTGAGGACAATTACAAAGGATAACAAAAAACACAGGGCCCTGACAATTTCCAAAAAAAGTGGTGTAAAATGTAAATAAAAACAGAACACAAGAGTCTGCAAATGCCATAAACCCACAATTGATCCACAATCCAAAATAGACAAGATATCAAATAAATAAACTGAGAAAATTCATTTTGAATTTGATGGCAGCAACACATCTCAAAAAAGTTGGAACAGGGTCGTGTTTACCACCATATAGCATCCTCTCTTCTTTTAACAACAGTCCATAAACATCTGGGAGCTGAGACCAGCTGCTGGACTTTTGGGAGAGAAATGTTGTCATACTTTGCTACATGTTTTCAGATCACGAAAGGCCTGGACTGTAGGCAGGCCAGTTCAACATCAAAATTCTTCTATGAAGCCATGCTGTTTTAATAGCTGCAGTATACAGTTTAGCATTGTCTTGCTGAAATATGCAAGTTCTTCCTTGAAAAGACATAATCTGGATGTGAGCATCTGTTGCTCTAAATCCTGTTTATACCTTTCAGCAGTGATTGCATCTTTCTAGATGTGCAAGCTGCCAATTCCATAGGCACTAATGCACCCCCATGCCATCGGATATGCAGGCTTTTGAACTGAGCACTTATAACAAGCCAAATGCTCCCTCTTCTCTTTAGTCCACAGGATGTGACGTCCAACAGTTTTCCACTTTTCCTCGGTCAATTTTAAATGAGCTTTGGCCCAGAAAAGACGGCAGAGGATTTCAATATGCATTTCAGTGTGCATTTCAATAAGGAGAGATCATTTGGAAGAACTGAACATGATGTATTGTGATACAGAAGTTAATTAATCTATTTGGTAATTAGACTCCAATGACCCATCATGGCAGAATGAAATCCCAGCGGTGATAGGCTTTTAAGACAGGAACCCCTGGAGTCTAGATGCTGGTGGTGGTGAAGTTGGAGATGGAGGCTTGGATGTGTTCTGAGTCATCAGAGTAAGGCTGAGGTGGGGAGGAGGCAGGTTGCATGTATGAGAGACTGAAAGACAGAATGAGAGAAGAGCATTAAATTTTAAAGCACACAGGTTGGAGGCTGACTGACTTGCTGAAGGCGGCAAGAGAATGACTGGACTAGAGCAATGATGTCAGTATTGAGTTTGACAGAGTGGGAAAATGGAAGTGACGTAAAGAACAGACAAGCAGCCAAACACCCAGGAAGCAGGCAGAGTGATTACAGATCTTCCTTATTGAATTCAAAAGCCTCATTTTTGGATGGCAGCATAAAATGCGTTCACACACAGTGACTTCTCAAAATATTCCTGAGCACACGCAATGATTTCCATGACAGAAACATGCCTGTTTTTAATGCAGTGAAACCAAGAGCCCAGTAATCACAGGAATGCAATATTGATTTTTGGCCTTGTCCCTTGCATGCAGAGATTTCTCCAGATTCTCAGACTCTTTTGATGATATTATGTGCTGTAGTTGATGAGACAATCAAAGTCTTTGCCATGTTGCATCGAGGAACATTATTATGAAATTGTTTCGCAGTTTGTAGACAGTTTTTGTTTTTTATTTTGCAGATTGGTGAACCTCTGCCCATCTTTACTTCAGAGAAACTCTCTAAGATGCTCTTTTTATACCCAGTCATGTTACTGACTCTACTGCCAGTTAACCCAATTAGTTGCAAAATGTTCATCCTGCTGATTCTTTTTATTACCACTCACTTTTCCAGCATTTTGCTGCCGTATCCACGTTTTTTGAGACATGTTGCTACCATCGAATTCAAAATGAGCTAATATTATCACGAAATAGTAAAATGCCTCATTTTAAACATCTGATACGTCTTATTGAGAATAAAAAATGGGTTTATGAGATTTACAAAACATTGCATTCTGTTTTTACATTTTACACACAGCATCCCAACTTTTGAAATTATAGTTATACAAGAAAATTGCATATTACATCTAAAACTCTCTAAGTCTTGTTACCAAGGCTACGGAAAAAAGTATATTTAAAGCTTTATCGAGAACTTGAGTATATATTTTAAGAGGACATGGAAGCTTGAATTTTTAACGTGTTTACACGTTAAAAATGTTTACACGGAACAAAAATCATCGTAAACTCACCTCTGCATACACACACAGATTAACAGGCACACAAAACCCCACATAAGTATGTTTTACAATCCAGTTTTCATTTGCTTTCCTCCTATTTTGAGTCGAATTGTAACTTCCACAGTCAGTCGGGAGATGCTGTGTGAAGTCACGTTTTCCCTGTTGGCCTGACCTGCTTGTTTTTTACTGACAGTGAGGCACATCCCAAGGATGGTGTAATGCATGTGGATCTTGATCTGGTTAACATTACACAGGGAGTCAGGCTGTGGTTTATTCATAGTCCTTTATTGCAAGGAATCTGGAAGGCCTTTCACTGTGCATAATCATTCAGTGTGTCCAATTTTACTTTTGCCAGTCTTCCATAGCCCAGTTTCTCTCTTTCTCATATGCAGACAGAATAGCTGTATTTGCCTTCTCTGACTTGCATGGTCCGCTGATATGCTTTCAGTTTATGTTTGGAGCATGAGCACTCAGTAGTAGCCAAGGTAACAAGATATTAACATTTTACTTAGCTCTGTGTTTTCTGCTCAGAGATTTGGCATCTATAACACTAAATACAACACATAAGGTCATTACAACCGAGCTACCATGAGTAACACGTTTTTGGAATTATCTAAATTTAATCAAAATTCACAGCAGTGTTTATAAATGACCAAAATCGTCCTCTGTGTTAGGTATTCGAGCTGAGTCAGAGGGGCTGAACAATGCAAGCCTCACTCACAACAATAAGGTTCGAGCAATCCTTTGTTCCAGCTGCTATTAATGTGTTTAACAGCTTGCAGTAAATGAGTGCCATGTGTGATGGCATTACTTATTACTGCCTCGTGTTTTACTGTTACATATTTGATGTATTCATATAATGCAGATTTAATTTACACAGCTGATTTCTTGTGTGTGTGTGTGTGTGTGTGTGTGTGTAATTGTGTGCCCGTAAGTGAAGACATTTGTACAGCTGTTCTTGTTTCTCTTTGTCTGTATGTGTGTCTTGTTGTAGATGATATTGAGGGTGGAGGAGACGGGAATTAAAGGAAGTGTAAGACAGAGTTTCTCTACAGTGGTGGCCTTCACACATTTTTTTCTTTTCCCTGCCAAGTCACCTTTTATTGTTTTAATGCACGTTAACAGTGGGTAGAATGCTTCCCTGCTTCTGGCTGTCAGCTGCAGAAGAAGACAAGCCTCCTGAAAATTGATGGAATTTTCCAGATTCCCGAAGACATCATTCAGTAAAAAAAAGTAGTTGTCACACCGCATGTTTTCATATTTTGTTTATGCTTCTGTTCAATCCCCATTTACATATATTAACTGCTATATATAGAGACGCAGGGAGTTATATGAATAAATCTGTGTGAAGATGAAAGGTTAGTAAGTTTTTTTTTCCTTTAAAGGGGTTTCTATGTCCTACTTGTGCCACTTGAAGTAAAAGTAATGCCAAGGCCGTTCAGTTTGAGCACCGCTATGATAAGGCCAGATCGGGACGCAGCTATCTCAGTGTTAAATCTGAATATAGAAACAACTTCTTGCACAATCTTTTACTTCAAGGATGAACATATTTGAATTTGTTGGTAAAAGTCAAAGCCAGTGAAGAAGATTTAGTAATTTCTCAGAAGTATCTAATAGGATAGAATAAATAATACAGCAACAACTTTAAAAAAAAAAAAGGGGGGGGGGGGTCAAAGGTCAAGTGTGTCCAATTATGACTGTAACTGCAACTTGACTTCTTTGTGGGGACAAACTATCATAATTTAAAGACCCATGAAGAGTGTATTGCTTTTCTGTTGAGCAAAGGGGATTTTGTGTTACAGTATAATTGCGATTATTTTCATTCCTTATTTTTATAATGAACAATTTATTGTGGTGTTTAACAAATTAGCAAAAAGGAGATGTAATTTACCTCTTAGGCAAGAGTGTCCTGGTGCCAAATTTTCACTTCTGTAACTTAATTAGTCCAGATTTTTTTCAGGCTAACAGTGTGAGTGAAAACATTACAGTCATTGTTGTAATTATTAAGACTGCAAATTGTAACATAATGCAGCTGAAGAGCACCCCTGATGACTTTTGGAAGGTGAATAAGCAGCCTCACATGTGGAAAGAATTAATAAAATATTTATTTTACCAAAATTTAAAAAAATACACTTTTGTCTAAAGGCCATCCCAGTCTGACTTGAAAGTAATAACAGCTGGAGTAAAAATAGGTTAAACATAAAGTTCCCAGTGTCTGAAGTATCACTGAAGCGTTATTGTCAGCTGTCACAAATTTGATTTCAGGCAAGTGAGCCTACGCTGATAGTGTGAGTCTACCGTGAGAAACCAGATTAATGAGAAGTGCAGAAGTTTGTCAGGTCCTCTGATCAGTGTTTGGCTGGTCGATAAATGTATGTCAAGAAATTGAAGTGAAGCCCAGCAAGAGGCCTGGTGGCAGCTGCCAGTTAGTTGTAATTCAAGTTTGAAAGACATGTTCAGCGTATGGTTCAGATATCCGTTTGGCTCAGCATGATCCAAAAAAACTCTTTTGAAAACTGTTCTGCTGTCATTAAATTGTCATTTGAGATGGATTGGATCCTTTGTCATATCTTATAACATCCTTTTTTTTTCTTTTTTTGATAATGTTTGAACAGTTTTTGCACCTTCAACAACAGAAAATGATTAGAGTGCATGTTCTGTTTGTTGTTTTTTTCAGTCTATGTTTGAAGGAGAAGCCAATTATTTTAAACCCCTTGTCACATACAATCCCTCAGCTCTGCTGTCTAAAACAGAATCAGTCCACAACAATCCTCAGTGAAATCACTGCAGCATAATTGCCCTGTTCTGTTGGTTACAATAGTTGGCTGATCTTTATTGTCCCCGCTAGCTGTGTGGCTAGAATGCCAGCTCCTTGTTTATTATTCAAGCTAGCGGGACTAGCTCGAACATAAATAGATAAACGGGTGATTTTCTGTACAACTGCTGACCTCCTTTTCACTTGTCTGGGCCCTCTCCCTGCGATTTCTCAAATTGTTGTTCAGTTCTTGTCCAGCGCATAAGCTAGGTAATTGGCTGAAGCTCATTCTTCAGCCTTCTATTCTTGTAATTGCACTTTTCTGGCTTGAACATGCAAGCATTGATTTTTAGAACCTCCTATATAGCTTCTTCCAATAGGTGTTCTGAGAGCTATTTTCAGGAAGTGTAGCAGCCACATAAAAAGAAAAAAAAAAAAAAAAAAATCTCAAACTCTCCCAGCTATGACTGGCTCCTCGGTGTCTGAAGAAATGTTTGAGCAGATTTTCGCTCCCTTAAACTCGGCGCTAAAAGCAAACTCCAAATCGCGGAGGATGGAGATGATTAAAGAAAACGCTAAAACAAAACACACCTATTCAACATCTTAAGAAACAGCTTAATTGGGGTTAACTCTCTGTGTGGCATGCAGTGGTAAATCAGATTACCCGCGTGACATCAATTAGGGAGATTCCTGAGATCATCCGCAGCTCGTCCTTGAACTTTTACTTTGGAAATACTTGAGAAATACTGGGATCATCTTTGAAATCATTTGCCTTTTAATTCATCAGTATTTAATTAAAAAGAAAAGAAAAGAAATGCTGAGTAGCTTTCCACAAGATGAGCAAACAGATTTCAACACCAGCAGCTGGCACATTTCTCCGCTTAAAATGTCACAATTGTTTGTTCCCAATAAAAGATCATCAGATAGCCAGAATACTCTGTAAAGACTGTCATTTTGGGAGATAGCTTAACCCAGGTTGCCTAATATTCAGCCATTACAGCTGACTGAACAAGGGATGAGCATTTTGTTCCCCATTCTTAAAGTGTGAGAGGCTTTTTAGTGGCAAGGATGAATGACTGCAATCCATTATCATGTGAGTACTGTATCAAGACAGACTGAAACAACACCTGTGTCCTCAAAAAGAAAAGAACAAACTCATCCCACTATTATTTCCACAATTACGCTGTTTTTGATTTTTCTTCAGAGATCTACCAGCATCCTACCCCCCCCCCCCCCTTTTTTTTTAGCACTGTGGACCTTTGATTTCATAACAAATTTTCTATGCAACCCCTTTTTTTTCACTAAAGCTAAGGAAAAGTGTGAAGAAATGACTCATCATCATATCAAACTATAAACTGCCCAGAGCCTATTAGAGATATTACAGACAAACCTCTAGGATTCATAAACGTCAGCAGCTAATTTTTTTGTTACTCCCTATACACAATCCTAATGGAAAAATATGTCTAAAAAATACACAGGAGAACATTAACAGCAAAAGCCGAATGCCTGAGAACAAAGTGAATCGATCTCAAAAGTCCATACCCACCATACAGAAACAAAAATAAATAAAAAAAAACTCCCCACACACTGAAGCACAAGCTTCCCATACCATCACAGTCGAGTGGTTTGGCAGAGCGACAGCAGCAGCGGTGGTGTGGAGCTGTGTGCTGTTCTCTGTGCACTCACCTTTCACCTCCTGCCATTTTAGCCTCAGTGATTCCATCAGTGCACCTGAATACAGATGCCGACTTCAGCCCCGTGCTTTGTTCTTACCTGACGCACACGGACACCAGTGGAACAAACGTAACAGACAAAGTATCACAGGTAGGAAGGGGGGGAATGCAACAACAGTAAAAATCACATACAAGGCAATATGACAGCCAGAGAGACAGAATGCTGGTGTTGTTTGCTGCATCTTGACATTATTCGTTTTCCGCCTGTTTCACCTCATGTCACTCTGCTTTTTTTTCTTCTTCCACCTCGCTGTCCTATTTTCTCTCTGTAAAACCATCCCCCCCCCCCCCCCCCCCCCCCCCCCCCCCCCCCCCCCCCCCCCCTTTTGTCTGCATATCTGCCCTTTTGCAGGCAACTGTCTGTTATGTTATCTCTGAAATGCATGTCCCCATCAGGATGGTCATGGTACTACAGGGTTGCTGTTTGGAGCAGGCGTTACTTTTTTGTTCTCTTCTTGTGTGAACCGCTGAACTAAAACTTCAACCGCTGAGAATGCTTGTGTTTTATTGGAGTACAAGGAAAACATTTATTACGTCCCAAGACATGGAAATTCATTTGAATCCCTTAATCATGCATGAGTAGGTAGTGCACTTAGAAAAGCATCCAGTTTTTTGGGGTGAAGGTTACACTTCTTGTACACCACACCCAATATTTGTCATCCAACTGAAAGGTTACACACTTTCTCCAGTCATGATGAAATCTAATTGAAATTCACATCCTCCTTCCAGTGTTAGGAACTGTATTGTCTGTAACATCCTTATGACTTCAGAACATCATCACCAGATTTAAGATTTCATTTAGTGTCACATCTAATTCATCTGTTGCCAGTACAAATGTACTTACAGGAGCTGCTGTAGATTCAGAATACTCAGTAAGGGTTCATCTTGAATGTTTCACTAGTCCAGATTTGTTATGCAGTGCAATGGGAAGTTGACTGTGACAAAGAGGGTGACCCATTGCTATTTGAAGTATGTATGCATTCACTCCCTAACCCCCTTATGTCCTCGCTACCTCCCATTCTTTCTGTCCATCTCTCGTGAACGCTTAGTATTCCTCCTTACCTCCTCACCAACAGCAAACATCACTCTCATCAAAGGCTTTCGTCTTTGATCAGGTCTTCAAAGAACCATGTCATCAAAGTCTATCAGGTTAGATATTAACCGAGAAAGGCTAGAGAGAGTGGGAGAGATTGCTTCTAATGCCTCTGAGTTATAGCACAAATGCATGCAGTAACAGGTCACTAATTACTAATTACTGCTATGGGACACACACCAAAGCAGTAATTTCTGTTAGATGGTGAGAAGACGGGGTGGTTTGGGGTTAAGGTGCAAATGAGACAGGCATCACAGAGGCCTTTGACTCCGGTGACATTGCCACAGAGCAGTGAAAATGCCAGTGAAGTGGACACGAGGACAGCAGAGCACGCGTGAACATTTTACTTCTTAATCTTAAAAATAAACAGTCTTTCCTGGCGATACAACTTATGTGACATCATTGCGTATCCGATCTCAGATGCCAGATATTTAACTCGGTGTCAGTGATGTGCAGGAAGCCGAGGAGGATTTGCTTAGAGAGTAACAGAGGACAGCGAAGAGAAATGATCTCCATAGATAAATGCCTGTATCACTAAGTGACGCCCTCCCCAACTTTGCTCACTTTAAAAGAGACAAATTCTCATGTAATGTATCCATAGCAGCACACTGCATTACTCCTGTTCCCCAGTGCTGAAATATGAGTGCTATGTCACCTAAGGCTGCCAAGCTAACCGTTTGCCTAATATAGGAGGGAGCAACGCAGCAAAAGAGAGAGAAAGGGAACACTAAATGGCCTGATGGAAAGAGAGAGAAAGAGCGTTAGAGGCTCCCAAGGAATAGTGCCATCTGCATGTGAATGAGTCTCACCCGGGGAGATCTCTTTTGGAGAAATTAATGATCTCAGGAAAGCAGAACAGAGAATGTGTGCTCCATGGAAAAAGGAACGAGTCTCGTGTCAACCAGGTTTCTTCCTTTTGCTCTTTGTACTCAGCCAGATATTAAACGTCCGTGAGCTTCCTCTGGCAATCCTATGCATATCCGCTTGTTTAAATATCATTATTACACGGGGACTGCGAGGCATTTGGTGAAAGGGTCATAATCAGTGAACAAGAAAGGGGGATTATATTAAAAAGGGGGAGTGAGTTGTAGACTGGGGAGCTAGTTAAAAAATAAAAAAAGAAAGAGCGAGGCTTGTCTCAATAGCATTGACACCCAGCTGAGGGCTATGTACCTGGGCGGTGAGATGTGAGAATTCAAAAAGCAGGAACGGGCTAATGAAGGATAATCAGCCCTGCATTGTGGAGACCTCTATTTCTTACCCCGTCCCTCATTATTTCTTTTGTAGACACGTCAGTGTACTGCATGGCAAGGCTACATCAGAATTGTGCCTTACTGGTAAGCACCTTACTCAAATTAAAGGCTTGCCGTTTGCAAGGAGACCCAAGTTTTCACTTTGAAGACGTGGACGCATAACACCAGTCGAAGGTTTAGACTTTTGACTGGTATTACATGTCATATGTAATTGTATAATTGCAAACATTAACAATTTAGAAATTGTGGATTCATATAGTTGCTTTGATTATGTTTAGACTGCTATACTGTATAACTAAAAAAATATATACTTTCCTTGACCAAAATACTGCTGGTGCCATGTACAGTATGTTGTAAAAACGTAAAGTCTTTTATTGCAGCAGCATTTTCTATAAATTTCTCCTAGTCTTGACTAGCAGGCTGGGAAAGGCACAGCCTCCCTGACAGTAACTCTTACAGTTTAGCACTCGCATTTGGCTGTTTACAAAGTCTAATAAGCGTGTCCCGGTGGCAGGCCATGCTTCTGCAGAGGAGGAGATTGCATTTTAGCTCCATTGTGCGGCTTGTGGTTCCCTCATCAGATCTGACAGGCAGTATGACAAGTCCTATCTGCCAGCTAGCTGATAAGTGCAGCTCAAGCTACGTTTAGGTCTGCCTCAATCCAATCATGTGACAGTCGCAGTGAATGGCATTCACTCTCTGCAGCTGGGCAGGACTGTCCTGGCTCACTTGCTAACAGTGGAACATTTTAAACCATGGGTGGAAAGCTAGCCATGCAGAATTATAGTGTACTGTGTTAGATACGCTGTTTCAGCTTGAGCTGTGCTGAAGCTGATTTGTTTCTAATGGTGCCTGCAATATATTACATAGAGCATTGAAGGAAAGCTCGTGCATTAAGTTTCTTTTTTTTTCTTTCTTTGACAGGAGAAATAGTCGATCCACACATACTGCCTTGTTTTTTTCGCCTGACACTGATTCAATCAACTGTATCACTGGAGTCACATTTATGCATTAATTTGAAAGGGTCTCTTCTGGTGGTTTCAGTTTTTCCTTTTTTGTTGTGTTTTTTTTTTCAAACTTCCACTGTTTAAGAGGAAAAAAAGAACACGACGATGTTACGCAACAACCCTGACTGAACTGCAATTTTCAAACTGCCTCTGATCCGACAGAAACTTCAAAGTAACAGCGGTTTTACAGCAATTGTCGAGAGTTAATCCAAGCCATCACTCTTATCCCTTCATGTTAGAAGGTTACACAGATCCAGTTGTGTATAGAAAAGTTTTCAAGCAAAGCGCTGTTAGATCTACAGCACGGTTTTGGATTGTTTTTGTTGTAAGACTGCCTTGAATTGAGGGAGCCGCAGCAATATCGAGATCAAGCAGTCAAAAGCTGCATAAACGAGCCTGTCTAAAACGATTTAATTTATTAAAAAATGTTAAAAAGGCACAACAAATTCTAAGAATTCAAAGTGTACACAATTTAGGAAACAATGAAAAGCAAACAGAGAAATTGTGCTTACAAGCCAACAGTTACGCAGTTATCTTCCCTCTAATCATGTCATTGTTAATGCCTGAAAACCAACATTTTTTAAATTAGCAAAATATTCAAAAAATTATACAAACAATATGTGAAAACCTGTGATGTGAGCCACGAAATGATTCTCAGTTCCAACCTGCAAACGCAGCTGGGTTTTTTTTTGTCTTTTAAAAGTGGAAAACATTAATTTGGCGTAATCAGTATATTTGAGCGCGTCCCTGAAAAGTGGCGTTCAGGGACACAAAAATGGATATTTGTGCTGAGAAATACACACAAAAATTAAACTAGTCTCCAGAAATATGTATCACTTGATTAAAGGTCGTAACACTGAGTTGGGCTCCGTAGTGGTATCTCCAGTTGCTCCTGTTGGTTTTGACAGAAAACTACATGAATGTGGAAATAAATGATGGTTATTTCTTATCTTTTTATTTTAACGTATTACTTTTATTCTCCAGTTGTAAAAAGTTTTAATATTTTGTAAACTAAAATGTGCACTCTAGCCTACGTCTGGTGCCTCATCGTCGTAATTTAGCTGAACCTCAGTAGCAGTGGCTAGTATGGATGTATTCAAATAAAAGGCTCGTCTTGAATCATACTCCCTATCAACTCCAAATCCAAAAACATAAACGTCAGGGAGGAAAGTAGAGAATTTAACAGCCTATGGATGCGGCTGGACTTCTAAGCAAAACACCGCTAAAGCTGCACGGTTTGGCTTTTACTATTATTAAAAATTTCAGGCTAACTATCCAAATAGGCTACTTTTAATGTGCCTCATTTGCACAAGCACAAGTAGGAAAACACACTGTAAACAAAATGTGGCCTGCATGGCTTCAAACCTACTCTGTTTCATGGTAGGCCTAAATATGTTTGCAGCTCCATGCAAATTTTGGCTTTTTGGTTTGAAATAACTGGAAAAGGCCCTTTGTATACACAGTGAAGCAAAGGGGTGAACTGATCACCGTCACCCTTCATTGGAGGAGCCTCTATACTGCTCTATTAGAGCATTGTGTTCATTTTGCTTATTGTGGCCTGTTTGATAAAAAATACTGGTACCATTTAATCAAAAAGGATTCACCTTCAACTTAACTAACTTTTAAATCAAGATATGGAGGAATATTGTTAAAAGCCAAATGAAAATCGATAAAAGGCAGCGTGGCATTTGCTGAAGTGCCTCAAAACAAAAAGCATTATTATAGAAATGGCAAACTTGTGCAGTAATTGCTTGTATGGCTGCTTTGTGTGCCAATAGAGAGCTGAGCAATGTAAGCCAGCCCCATCATTTTGCTAATATATGGAGTTTTAAGAACACTGATGATTACTGTATATCAATTTATTAAATGCCTGTCATCTGCAGCACTGCAGATTACTGTACCTATCTAAAATGTAACAACATTCCAGATCATTAAGACTTATTATTTACAGGGGTTTTTTTTGTAAACGTGGGTTTTTTCTAGTATTTTTTTAGTAGAGTATTTCTCTGTATTTTAATTTTCAAATACAGTGAATGGCTTGAGCTTTTTTTTTTTGGGTTCGATTCCACCTTGGCCCAGGCCTCTCCCTCTCTCTGTGTGGAGTTTGCATGTTCTCCCCGTGCTTGCGTGGGTTTCCTCCGGGTACTCCGGTTTCCTCCCACATTCCAAAGACATGCACTTACTGTTAGGTAGGTTAGGTTAATGGCTACACTAAATTGCCCATAGGTGTGCTGAGTGCGTGAATGTGAGTGTTGAAAGGTTTCTGTCACTCCGTGTTGGCCCTGCAACAGGCTGGCGACCTGTTCAGGGTGTACCCTGCCTCTCGCCCTATGACAGCTGGGATAGGCTCCAGCCCCCCCGCGACCCTTAACAGGATGTGCGGAAGCGAATGGATGGATGGATGGATGGCTTGAGCATGCTTTAGCAACTTTCTGTTAGTCATTAGTTATTTAATGCAATATTATCAGCTGCATCCTGAAGAACATGGTATAGTGTTTGGAGAAAATGCTTCTTCCCAGCTCTTCTGTAGGGTCATTAGACAACACATTTAGTTTGTCGCTTAATTGCTGGTTTACTGACTGCTAAGTAAGAAGCAGTTAGATTACATATTAATTATAATTAAAGTTTCCAGGAGCAGGCTTAGCTCAAGCTTAAGATAACCGCTGGTTATGATGGTTTGGGATAATATATACAATGAATTGGGAGTGAGATCAAGTTATGCACAAAGATCATGTTGCATAACTTGCTTTGACTAAATGCCAGTATTTGAAGGCCCAGGAGTAAAAAAAAAATTAATCAGTAATTAAATCTCTATCACAAAACAATAATAACGCTTGATAATCACTAATAAATGTGCAATAAAATGTGATGTCATTGGAATGTAATTCCAAATTGTACTTCTATGGTGTCCAACTGCAACGTTGCTGTACAAACTGTCTTGAATATAGACACTTTTTTTTTTTGTTTGTTTGTATTTAATAAAATGCCCAGGACATCGACACAAAAACCACAAAACCAGGAACATAATAAATAAATAGAGTCAACAAAAACAAACAAATAATATGCAAAAAGATTTCTCCTTCAGGATTCTTTGAGGAGTTCAAATAATATTTTGTTAAACAAAAGTTTCCATGTAAAGCAGACATTTGTTATACACTCTGTGCTCAGTTTGTGTCTATAAGTATGGTGCAATTCTGGCCCAGCAATCCTCAGTCAGTCATGCTGACAATAGGGCTTCATGGAGGACCAAGCCAAGTCCAATTAACAAAGCCTGTTACCATCTTCTGTTGAAAAGAGCCACATACTGGGTTTTCATTTGGGAATATAACAGCAGAGATGTAATGTGCACTGACAAATGGTGTTTTTGACTTCCCCTCTGTTTTGGAGAGAAAGGAAGGTGATAGAAAAGAGAACTGGCAAATTCCACTGTAGCGTTAGCGCTCACATTTTGCTCCCTCCCGCCGAATCAACTCCCCCCACGCATTACAGCTACACGTGTTAGACTGATATTGTGGAGCTTTCTGCAAATTTGCAATCACTATAAAATCAGCGCACTTACACAACATTTTTCCTGCACAGCATCATGAAAAAAAAAAAAAAATAGAACATTTTCTAAGCGGGCGACTGAAAAACAAAGAAAGTGAAAACAATGGGGGACAAGTTGACAGTGTTAATGCAATGAACACGGAGCCTGTATTTTAAAAGAGAGTGAGTCTGTCAAACACTGAGTACTTAGACTGACACAACCCCCAATTTAAGGTCCTGGAGCTCTTTCTGGAGCTTCAAACTATCACATAATCTTTACTGATAAAATGACAGTGCCTCAAAAGACAAAAGACTGAAAAAAAAATAAAAAACTCGATCAACTTTTCTTGCATTTTTGCTGTGTTCCACCACATCACACTGTCTCCAATAATGAGAACTGCTGTTTAACAGGACCGGTAAAAACCTGAGGTTGCATGTGCTAAAAATACACTGTGTATAAAGGATTCCAAGACTGTATTTTCACTCTTTGTGAAAGCTTATGGTCGGCTGGGAAATTGTACCAGTCGAGGCAGTGGGTTTGCGCACTGTGTGGTTTGGCAGCCAGTCATTCATATGCCTTCTCAGAGTTTAGCAGTTTAACACCAAGCCTGTTAAAATGCCCCAGCAGCTGTCAATCTGGCGGCTATTCTGGCCTTGTTAGAACCTAGATATTGAGAGGGGAGGATTGCAGTCTCTGATATATAATGTGTTGCCTGCATACTGTCAAGTATAGTTATACAAGTTAGAAAAAACAACCCTCTAACAGGAGGCATGGCTGTGAGGGGAGATTTATCAAACAAGTGAAGAAGTCAATTGGTCAGAGGGTTAAGTGTGGATAAATGAAGGAGGCCAAAGAGAGATTATTTAGAATTCATGTCAGGAAGGCTGAAACACAGGAGACTTGGAGGGAAAGACTCTCAGCTTTCAGTGGGAGCTAGCTGCAGGGTCTCTAATAAAGATTGGAGCCTATGGAGCCCTTCCAGGTCAAAAAGCCATGTGGATCAAAGGCACACAGACTGCATTCCCACTGGCAAGTCCACAGGTGGTACAAAGTAGGAAACACAGTCTAGAAGTCAGAATTGCAGGGCTGAGGACTCCCTACAAATTCCCTTTAATCCCTGGCCTGGACCGGCTAACAGCAGTGTCTCTGCTTGAAGGGCAGGGTGGACACTCTTCTCACAAGGGTCAAGCTTCCTGCTGCCCACACTAGGACCATCCTCATGAAAAAAATGCCCTTTTTTTTTTCAGAGGCACGGAGGTTTTCCCACCTTCCTATCTTCTTCACAGCTGGAGACCTTTACCAGTGATGTTTCCGTGGACCTTGCAACTACATGGAGCTAAAATCACAAAGGACTTATTTTTCCATTTGTTGTTTCCATATTTACATTTTTGTCCTTGTATTTTGCAACCCATTCCTCTGTGCTGTTTCTGTGCACAGTTTACGCAGTTATTTTTCCAAGTACAAAAATGTAAATGTGGGACAGAGATGAAAGTCTTTTCTTTGCACTGGTGTACGTTGTTATCAGTGTTAATTACTTTGTTTATTAGAACTCCTTCTAGTGTGCTATATTAACACAAAGCTTGTTAGACACTTATCAAGACTTCACATATAAATTGTATTAAATTACCAAGGAACAGTGCACGCATTGTCTTCAAGGAGTATAAATGAAACTCTAAAAAATGTCAGAAATGTGGCTTTACAATCAAGAAAATGGGGGATTCTTTGATAAAATATTAACAACATATTTGCAATTCATATAACAAAACAAAACAAACATCAAACTTTAGTTTCAAGTCTGTGCTTTTAATTCAAGTCCGTAAGTATTTGGACAGTGACGCAGTTGCCGTAGTTTTGTTTCTGTACTTGACTACAGTTCATTTTAAATTAAGCAATCAAGATATGATTCTACCTCCTCAAGAGTGTTCTTGACTTGGCTAAATGTTGTGAATGAGAAGGAAAGAATTCTGCCATCTGTGTTGCATGGTCTTCAAGCCTTTTGGTGTCTCTGAGCTGACCAGCGTAGTTTTACTTTTTTACTTTTGGAATGCACCAATTTTTTGATTTGGGCCGCTCCAAAGTATCCCCACTTGTCACAACCAAGATATGCAGAAGAGCATCTGTGAATGCACACGGCACATCAAACCTTGAGGCAGATGTACTGCAGCAGCAGAAGACCACACTGGGTTTGACTCCTGTCAGTTAAAAATATAAACAGAGGCTACAATTTGCACTGGCTCACTAAAATTGGACAATAGAAGACTGTAAAAATATTACCTTGTCTGATGAGTTTCAATTGCACTGTGACTTTAGGATGGTCGGGTCAGAATTTGTCATAAACAACATGAAAGCACAGATCCATCTTGCTTTGTTTCAGCTGTTCAGGCTGCTCCTGGAGGTGTGATATTGTAGGGGATATTTTCTCCTTTTCTTTAACTGCCACCGCCTTCCTAAGTATTATTGCTGAACATGTCCATCCCTTTATGACCACAGTGTACCTGTCTTTTGATGGCTGCTTCCAGGAGGATAATGTCACAAAGCTGAAATAATCTCAATCTGGCTATTGCAGTATTTGATAGTAAAATCATTGTAAGAAAGGGAGTGATAGGCTGGCAGAAAGTGTGTGCACTGGCACTGTGCTATTTAGTATTTAGAGACAATTACTATTTCTCTCCCTACATGCACCAATACCTTCTTTTAATCCTCTCTTCGACTGTACGCAGTGATTAAGTAAAAGCAATCGGATCCTCCTCATTGCTGAGACATGTCAGCCAGATCAATAAAAATGACAAACTCTTAATGAAGGCCACTCTTCATTCCATATAATTCCACCACTCCTCCTAGTGTGAAAGCCTTGGCGCACCATATGCCATTTAATATTTATTTACACCCAGTGAAAATCAATAAATAGATTTTAAGTAGAGCTGGAAGACACCAGTTTGCCCTTTATCGCTCTTTTTAATGAAGGTTTTAGTCCCTTTGGAGATGGGAGGGAAATTTGTAAATGCAATGAAATGCACTTCAAGCATTTTGGGGTGAAAAGAGAGTGGATTGAAGTTGTGTGTGTGTGTGTGTGTGTGTGTGTTAGAGAGAGAGGAAATGTGTGAATATGAGCGTGCAGCTTTAGCAGTGTTTGTGGCTACACAGACAAGGAGAGAAAGTCTGAATCAGGGCTTTCAGTAATCAGTGTCACATTGTCAGGGAGGCTGCATTTGACTAATGAGAGGTGCTGACAACCTCACTGCATACTCCCTTGGCTCTGCTGAGTGGGACAGATCTGTTTCAGGGCCTTTGTCAGGTTCAATCTCTCTCTACTCCACTCTCTTTCCCTCCCTTTACTTCTTTCTTTTTCTCCCTCTCAATGTCAGGGAGAGGAATGACCAGTGGTCAGCCCCAAGGACACCCCCTGGCATTCCACATGGTAACAAATTGACCATGGGGGACAAGGTGCCTTAAAATTGCCACGTAGATGAAGAGGTTTTGAATGTTCCACTCTCCCCCAAGGACCGGAAACTGCAGATTTGGTTGGAATCACAATGACAGAAAAGAAAGGGCGAATGTCATAATGTCAGAAAATAAGCAAAACAGGAAGGGAAAGTTGGGCAGAGCCAATTTTAGAGGTGAGAAAGTCCAGAACTGATTGAATAGCCAAAAGCCCATATACTGACATTCTGTAGTTACCTGTTCAGCATGTTATATATCAAAGGCCACTGAACAAATCCATCTATAATATCCTGTGCTGTTCAGATAAAATATTGTACAGTTCACCTCTATGGGGTGAGGATTAACTTAAAAATGTTTTTAAAAACATCTACTGTAATACTTTCCAGTGTGGTTGCATCTGAAGTGTTTCCTGAAAAGACATTTTTCTGTGAATTTCAGATTTTTGAAAGACAGCAAAATCAATCTTGTTATGAAATATATTTAATGTCACCCTGTTAGAGGTTAAATCTGCAGGGTGGGGGAATATTACAGTGGGTCTCAGTGGGTTTCAGTGGGTCTCGGACACATAAACTGACAGATGGCGCCCAGTGAAAATCTCAAAAGTGTTTCTTTTTGAAAGTGTAGCATTTCTACAATTACAATATATATAACTGTAATCAAAATATTTACTGCATTTCAATGCAATAACAAGCGAGTGTAATCTACAGCACTTGCTACAAGTTCAAGAGAACTGCTGCTAAATTTATAGGTACATACAGGCTCTATCTGTTTTCCATCTTAATGTAATATGACAAAGTAATTTTGGTTTCACTCCCAAAAAGTGCCAACAAGACTGAACATGCAGCTAACGAAGGTGGTGCTGATGTTTCAGCTTCAACTGTCTGTTTGAATATAATATCAATAGCCTACCCCAGCTAGAGAGCAGTGTTATGCCCCATCTAGGGGTGGTCGAATCGCACCGTCAAAGTGAGCCATCTACACCAAACAACCGTGGACCGGGGAAGCTGTAGCAGCAGGTGCATTTGCTGCTCTCATCACAGAAACCTGCCACAGGGATGGACAAAAAACAGGTGTAAGAATGGAATATGCACAATACCTGGGTTAATATGAAAAAAAAATGCTAAGCTGGTTTGTCAACAGTCAAGAGTTTGCTGCTTTCTGAAAATAAATTAGGGGTACACCTGGCAGAATGGACAAATGGAGATGTTTGTGTGCCAGATGGTAGGCAGTTATGTAAAAAAGGACAAAGTAAGCTTTGCTCGGGAAAGAGCAGTGAAAATGGTCTAGGCAAGGCAAAATGACACCTTACCATGCCTTCTCTTTTATTTGTGCATTGAAATTTGGCACCCATTGAAGAGCTTGGCCATCACTTTTCAATTTCATGGGGAGCTTGACAGAAACCAGACCAATCATGTGAACTAAGGCCTCACTGGTCCATAATTTTGTAAGGAAGAGCATTATGTGGTAGCTGTAAAATGTCTCGGTTTGCAGGTACTTGGCCTGTCTTGCAGCCGGCCTTCGTAGCAAACAACTTTTAAAGGCACAGAATATAGAAGAAAACAAAAAACGAAGTAAAAACATTCAGATTATTTAAAGCATAACCAAATGTTATCCATTTGGTACATTGCAATGCAACAGATGTGCCTGGTTGTGTTATCAAAGAAAATTTGTAGGACACAATAACTGAAATGTCTGCCTTATGAAAACATATGGTAATTAATTACCGCATTTGATTTATATAACTTCAAGCAGTTTTAAGGCCTTGTACTGTAGAACAAAGAAAGAAATACAGCAAAGGAAGAAAATACAACAGTGCTTGTCTCATATAGCTGCGTGGACCATCCAATGCACCAGGACACCCCTACCCTCACCCAGTCCCCACTGTCAGAGGCGATTTCACTGTCTGCAAGTGTATGATAACATAAAGATTTAACAGTGTCTCAAATGGGATTCAGTATTATAGGGTTAGGTCAGCTCAATACCGCCGGTATTAACTGATTATTCTTGTTTCAACTCCACTGGAACCCATCTAGGTGTTCTTTTAGCACAAGGGATCAATGGAAATAAAGTTAGAGTGGCTTAAACATTCCCGGACTCCCCACCTGAAGATGTCACTCATGGAGTTGATTTGTTGCCGTACCATGTGGCTCACTATTGAGAGTATATTACCGGCAGTAAGGTCTGTCTCTGTCACAAAATGCAGTTAACAGCCACAGCACATTTGTCAGGTCTGCTCCCTCTGCTAATCGGACTCAGACCTGTTTGTTTGTGTATGTCCCTCTATAAAAAAACAAAAACAAAAAAAAAAAACAAGAAAAAAAACTTTAAAACATCCTTGACACCAATCAACACCAATCAAAATGCCAAAGGCACAGAAAAACAATACACTCATGTGTACTGTCATGCGGTGTGTGGTTCAGATAATGGGAGCTTTTCTCACTCGAGTCGTCTTAGCTGGCTGTCTCCAGTCAGGTCGACCTCTGAGCTAATCAGGCCGTCTCAGTTCTTTAGATGCCCCCCCATGGGACAACACAGCCCCAGCACACTTAATTGGTTCATTTGTTCCGTCATGTTTTGCTGGGCAGAGACAGAATGAGAGGAAATGCTGCACGTGGAACCATTGTCTCCATGCACGTCTCCAAGGACGAGAGAAAAGAGAAAGTGACACATGAATGCTCTCCCAGATAGATAAATAGTTGAATAGAAGCAAGATAAAGTGTTGAGGGAAAGGATGAAGGCAATTCATTTATGGCTACACGGGGGAAGTTTCATTTTTTATTTAATGTGTGTGTTTATTAGCTAACATACGTAGCTTTACCATAGAAGATCAAGGACTCTTAACTATCTTATGATCATCTTTTCACAGCATTTGATAATTCAAATATATGTTTAGGCACACATATACTGTGTAGCAGTGATTCCAAACCACCTGCAATTACACTTTAATATAAAAAATATATACATACCTGTTGATTCAGCTGTAGCACATAAACATTACATACTCATTTTCCCCTTGCGAGCATTGGTTAGCAGATGGTTGCCGGGCTGAGGTCTTACCCTGCTACTGCTGCAAAGTAAAAGAAACTAGTACAGGAAAACATGCACACACATAGTTGTGTGCTGCAAAGCTGTCTGGCTGCACAAAAAGATGACCTTGAAGGGGATAATGACCAAATTTATATGTTTTGTAATTATATCACCGAACTTCTGGACTGCAAACAGTTTACAGTTTAAATAGTAAAGCAAATACAGTCAATAAACCACCGTGGGTACACATCTGAATAAAAAAAGAGTTTTAAATATATGCTTCTATTTGTCCTATACTGACCTCCACCACTGTTTACTGCATGCTTGCACATAAAGAAATACACAAGAAGAAGATCCAGTTACTGCAATATAACACAGTCACATCGAGAGCTTAGCTGCCATAGTGCCTCTGCGTGTGCTCCCCAAGCTTATCACTTCCATCTGATAAATGCGTAGATTGGATTGGGAGGCAGGCACGGGGAGAGGAAGGGGCAGACAGAAAGTAGAAAGCTGGGGAAACCAACCAAGGCACCATGCAGCTTAATTCTCCTATGCCTGCTCCTAAGATTATCTGCATGATTTTCCAACATAAAATAAGATAGATAAATAAAACCCAGAACCGTATTGAATGAATAACAATGAAAAACCATAAAGGCTTCTGGGCGTCTCCAAGTAATTTATTCAC
Organism: Archocentrus centrarchus; assembly: GCF_007364275.1. Taxonomy (NCBI): domain Eukaryota; kingdom Metazoa; phylum Chordata; class Actinopteri; order Cichliformes; family Cichlidae; genus Archocentrus; species Archocentrus centrarchus. The sequence goes on along the minus strand of NC_044355.1, from coordinate 23,214,474 downwards.
CATTTGCTGGAATACCTGGAGCGAGAACAATTCGGTGGTGGAATTGAAGGATGAAAAGAATAGAATATTATGTTGTAGTTGATGGGTATAAAATTACATCTGCCATTAACTCTAAGCATAATGCTACCATGATAATCAAATGATGCCTCATCAATATTGATGATTAGTGGTAGAAGGAAAAAACAATGGCACCTGATTAGTGATAGTGGGGCGTGATAGTGTGGGGCATGTATTTGGCTTGAAATTGCACCAGGTCTCTGAGGACAGAAAACTTCCAGGAGGGGAACATCACTTGCTCCCATCCACATCTAAAGTGAGCCAGCAAACACGTGTAATAATGGTAATTGTTGGAGTGCACCCACAAGGTTGATGAGTCTGTTCATGGTTTTGTTTGTTTTTTAGCAATCTACTGTATGGACCACTTGTGTAAACACCCTAAATTCGCTTCAGATTCGGTCCACAGAAAAGAAACATTACGGGCCTTACTGAGATTACCCCCAGAAACAATCTGTAACCCCTGCTCTGTTCTGCTTCTGTTTCTCCATTTCTAATCTAAAGGTTCATTTATGGAGAATGATAGCAGCATATTCAAAATAAGACAAAAAAAAAGGGAGAAAATTGAAAAACAGTGAGTGAAGAAACCACTTCACCTTATCTTCTCACATGTCTTTTCTTGTCCTATGTGCACGATACTGAATCCAATCCTAAAGATTAGCACTGTCAGTGAAGAGATGACACACGCTGCACGGCACAGGGCTACAGAGAATGATGATAGCTAGCACACTCACACGGTGACAGATGGATCAGTACTAACCAGCAGACACCATTAAACTGAACCTTGTGGTGTTGAGTGGAGTAGCTATGCAGTGAACAGGACAACTCCACTACTACTCAGAGGAAAGCGCTGTCAGCCAGCTCTTTAATGACCACTTACAGCAGAGGGATGGGCCAAGTCCAGCTCACACACTCTCACCTCCAGCAGGAGTTACATGGAGATAGAACCAGTCTTGGCTTGTGCCCTGCTGTCACAATCCGAGTCTGCTTTGAAAGTGGCACATCTGGGCAGAGGATGATGATGATGGTGGGCTGGTTCTGCTGTTTGGAGGCTGGGCAGGGTCTGGAGCAGTGCTGAGTTATACTCTGGAGGAGCTCTGGTTAATGGAGGCAGGTCTCTTGGGACATCTGTTTCTGGTGAGCAGGAGAGACACAGAGAAAGATTTGTAATAGGCAAGGGGCTTTCAAATGCTTTCTTGTATATAATTGGTTACTGTACAGTAGCTTGCACACAGATTTCTTGCTTGCACATCTTTTTACAAACCACTTTGGAATACAAACTAGTTTATGCAAATTAGAGGCACTAAGCGCAGAGCCACACATCTACAGCCTCCCACCTTTGGCATCTAGCGACCAATCTGCGTCATGCTGACAGATCTTTCTCCGTGCCCTCTCTAAAACTGGGAGAATGTCACAGCACTCACATTACTCTCACAAAGATGGATGCTGCAGCAGCAACATCGCACGGGCTGCAGCTCAATGACTTTGCTAACCTTTTACACCAAATCAGGCCTGCAGCTAGTCGACACAGTGCTTATCTTTGCAAATATTGTAGCGCTGATAACTAGGGCTCTCATAACCTATTTGTACACATGTACCCTAAGGATTGCTCAATCTGTCAGAAACACTAGATTTATGGACTCTAGCCACTGCACGTGTAAGTGTTTTGTTTTATATTTGGAAAAGGTGGCAAAAATAGTAGTGCTGTCAGAGCTGCCACATTAGGGCTAAACCCATATTTTCTTTAAGATTATTTCGTTTTTTTTAATCATTTAAATCTTAAATATTGTGGTCAGGATTAGCAGGATTAACTAATCATGTTTACATAAGATTAGCAATTACTGTAGTGCATTTAATAAAGTTAAGTGATCAGGTATTTTGTACAGAGCAGCACTAAAAATCAAAGTGGGACAGTTATAAACAAAACAAAATAAAAGCATCTTGTCATCTCATTTATAGCTGTTGGAAGCCAAAACAAAATCTGAATAATCGCAATAGCTACTGGGACTTTTTTTTTTTCTTTTCAAAATGCACTATTTCACCTGTAAAGAAAAATATGGGTTTTTTTTTTTGTTGCAGAGGGATGAAAAGATAGTCAAAAAGACAGTAAGCGCCGCGACCCACAGGAGCATAGTTAGTTGACTCAGTCCACGAGGGAGCAGTCTCGCAATGACGCTGTCAGATTTGTTCTTTTTTGTCCACAATCCACATACATACAACATAGTGTTTGATAGACAGAGACCCTACAGTCTGGGAAAACCAGACAGAAGGGAGATGAAACAGCTAAGTCCCGCTGGAATATAGTGTTCAATTGAGCTACGGCCTAAGTTTGAGGCTTATATCAAAAACAAAAGTAGCGACTGAATAAAAAAACTGACATATTTGAACTTTTCATCCATCCTGCAAGTCTATCAAGTTGGCTGCTTTGAACTGCATAACTATATGAAAGAAAAGCAGCTGCAGTCCTCTGGAATTATATCACATTTAGTAAATTTAGAAATTGCGAGTGATTCATTTTCATTTTTACACCCAACAGCTTATGATAAGGAGGCTGAATGGAAAGAAAAGCTGGTTTATTGGCTTATTACGCTTGTGGAGCGGCTGTCCTGTTCTGGACCTGGAGGATGAACACCACGTGTTAGCTCCCACCAGCGTTATCATTAGATTTAGCCAGCACAGGGAGACAGGGGATAGGCCTGATCCATCCCCTGCCTCAGGACTCTATCTCTGAGGAAGCCACACAGATTTGCCCTTTTGCTGGAGGCCATGGGGTGCAGAACCTGCAGGGCCAGATCCCTTTTTAAAAGGCAAAGCTATGGTCTGATGGCAAATTCCTTCACAAAGTCGTGCTCCCTTGAGAAAGGTAATGCTTGCCACTCTTAGCCCATGGTGTCGCTGATAAATCTGTCATGTAATGACAAACAGCAGGGAATAGTCATAAGTCAGATTCAGTAAATCACTGGCCTGAAATGGCACACTTAATGTGACTCATGTCAACTAACAAGCCACAGCATTTTAATAATAAGACGTTAGCCTTTCATTCCTGTTCAAAGCTGTGACACACTGTAGGATATCACACCTCTTTTCCGATATCAATATACCAGCTTCTATTGAACAGTTCCGTGGCGTGTGAATTTTACTACACATCCACACAGAGTTCACTCAGGGTCTACACAAATGAGACTGTCTCTGGGGAAGATGATTGGCTGGAGATTGCAGTGGCAAGGGCTCCCACTGAGGGACGAATGTACAATGGGGCCCTGAGGGGCCTGCTGAAGAAGGGCGTTTAGCCTCCAAGTGGCCCCCTGTGGTAACTCTATCTCAGGGGTAGTGGGGGGCCCTCAGCTGGGGCTAGTGGAGGTGTGTAAGTCACTGTTCCTCCCCTCCGGCTGTACCACCTCCCCGAGCTGGGAAATAGAATTGGTGACTGATGCTTTGGGTTCTTTTCCGGCTTCTTCACTTGCTGGGTGGGAGTACATTGTGTCGCGTGTTTGAGATAACCTTGAAGAGCTCAGCGACAGATAAAAGTGACACCTAGGTGGGGGATTTATCACATACTGAGGGGCCCTAATAATCTTAAACCTAGCTACGTGTACAGTTGTTGCTTCTCAAACATAAAGTGCTTCCCCTATTTAAGGGTGCTTTAATCATTAATTGTTGTAGATATTCATGATATTAAAAGAACATGCATGAAACAATCCAGCCTCATGGTGGTATTCTAAAAGACTAAAACCATTAACTGTAACCATTGTCACAGTTATCTTTACCTTTCCACATTTAAATGCAGGTATTTAAGTTATTACAGTTCAGCAAAATGCAGGAAACCTCAATGATGAAACCACTGGATTCCCTCAATTGTCCATGGTTAGAATTAAAAGTTGCATTCTGAAAATTATATCACGGTCAAAGCTGTTATAAAACTTCGCCTTGTGAGTCTTGCAGATTCTAAAATGCAGTGGAAAGAGCAAGGCTGAAGGCGCTGACTCCTGTAACTGTCTGCCTCACCTCATGCCTGTGCTAACCTTGCTCCTGTGTCAAGCTAGACTCATATCCTTGAGGTGGAAGATGGGGTGAAGATGAAGCTCATAGAATGTATATGCAAAATGTATATGAACAGTAACAACAGTAGCAGTAAGGGTTAAGTGTCAGCATACAGTAGTTTTCAGATCAGTGGTGTGAGCTGGCAAGGCAACAAAATTGTGCACAGAGCATTTAGGTAGACTCTCATGATCAAAAGGGCAACCTGGGTATGTGTTGCAGTTGAGTGTATGCTCACCGCTCATATTGGAACTGGTATGCAGGCTTTGATTCATCTGCCTATGCCTGTAATGTGACCAGTTTGGGGTAGTTATTTATTCCCTTTGTTGATAGAAACCCTTTTTGTAATTCCTGCTAATAAAGTTTTAAGGATTGAAATGTATTTCTCACATTTGGTTCCTATATCTATGCAGCAGTACGAGTCGACAAAGGTATAATGTGTAGATGTTAACAACTGTAAAATACAGATGTAAATGAGAATAAAAATATGCATAAACCTAAACAGCAATAGCAGACCATGAAGAGAAACGTGGATCCAATCTCTGTAACACTGACAGCTGCAGAGTACCAGCACACATTTGGCTGGCACCAGAGGGTGGTTCCTTTGCACTCCCATTCATACCTACAGTCAGTTTACAGCTGAGTTTATAATTCACCTACACCATAACTGTGCACAGAACATTTTGAGGGGCCAAAAAAAGGAAGGAAAAAAAAAAAGCAGATAAATATTTATTTAAAGAAAATTGCACACAATACCACACCTTTCATTTGCTTACATAAGCTACTTACTGAGCGCCCTCATCCTCCTTACTGCTAGATAACCTGATCCAGGACAGTAGAAAGCTGCTGCCCTGTGCTGCCTGCTGTAGCTCCCTTTCTTTCTGTTTTCTAACCTAATCCTTTCTCAACAGTGTGCTGAAATCAGAAAGTGCATAATCAACATTGTACAGGATAATTAAGGGTTAATTTGTATTAAAATAATATATAGCACTTACGGTAAATTTTTAAAAAATGATATAGATAACTAAGTGACTGACACTGACAAGCTGACTTTAAATGTGCACTTGCCTTGTGCGCTTGCATTTTTGCACTTGTACTTTCTCTCCGAACGCGTGGTAGCATTTCTGTCAGGTGGTGTGCAAATTATCCAAACTAATTGGGACATCGTGCACGAACTGTCTCCATCATCTCTGGCTGTTGTGTTTCTCTCTGCAGCAGGTCAGACTCACACACGCAGGCGACATTCTGCTACTCATGTCTCGTGGAGCGCCCACATCGCTGGACACTTGGTTCAGTTGCCCACACACTGCGACTGGATGTGTGTACTAGCTTTTTATCACAGTGTGTGCTTGTGAGTTCATAATAATCTAAATGATGTTTGACTACACCTCTAAGTAATGGAAATAAAGACAAGTCTGTTAGATTTCTGGAAATTCTGGACATGTTGACATGTATGACTCCAGACAGACCACCTCATTCTTTTCTGTTATCAGGCAAAGGGCCCTAATGGTGTTCACCTGTACATTTTAAATCTGACTTTACATAAGCTAATGGTGGGATATTATTGCTTACATTTGGTTGACTGTATGTAGTCAAACACGGATGAGGCTGGGGCAAACACTACCAGCAGGAAAAGCAGGTCAGAGACATGATGCTGCTCCTCAGGGTGCTCGACTGGCATAAATAGTTGACTCTGACGACAGGGAAAGTTGCAGAGGGGGTGCAGGCGCATGTGGTTCAGCAGAATTATAAAAATGCAGTTGCTGGGCATTTCATGCTTTTAATTGGAATTGGTGCCATGAGCAAAATATAAATGAAAATGTAAAATTATAAAGCAGAAATTGTAAAAAAAACTCTGCCTTGCCAAAAGGGCGCTTGGGTACAGACATCCACACTACCAGCAAAGCTCACATAACACCATGCTCCACCCGTGATCAGAACAACTGTATCTTTCAACCTATGCAGCATTGAATTTGCCTCACAGTAAAATAGCTGTGACTCCACGGCTAAACTAATGTTTCAACAGCAGGAGAGTGAAAGTTTCTCTAACGCACTCTGACATGGCTATAGATGAACATCACGCTTCGGCTCCTTCATACAAATAATGTATGTGAACCACGAACATCACAGATTTGCAGTCTATTTGCATTGCCACACCACAATGGCTACGGATGCTACGACGACGTGTGCCGAGTGTGTGTCTGTTTACGGGAAAGGGACTGTTCAGCTGAAACATAATAACCACTGAGTGCGCTTAATAAATCCAGTGTGAAATCTACGATTGTAATGCAGCACGTATGAACCACACATTTCATTTTAATGGTTATTGTATCTTACACGTCCAAAACGATGCGTTTGATCAATAACAATATGTTGCATCATACATAAAGTTTCCTCAAAAATCAATCCAAACATTTCTGCCGGTGTGTTTGAGTGCAATGATTCAGTCTCATTTAGCACAATGCAGTGCAGAGAAAGATGAGACAGCACACTAGGATAGCTGTTGATTACATGAATTGATTTCCTGTTTAGAGTCCCTAATGACATTATGAATCAAGTACAACTTACTACAAAGTATTTAACAACTATTGTCATTGATGTTTGTCACAGTGGTGTGTATTGGCCAGAGGACAAAACACTGGAAGCTGTGATGGATTTGATACTTGTCTGAAGTGTGGATAAATCTAGAGCAGAGTGGGATGAAGATAACAAGGTAAGGCAATAGACTGGCATTGTGCCACTTCATCTTTCATTCTCTGTCTTTTCCAGTCTTTCTCTGTCTTTACTGTATCATTCTCTTTCACACCCCTCTTATCTCACCATCTATCTTTTTGTCAGCTTTCGCCCTCTTTCACAATGCCAGCACATCTGTTTCAGTCCTTTAACACCTCTGCTGTGCAGTGAATGATGTTGCCCTTAAACCCCGAAACATCAGAGAAGCCAAAAAGCAGGGCAATAAAATAGAATCTCTCTCTTAAGAGCATTCCAAAGGTTCTTAGCTATTGCCCACAGATAGGTGTTAACATCATTTTTCATTGTGGGAAACATTCCCCTTCCAAGGAGAAGTGTAACTTTGTAAAACACATAAGTGATAAACCCCCCTAACTTCGCTTGTCTCAGGCGCTGACTGATTTACTGTAATTCTCTTTATTTTCTTTGTGCTGAGTATAAAACACAGCTCTGGATTGGAGTACAATTGCAGTGAAGGTTGTTTTCAAGAACAGGAAACTACACTTTTACAATCAGTCTCAATTCAATAGCGTAATAAAAAAGGAAAAATGGCACGGAGGTCATTTTGCTGATGTGATGTGAAAGAGACTCTTAACGGTAAAATTTAATCTTGTATTAGACGCTCTTCTTCTTCTTCTCCTCTTTTTTTTTTCTCCCCTCTGATTAAATGCGATAGGCAACACAACACCTTTGCCATTTCTTAATGCAAATCTTCCTTTCAGCCCAATTAGCCTGTCTTCCAGAGCGCGCACTTCTATCTAAGCTGTCACTCGGCGGGGCTTAGCCTTCACAAACTGTGTTTTTGCTTTAGGGCCCAATAAGGACGCGACTCGTTCGGCTACTGACTGCCAGACAAGCATGAAGAATTTCAAAATTATGACAAGAAATCTGTGACTGAAGAGTGACAAATGCAGTGAACTGTCACAGAGAAATATTTGGGTTATCCAAGTTTTAAAAGTTATGGAGGTGCCATTTAGTAGTCTGTTATCTGAACTGTGAACTGTAACAGCTCTAGCCAAACTTTCCCATGGTCCTAAATATCAAGAAGTATCTCTAAATGACAAAGTTTAAAATGAGAAGTAAAAATCTTTTAAACGGCTGTTAAGAGTACTAGTGGTACTGTAACATGCTCAGATACTGCAGATACTAATATCATAAGAGTTCAGCTGAAGTTTAATATTGTTGATGATATTGGCATGGTAGGCTATTAGCCTCTACTAAGAAGGGAAATGCGTCTTCTATTCATAAACAAAATCCTAATTTCTTCATATCAAGCAAAAGGGAACTAGTAGCAGTGATTTATTGAAACATGTGCAAATATAAGTGGAAATACCGTAAAAAGGAAAAAAAGTCTGTACTTGAAAGTCAGTATTTGTCTTGAAGTATTGAAAGTCAATATTTGGTATGACTTTTATTCTTGGCCTTTATTCTTCAGCACAGCCTGAACTCTCTCAGGCAGCTTTCTTCTCTTCTTTAAGCAGTCTTCAGGAACAGTTCTCCAGGCTTTTTTGAAGGACATTAAAAGCTCTTCTATGGATGTCGGCTGCCTTTTGTTGTGTTCTCTGTCACGATGATCCCACACTGCTTCGATAATGTTGAGATCCGGGCTCTGGGGAGGCCAATCCATGACTGATGACGTTTCATTGTGTGCCTTCCTATCCAGGTGTGCTTTTACTGCATTGCCAGAGTGTTTAGGATCATTGTCATGCTGAAAAATGAAGCCATCAAATGCTTTCCACCGTGGTAGTGTATGGTGGATCAATTTTGGCAAGATCCCCAACACCACCAGCTGAAATGCAGTCCCAAAACATGACAGGGCCTCCAACGCGCTCTTTGTACTTAATGAACCACATTTGATAAACTTCAAATTTGGATTAATTACTCCATAAGACTTGCTACCACTGATTTTCAGTCTCCCTTCCTTAAGAACGGCTTCTTGCCATTTCTGATGAAGTTTTAGTGAACAGCAGAGGGATCAGCTGAAGGGACAGATGGATCTCTCAGGTCCTGTGTCAGGTCTCTGCTGCAATTTTTCCTCTTTCTTAAGGACACGACTTTCAGATACTGTCTGTCTGCTGTAGGTGGTTTTTAGGCCTGACACTTCTGCTTTTGTCATCTACTTGTCATACCTCTTTAGGAATCACCAAGTTCATGAAAATGCAATTTTATGTCTGTCAAACTGTGATATCTTTGGCATTTTTTAAAATAGATTCAGCTAAGAAATGAGAACAAATTCTGTGTTATTGTGAAAGCTGATAGTAACAAAGTGCTTATAGATACAATTCAAATTTCTCTGCTAAACTGTGATATGTGTAAATGCAACACTGGTTCATTCCTTGAGTTAGGTGCCTATTTTATGCTTCAATGAATCACCGGTGAGTGTTAAGTTAACAAAACAAAACACATCCCTCTGTGTACAAGGACTGGACTGAACTGAAAACAAGTGAAAAAGCAGCCAATGACCAAAGAAAAACTTTGAAAGAACTTCAGAAAGCCTGGAGAACTACTGCTCAAGCCCACTTTAATAAAATATAAGAAAGTCTGCTTTTGAAGCAAAATATAAAGACATGAAAAGTGGCTCCACGAATGGCATTTACCTAATCTCAAATAGCTTATTAATATTAACGATTTGAGCTTTTACTGTCTCATTTGTTATGGACCAAGCTATCTGTCGATGATCAGTAAATACCTACAATCTGCACTGATTACATTAACTGCATTTTCGATTGTGTAATATGCAAGAAATGAGCTATTAGGTTAACACTGGTTGATGCTGTATCTTTACAGCATAACATTAACATCTGTGGAGCCGCCTCAACATCGAGATCAACGCAAATATTTTGAGGATTACTTTTTCTGTTACCTAGCATTATGTAGTATTGTGTTACCAAAAGGACTCCTAAACAAATAAACATGTAAAACAATCTGGGCTCCATATACCTCAGTTATCCTATGATGATGCAATAGACACTGGATACATTTAGTTTTTAATTACAGTTAAATTTAAGTGATGATCTTTCTCAGAAGTTTGTGTTGTAAATTCTGGTTTCATGCTGGTGTATTTGCTTAAAGCTGGCATTTCCATCATGACTGCTTTTCCTCGCTGTGACCTTGTCAGCGCCTTGTCTGTCTGTCAGCTAGCACTGCTAAAAAGGCTAAAGCAATCTGGCAGCCTCCCCTGTATAAAAGCGGGGTGGGGCGGGGGGGGTGTTGAAACAAGGGTGGAGGAAGGATGAGAGAGATGTGACCTTCTACTTCCAGAGAAGTGTTTTTAGCCAAAACAGCCTTTCAGAAATGAGCAAAATGACAGGTTGGCAAGTGTTGCACCTCAGAGAGAGAGCGAACGCCTGATTTTTCTCAAGATTTATTAGTCTTTTCTCAGATTAGAGGGGCAGATTTTCATTTTTCTGTTTAAACCATCTCACCATAACTCAGTATGCATGTTCCTGTGATATTTATCCTCTGATAAATACCAGTGGTTTGGTACACAGTTTAATCAAGAGTGATCAGGCCAACTTTATTGAAAATGCAAAGTTCATCTTTTTAATAGATTATGTCTCAGAGCTTCGGAGCTCTTTATTTAAAAAGTAAAAGGTGAAAAGCAACTCGTGGATGTAACGAGCTCAAACTTCAAAGCCAAAGACATGAGACCTCCAGACTGAATCATTCATTTGTTGAAGTCTTTTTAAGTAACTTGTGATTTCACTCATTTACAGCCCACTATTATATAGCACCATGTCCTTCTGAGTGAAGCACAATGCATACTGATGTTGTCCTAGCTCCCCAAGGTCAACGCCACAACACCCGCCACTAATGTCACAGCGTCAGTGATGTTAAAGCGGTGTATTCAAAATGCGCTGAGATCTCCATCTGTGGGTGGTGGAGGGTAATGAGAAAGGCTGAGGAGAGGTCACCTATAAGACCGGCATCAGCAGCGATTGGCTTTACTGAGACGCAGTCATGAAGACAAAAACACACAATCTTTCTCCCCGCTCTCTCTCTCACGCGCACACACACACACACACACACACACACACACACACACACACACACACACACACACACACACACACACACACACACACACACACACACACACACACACACACACGGGGTGGGTGCTCTCTCAACCAGAAAGGAGACTGAGATTGGAAATAAAGACCATCCTCTGTGTCTGAGGACTGTGAATGGGAGCAGTAATGTTTTCAATTTGAGCCCCAAGAGCAATAATGGAGCTCATTCTACACCACCTAGATACTGTAGTACTGTTCGCCTTAAAGCCTTAGGATTCTATCATCCTTCACCCTCTCAATTCCTCTCTTTTTGCCTTCTGCGTGGTGTTCATGAAGGGATTAATTTGTGGAATAGGGAGTCAGGGTCTCGATGGCAAAAAAAAAAGGGAATTGTGGAGAGAAGAAAAAGAGGATAAATGGATGAAGAGGTGAGGGGTAGATGAATAGGTCTGTGTTCGACACCGGGTGTTATTTCAAATTCCGGCCTCTCGCATTTGAATGACATCTGCTTGAATCTGTTTCATTCATTCATTCATGCACGTGGTCTAAGAATTCAATTTCATGGCAGAGTCTTGGGGCACATTTCCTGTATCTCTTAGTGCTACCATGCCACGGTGTGAGATTCATCGTTCCTTTGCTGGAAAAGAAAGGCTAAATTCATTTGTGTCATGAAATGCAATCCAGGTTATTGTCTCAGTGTCCTATGAAAGACTTTTAATCATGCACAAGGGAAATAATGTTGTGATATCTAACTGCTGAGCCAAAGGCAATTGTGAAATATTCAGATCTGAAAAAAAAAAGATTACCTTTGTTGACTGGAACACATTGATGTAATAGGCTTGTGTATCCTTGAAAAATGCTATGTCAGAGCTCACTAGGAAGAAATTCATAAAGTGCAGATGTGATACTAAGATGTCATATAATGCGTTCTGAGAAAGTAAACTTTTGATAGAAACTGAAGTGTCATCAAGTAAAAGTTCCAAGGGCAGCGAGAAAATAAGCCTTTTTCAAAAAACAGCACAGTGGTCGCAATGTCACAGCTCCGTGTTTTCATTCGTTGCTATAGTCCCTACATCTGACAAAAGAGTGCGTGAGTACAGAGACAAGGTAGTTCATGTGACCTTTAAGAAATGCACAAAAGGGTGAAAAACCCAGAGACTAAATGGGAGAGAGATCTTAAAGAGAAACCAAGATACAGTTCTCTCAATAAATGGACAGCGATATTCTCAAAACACTGCTACATCTGCATGTCCGGAGTTCTTGCTCCATCAATCACAGTCTTTGTAGACAGTTTTACCTTCTGCTGCTTTTTTATTTTTGCCCTTTATGTCAATTTCTCACCAGAGAGACACTAAGGCACCATCAGGGTTTGCATTTGGGTGTTTTCCATGTCTAAAAAAAAAAAAAATCTAAAAAATATGATGTTACCATTGTGCTGCAAACAGCTAATGCTTTTTCCAGCACGACTGTTTTATGCACCCGATTTTACGTGCAAGCAAAAAAAAAAAAAAGAAGGACTTTATCCATAGATTTTGCAAATTTTAAACTGTCATCATATTAAACTTTGCATATAAATCTCATTACAAAAGTGCAACAGAAATTCACTTCATGTTTCTTCTTTCTAGAGATCAAATAGTCTCAAACCTCATAAAAGCTTGTCCTTGAAGTGAGAGGGATGATTCAGCAGCCCCATGCCTTTTAGTTATTAGCCTTAAATAATGCAGCATAGCCACTTAATACATGTGCTTTAGACTAAAAGGTAGTGATCAAAGAGAAACACTGAACAGGTCAGATGATGCTAGTGATGAGAAACTGATGTCCCTGTGCGTGTTTGTGTTCTAAGACCTGTAGGTGCACTTCACCTCCAATTTTAAAAGCATGCTAATATTGGAAGGATACTTCAATATGAGTTCAAAGGATGGCTGATCTCAAGCCATTGGACTGTGACTGACACATGAGGTACAGTTTGATTGACTACAAGGACACAGCCAACATGAAGCACAGCACAGCGTTGAGCTGTCCTCCTTTAAAAAAAACGACATCATAGCTCATTTTTTATTTATTTATTTTATTTATTTATTTTTGGCAGAAACGTTTCATGACCAACACCTACGTTTTAAAGTTAAGCGCCCTCTAGCGGTCGTACACAAAAGGGTGCGTGAATAATGTGCTCCGTTTTCTCTGGCAAACCTCTTCACCTAGTGCTGACAATTATCACAATTAATTCAGTTCAATTTTATTTATATAGTGCCATTTCACAACAATTGTAATCTCAGTGCACTTTACATTATGAGGCGAAGACCTTACAATATATGAGACAAATACACACTAGGGCTGCAACGATTCATCGATTAACTCGATTAAATCGATTCTAAAAATTTATCGACAGAAATTTACTGTGTCGATGCTTCGTTTAACCCTTTAACATTCCGGGGGTTTTGTGTCAAAAACGCCTAAGAATTTACTCAAATTTTTAAGTTAAAGCTGTTCCTAAACCCTTGGGACTATGTGAAAAAGCTTGGGCATTTTGGAAAGGTAACATTCTATATTTTTTAATACAAAAGTAAGATTTCCTCTAAGTGTAACTATCAGAAAGTTATTCTCTTTTGAACAGACAAATTTGAAGATTTTTTTTCTCGCCTAGATTAAAAAACAAAAAAAACAAGAGATTAGACAGTTGAATTTGGTACTTATGGACTTAAAACACATCATGATTGCAAAGAATAAGGTGTTGGCTATTCCCATTTCAAATTTGAAAGCAATAGCTGTAAAATTGAGCATTTTACAGCATATTCCATAAGGTATGGGTTGTGCGTTTTTCAGAGTGACATTTTTGGAGACACTTGGACAACCCTGAAATATGCAATACTTCTGAATGCTTCATCCTACAGACATCAATGAGGGCTCTAATGAAAGCTTACACTTAGAGGAATTAGAATATAGAAGCCAAAGCCACTCTCCCTGTTTTAGAAATTCATATTTTATCATAAAAAGCAATAAAGAGTACACTAAACGTGTGCATTATAAACAGTAGTCCAAACCAGTGCTATAGTCAACAAACATTTTAATAAACACACAAATATTACTATATATACTATATACATACTATATTTAAAATAAAAATATTAAATAAAACTATTTACATACTCATGGCACATTATTATTTTACATGTTCTTTTCTCTGTGTCAGTCATCACGGTTTACAAAGGCATGGTACACACTTGACTGGAGTTTTTTCATGGCACTATAGCCTTTTATAATCTTTTCTTTGTGTTTGGCAATGTTTTGAACAAAAAAAACCCATCAAAACAGCAATAGCACACATAAAACATCTTTTATACATGAGCGCACAGAAATCCTGAAACCACAAATCTGTCATTCGAAGGATGCTCTGTTTTACAGAAAGAACATAGACCCCTCAAACTATACATCCACCGTGTTCAGAATTTCATTGGCTAGCGTCTGTAGCGTTATTTTTATTCTGTGAGCTGATAGGTTGGATCTGTTGTCATCAGAATGTGGGCAGGAGCTTGTGCTAGTCTGTGACACTCATTGGCTATTCCTTGCTACAGACAGCCGTCACAGTGTCCCAGTTGGTCAAGTTAGGTGTCAATCAAAGCCTAAGACCCGGGAACTTCCGATTTGGAGCAAAATGGAGGCTCTATCGGCAGCTATACAGCTAACAGGAGGCAACAAACAGTGTTTACGTTTTTTCAAGAAAAGTTTAGGCTCTGTTTTTGGTGCCCTTGTGGATACGACTCGTGTTTTTGACCTCATGGATGTATTGGATTATATTCACTGGACTGTTACGGACAGAATGATGCCAAAATTTGTGGAGAATTATGAAGATTTGGAGTCCAGACGAGCGGTCGAAGGTAGGAAAGTCAAATTACTAGTTTCGGCTATCAGCTTACAATACCCTGCGCTGTATATGCTGTGATTTTTGTACATGGCAATGGCATACATGGTTAGAAAGAGGAGAACCGTGGCTTTCTTTTAATGTTTCGTATGTGTGTTTTGACAACATAGGGACGGAGAAATTTGACTGTATATTTAAGAATTCTGCGCGACGGCCCTTGATCGGGCCGCGGAACGTTAAAGGGTTAAACTCTGCAGCGCTCAGCTGTCTCGGTGTAAGCGGCGCTCCTCACTAGCATTAGCAGCATTAGTGCTGACGTTTTTTGTGGGTTTATTGGGGGCTGGCAAACCAACATAGAACTGCATTACCCGCCACCTACTGGACTGGTAGTGTGAATCACTCACGTATACACAAGCACACATTTTAAAAGCTCTCCGTCGCTGCGATGGATTTCATTAACACAGAGTGGATCATCACTAGAGTTGCCACCTGTCTCGTAAAATACAGAACCCCGTATGTTACGGGACTCCGTGGAATACGGCTCCGTAACATGCCGTGTTCCGTACTTTACGGGACGGGTGGCAACTGTCGCTGACATGCATTTCCACGCCTCCACTGCTCTCTGTGTGTCTGTGTGTGTTGTGCTCGCTGAGAATTTCAGCTGCTATTTTTGTCTTTACTTCAGCTGTAGCTACCAGAACTGGTTTGCTAGCGAGCGCGGGCCATTAGCACTAGCGATGGTTCGGTACCGGAAGGCCCGCCCCCCAGGACCGAGGGGCTCCTTCAAAATATTTTTTATACTTTAATCCCTTATTAGTGACTAAATTATAGACCTGCAGTAGAAACGTATTTTCGAGAATGCTTGTGAATACAAAGCATTACACCATTACTCACACATGCGCCATGGCTCCCGCAGCCACTAGTTTTTCAAAACACTCATAGCAGGCAGCGGTTTTAACTGCGCAAGCGCAAAGAGGCGAAGCTGTGACGGTGAGCTCAAGTAGTGAAAAAGGAAACGTTTTCCAGCGTCCAAACAGCAGCTTTTTCTTTTAGTAACCACCATTAAATCTGTGAAACAGCTGGAGGTCCTTCATCAAGCACCTGATCAGCAAGTGTTAAGGTGAAGAAAAGAGAACTTTGTAGCTGCTCCATTCACACCGCTGTTTGTTCAATGGCGAGAAACTGCATTACGGAAGTTAAAATATGCAGATAAACTGTTAATAAAAAAAAGTATTTCTTATCCGATTACTCGATTAATCGCTGGAATAATCGATAGAATACTCGATTACTAAAATAATCGTTTTATGCAGCCCTAATACACACATCAGACAATCCCCTGAGTGCATGTACAGAGCATGGTAGGGAGGAAGAACTCCCTTTTAACAGGAAGAGGTTCCCAGCAGAACCACGAAAGCATAGGAGTCAAACACAAGAAACAGGACAAAACAAAAACCAAGAGGACAGACAAAAAAAAAGTTAAAGAAATGAAATAGTGGTGATTAAATACATGAAGATAAAAAAGAGGGGAGGTGCAAGTGGAAACATTACAGAAAGGAAATGCAGAATTTAAAAAGAAACACTAAACAAACTGATCAAAATAACCCCCCCAAAAAAAGCAAAAGAAGCATCCAAAAATAAATAACTATAAAAAAGAATGTAGTTATCATGTCAAGTAAATTAAAAGTGCAAGCATGAATCGACATTATGCAACTAGACTGAACAAACTGATAAATGACACCTGACCTGTTTGATGTAACATGATCTGAGTCGCCTCTTCTGATTGGTGGTGGTGTAAACATAATTGCTTTTGCTGACAAAGGAAAGTAGCATTTACAGGTTTCAACGAACCTCATTTTGGAAACGGCTCAGCGTGGGGTTTCACACGGTTTCACACAAAAGCGTTGGATTACCATATGCTGCGGATGAAGAGCTTTCACTTGATATCGTTGTCTCATTTCTTATGGAGATAGTATTTAGAGGCTTTTGCATCAGACCTCTTCACATATCTAAAATAAAAATAAAAATCCCAGTGTGTGCTCTGTGCAATATCTTAGATGTTCCTAGGACTGCGCTCAAGCGCCACTTGTCACCTACCTGGGAATTGGAAAAGGTCGCACCATACCCATGGAAATCCATACTTACTCGAAGTTGACATCTCCAAGGACGAATGCAGAGAGCGATGGCAGTTGGTTATGACCGAAAAGCACAAAGGTGATTTGCAAAAGGAGGGGGAAAAAAACACAGATGCACCTCCAAAGTGTTAAAAATGGGGGGGGGGGGGGGGGGGGGGGGGGGGGGGGGGGCTGTAATGAAACCTCATGTTCATTTGCAGCTCCTGTCTTTTTCCAGTGGAGGAAAGCTAGGACAGCTTCATCAGGCCCTTTTTTTTTCCCCCCTACAGGTCCTGGAACAGGGTGTGTGTGTGCCAATGATGTGATGGCCAGCAGGTTTATCTAAGCTGACAGAGATGAATCTCCCAGCAGAGGGCTGGGCCTGTTCAGCTGTCCTGCTGAGGAGAGCCCACACCAGGGCTGACATTAAATTATTTCAGGAGGTAATTAGTCTTCTGTTTTCCACCAAGACACCAAATGGTCTTGATCTCATGCACACATCCATGTTGTCTATTTTAGATAGACCCGTACTGATAAAGAGGAAGAAATTAAGCGAGTGAAATGGAGGATGAATAGGTTTTCAGAAAAGAGCTAACTTATCTTACATTGTACAAATATCACAGGACAAGGAGCAGCCCTTTTTACATGCAGATAGGGTACAGTGAACAGTGAGAAGGTGTTAATTTTAACAAAAAAAAAAAAAAATGTCACCGCATAAGAAATGCTAACAGACCCACAGCTATTACACAGAATGAAAGAACCTCATCACCCATTCACTTTTCATTGCAGTTAAATTCTCAGTTTCTAATTTTGTTAATGACACTAAATTAAAGACTGCACTTGCTGACTTGATGGCAACAGACGTTATTAACTTCAGTTATTCAATCTGTAGACCTTGAGAGAGAGGTGCTAAAGATATGATCACAACTCAACCAAAGGTGTCAGGCTGTCTTTTTCTGTTTTTTTTTGGTTTTTTTTCCTTTGTCGTGCTACCGCTCTGTCCCAAACCGGGGACTTTATTTGTACCCTGCATCAAAAGTGAAATTAACGTTGATTCCCTATCAAGGAAAATATGATTTGGCTGTCACATTATGAATACTGTTGCCTTTATGGACTATATTATGCAAAGTCATGCAAATTAGATCCGCAGCCATCAGAGAAAACAACCCTTAATTTTGTCCTTCTGCTTTTCTTGTGTTTAGTGTGTAATGTGGTTATGTGTGCTGCCAGCAAATGAAAAGTCACTTTCATGGCATATTATTTTCTCATGTTGCTTGTTGATCAAGTGGCACATCTATAACCATTTTTCATCCTAAAACAAATAGAAAGCCCTGTTTTTTTTGTTTGTTTTTTTTCTAAATAAACTTTCTGTCCTACTGGATTCAGCAGAAGAGACCGTGACAACTTTCCAAAAACACATCTTCCTGAACCATAAATGTTCCATTTCTATCTGTTTGTAAATGAGGCTGCTGAAGTGAACACATCTTTAAAATAAATAGTCCCGTCTCTCCTTCTCATGTCCGCTGATAAAAACTAATAGTGTTGCATAGTAGTTTACAGTTACTTAGTTGAGCCCGTGGCTCTGTTCTTTCATTCAGTGGGTCATTTGAGGGGTAAAGAGTAATTTACCATGAAAATCCAATTGCTTTAATCTAATTTGCTTTGATATAATTCACAATAGGCTTACAGCCACAAAGCGTTTACCTAGCTGAAACGGTGGAATTGTCCCCGGGGTACAATTATAGCCCAACTACAGGTACTTGGCTCATAGAACATTAAATAACAAGCATCTCCTGCCACTGGATTTACAATCAAATGAAGATCAAAAGACGAAGGAGCACAGATGAGTGAAGTTTTGTTCAATTTTGCAGAATCCACTCTAGCAAAGGACTAGCCTGTAACCGAGAGCCTGACCATTTCACAAACAAAAGCCTGTTGTTATGTATTGTGTTTACATCTTCTGTTATTTCACTGCTGTTTTTTAATTCGAGAAATTACTTAATGCAGTGTAGACACAAAAACATTCAAGAGCTGTAATTACTTTTTAAAAAAAATATATCCAAAGGAGAACATCAACTTTGTGAAGGCTCTGGACCGAGAGCCAAAAAATTTCAATCACCCCTACTGCTCCAATAATTGCAGAGGACACGCTGATTAATCTGTCGCATTCCTGCTGGAGCCAGCAGGAAGACGGCACAAATTCTGATGCTAAAGTGTTTCCACATGACACAGCATATGGCGCTTTGGTAATTCTTGACCAGAGGTGGCGATGCACCACCGGCGAAGACGTAAATTAATGGAAATATAGTATTATCAATAGTTGTGTAGAGACCTGTGGTAACTGTGGAGAATCAGCTCCTCTCATCTCTGTTATGAGCAGTTTGCTCTGTCATAATAAACAGAGCATGACATTCGCTTCATTCAGGGAAGGAGATTCTGAGCTCCCTCCAGAGAAAAACAAAAGCCTTATTGATGCCTATCACCTTGTATCATTATTTAACACCATAAATATTCCATCAAAAAAAAAGGTGGGTGAGCTCCTGTGTGGGGCCACTACAGTGGATCATTTGTTTCCTCTGCATCTTCCTTGCCTTCTTGCTTTGTCCCTAAACTGTCCAATCTGTCCCCGAGATAAACTCACTTCTAATCCCAGGTGTCACTCCCGGTGCGACTCACAAAAAAGCAGCGGCACCTCAACCCATATCGCACAGCTAAATATTACCATCTTGTAAAGCTTCCCTTTCTCTTTTGCTGCCACCCTCCTGTCATAAATCATTCCTGACATTCTTCTCCAAGCTACCTTAACCATCTTCTTCACCAGGCTTCTTGATGCTATATTTCACCTGCCCATTGTGGCACAAACTGCATCACCACATGGGTGGAAAAAAAAAAAAAAAAGCAACCTCATTCTTTCTGGCACAAAAATAAAGTGTTACTTTGGCTCCTCCTCAGTAATGCAGCGCTTTGTGACTCCAGGTGGAATTGAACCAGGGCCGGAGACATGCAGGGACCATGTGACCTGCATGTAAAGTCTATCC
This sequence comes from Archocentrus centrarchus, assembly GCF_007364275.1. Classification (NCBI taxonomy): domain Eukaryota; kingdom Metazoa; phylum Chordata; class Actinopteri; order Cichliformes; family Cichlidae; genus Archocentrus; species Archocentrus centrarchus. The sequence continues at coordinate 23,194,631 of NC_044355.1, read as the reverse complement.
TCTCTTGCTTCCCGGGAGCATGTCGTGCAAGGGGTCTGTTCCCCGCGGTTTAAGGGCTGTCCATGTGACACATGATGCCAAGTGGTCACACGTCAAGCTGATTGCACATCGGATGCGTGAAAAACTGCAGGAAGAGTGAGAAAATGGCAAAGGTGTGTCGTGCTCTCCCCTGCAGCCCTGACAGCAGCACTTTGGGCTTGTCCTTCTGCTGAACCAAACCATTTCAGACAAATTGGCGGGGGGATATCGATTGTACATTCAGGATGCTTTGGTATCCTGTCGTTGACGGGGTCCAGACAGAAGGATTTAGTGAGGCCTGAGTTTGAAATGTGTTTGCATTGTAACTCACAGCAAGCCTTCTGCTTTACTATCCTTGACTTATTTTATTTCACAGGTCTGTGAGCCACTTCACAGTTAGACTAACTTCTCTCTGAAGGCATTCAGCATGGATGACCTGGACTGGTGGAGGGACAGGTTTTTTGGGTTTTTTTTTTTTTTGCAAGGGCACATACATACACACACATTTTCTCAGTGGTTCATCATTTCTCAATGTCATTTTTAATGAATTTTAAACCACATCAAGTCATATCCGTCTCAAATCATAAACCTCTATAATAGGTTGGAATAGATGTTCATGGTAGCAAGGGTTTGCTTGTTACCATCTCTGTAATTGTAATATATTGGACAATACATCTGAATTATGTGTTCCAACCCCTGCCAAGAAAAAGATGACTTTTTTTTTTGTCCTTTTGTGGAACACAGTAAATATCCAGTTATATCCCAAAAAGTCAAAAGCTGGTAAACATTTCTTTAACTGCTCTGTTATTCAAATTTGATCACTGATGAATTGCTATATTGATGTATTTATTCAGTATAATAGGCTACTTTGAAGGTGAATTCAAAAGCAACTACAGGAGAAGCGAGATTACAATGAATAACAACTCTATTATGTCCCTTGTCCTCTATCTCCTGTTTCCCTTCCTCTCTCTAATCTCATTTCTCAGGGGACCGAAGCAAGGAGGAAGGAAGTTTTCCTGTGGTATCACACAAGAGACTACTCTTCCACAGGAGGAAAAATGAAGCGAATAAATAAAGAGAAAATCGAATTCCTTCAGCCGTTGCAGGAGTGCCAGCCAATGAATCAGCAGAATAAATTCTCTCCAGAGATAAACAAACATGATATTTCAGCTGGGAGCCGTAGGACGGAAGGGCCTCTGTCGCTCTCGTAAAGTTCAGAGCGCTTCGGACCGTAAAAAAAAAAGCCGCCTTCTCAATCAGGGAAGCCTCTGGCACGGAGGCCTTTACAACTAAAGCTATGTGATGAAAACTCATGGAAAACCTCACACGCATGCCCCCGACAAGGACTTTTAACGCCGCAGATATACGGCCTCATATAGAAAACCATTAAAGTGGGATTCTGAAGCCCAAGTGTCTCCCAACACACTGTCAACGCGCTAAGTGCTTGCAGTCTTGATTTACACATCTATGAGCTACACTGTTCCTGCATGCTGTAATAATAAAAAAAAATAAATAAAATTGCAGCAGTATCCTGATAGAAAACATGAAAAAAAACACCTTCAACTATGAACCTGGCTTGATTTCCAGCTTTCTTTCACTGCTGTTTGCAAAACATCCAGCGGTGATTTGAATATGTAAGCCTGATGCGCTTTGGTGATCAAACCCATACATCACTGTGAACAGTGAGACATTTGTGGTTTCCCTGTTGTCTCTCAGTAATGATAACAAGACAAAAACTGACAGCCAGAGTCAACATTTATGCTGTTGACTTTAAAGGTCAACGTCTTGTGCGCGTTCACTTGGCTTTTTTCGCACCTTCAGGCAAAAAGAAGGGGCTGCGGATGTGTGAGAGAGAGCCACTCGTGTGAAGTGAGACTTGAAAAGAGAAGGCTGGAGGCTGTGTAGGATAAGCATTTAAGGACTATATATGGGGGGGGGGCACATATCTTGCTAATTTTAAAAGGATTATCTCACCAGATATGTCTGTTTGGAATGGTGTTTAGCATCTAGACTACACTTGACAGTTGGACTGACAATTTTGTGTGTTTAGCCCAAGATAACTGTATCAGATTTCTTGGCTGAGGGTTTGTCTCTGTCTAATTTATTGGGCTGTTTCCAAACACACACCGAAACTCTTGCCTTGACAGGTTAAATGGTTCCCGTAACTTACAGACACATTACTTTGGCAGAGAGCGAGTATGCTGGAAAAGCATGGCAAACTGCAAAGCTGCTCCTTCTTTCGTCGAGGAAACAACACATAATTGGTCTTGGCACTTGAACTGTTAGTTCTGTATAACACTTGTATGAGGATGTCAGCTATCTTTGTAGATAAATGGATTCCTGTGGAAATAAAAAGGGCACACGGCACAAGTTTGCTTTTTTTTTTTTTTTTTTCTGTGCGATTACAATCATGACATTTTTAAGCATGTATTGTAGCAGGAAAATGGGCATTTAAGCACTTCCTGGATTATTAAATGTATCGCTCCCGGATTGTTGATTGTCTTTGCCTGCGCATTTCCATTTTGCACTACTCAACCCACGTTGTTCGCCCACTGTCTGTGGGGCTGTCATACCCAAATTATTGGATGTAGAAAAACAATACAACCATAACAATGAATATTCACTGAGCAGAAATGACTTTATCTCAAATACGAGTAATATAGACAGCAATTGCGGTTAATATCTGCCACTTAACTCTGCTGGATCGCATTTATCAACTGTATTTCTGTCCTTCCTGGGTTGACACATTTCAGCGCGGCCCTTTTGTTGCCAACGTCTGGAACCTAGACTGATGACGACAGCAATTCTCTCTCATATACACACATATAGCATTGCCAGAGAAACACATAAATGCACCACTCATTTGAGATTTAGGCAGAAAGGGCACCGGCTTCTTAAATCTTTTTCACAATGACAGCAACCAACACACTGACCACAATGATATCCGAGATTTAATCTGTTTAATCCCGTCTCTTCTTTTCCCTCATTTTACCATCCACGCGCAGCATTCTCTGCAGAAACATCCTCACTGTTTCTGCCATTCTTTAGAAAACAGGACAGTGACAACAGAGTGACAGTGGGAGCCCAGGCCTGATTTTTCATTTGGCTCTTACCAGTATCAACTTCTTCTTGACGAGCTGTCGTCCCAACTTGCACAGTGTAAAAAGTTATCACATATGATGCTGTGTTCAAGTCCCCTGTCATATTCCAGACCATCCAAATCCCTTTTTTTCTCCCCTGGTACTATTCTGAGAGCGTGTTTCAAGCATGTATGATGCCTAAAAAAAAACGTGTGTGGGCATGTGCGTGTGAGCACTTTTTCAATTTCTTTTGCTTTAATGTGCTCTTCACAGAAAATGAGTCAAGGCCAATGAGTCGCTTGCTGCAAGAAATAAAAAATGTTTTAAAATTAACAGAACCTTATTTCCTTCGCCGAGATATATTTCTGACTGGTTCCACAGACCTGAAACACCACACAAGGGTTAAAGCCCAAAATATGAGGGCTGCATCCCACCTCAGCATCTCCCTCAAAATCGATAACAGCCACTGACATCGTGAATGACTGAGCTATCATCCTTCACTATTTATAGCGTGTGATGCTCTGTGAACCGTGAAATTAATAAATAGCATGCTCAGTAATTGCCTGGAAACCAAGCGCTGTGGCAAAGTGAGGTATAAAATCAGAGGCATCAGATGGGGTTCCTAATAAGTTGTCACATTATGTCAATGACCTTCAAGCAATTAAAACAGTGGAGTAAAAGAGAGCGACAGGGGGTGGGGGGTAAGGAGGAGGGGTTAAGAGTGGTTGAATTGATGGGAGTACAGGAGGACTCTATTAAGACAGGAGGATCTTCATTAAAAGGTAGTGACTGAGAGAGGGCTAGTGTTCAGGAGAGCTGCAAGTTTGCCAGTGGCCCAGTTTAAGCAATCTTCCGCTTAATCTATTGGTGATGACACTGAGTGCCTTATAAAATCAAGATCTCCATGTTACCAAGCATCAGGGGGCGAGACAGAAAGCAGGTTGCTTGATGAGCACTCCTCCTGGTTCAAGCTTATTTTTTTTTTTTTCACAGTGCTTTGGTAGAGCTGGAAAGCTGCATGTGTGCACATAAAATGCAGGTTTTTGCACAGAGGACAGTCTTGTTACCGCTCTCAGAGGAATAATACATATGTTATTAACCCTAGACAAATCACGAGGTCACACTTATCCCTAAGCACCTTCCAATGTGTTTTGGGTGTGTTTGTACACACTGATTTTTTTTTTTTATTTAACCTTTATTTAACCAGGAAAAAAAAAACAATAAGACTCTTGAGATTAAAAATCTCTTTTACAACAGCAGTGCATCATAGGTCGCACAAATTAGTAGCACATACACAAAAACACATCCAAATCCATGCTCCAGTTAATGTTTAAGATTTTAATTCCTGTGCACAGATTAACACCCAAAATAGATTTTAAACGAACGTCTGTGCAGGGTCAAGGGTCATACTCAGCATGATTACTGTAAAACACAGTTGCATATTGTCTGCTATTACTTCTCCAAGTCTTCACATTTACTGTTAATACAAAGTGTTCAAACATAACTTATTAAATGTTGATAATTAGAATTTTTTAATGAATGTATCTGCATAACTATGCACAACAGGCCAAGACTGATCAATATAATATAATATCCCCTTTGCTAAAATAGAAGGACCACCCTAAAGTTAAAGAAAAAATATTTTTATTAAAATGGAGATAACTCAATTATTAGAAGGCATTGGCGAGTTCATTATCTATATTATATAATTCAAAGAATCAGACAATCAGCAGAAATCTCTGTATGCAAAATACATGCCTGAAAAACAATATTAAATAGTCCTGATCTTCAGGCCCCAGTGCACCACTACATTTAATTAGACACAATTCTGTAGCAGTAATCAGTACATGGACCAGAAATGTTTGTCAGTGAACATAGTTTGTTGCTGCATCTAAAATACAATTCTAAAGAATACACATATAAAAAGCAACAGCCTTCTCCAGAGCCAAGCTCAATTAAGATGCACATACAGTCAACAGCCGTTTCATTAGGTACACTTTGCTAATATTGTGTTGGACCCCCATTTTTCCTTCAGAATTGACTTAATTCTTATCTACACAGATTCAGTCTTCATAGTTCAATTCTGTCAAGTCTTAATTTTCTGTTCGTAGCTGACAGGAGCGGCACTCGGTATGGTCTTCTGCTGCTGTAGTCCACCTCCTTCAAGGCTTGATGCCTGCTTGGTGCATTTCTGCGTACCTTGGTTGGAACGAGTGATTGTTTGGCTTGCTGTTGCCTTCCTATCAGCTCAAAGCAGTCGTGCCGCTCTCCTCTGACCTCTGGCATCAAAGAGGCATTTTTTTTACCCAGAAAACTGCTGCTCGCTGGACAATTTCTCTTTTTCTCTGTAAACCCTCGGGATAGTTGTGTAGGAAAATCCCAGTAGATCAGCAGTTTCTGAAATAGTCAGACCAGCCTGTCCGGCACCAGCAACCACGCCACGCTCAAAGTCACTGAAATCAACTTTCTTCTTCATTCTGATGCTCGGTTTGAATTTCAGCAGGTTGCCTTCACCATGTCTGCATGCCTAAATGCAGAGCTGCTGCCACGTGACTAGCTGATTAGATATTTGCGACCAGTTGAACAGGTGTGCCAAATACACCTGTTGTGTGTGTGTGTGTGTGTGTATGTGTGTGTGTGTGTTTCAGCATGAATGGAGTCACAGATGTTTGGTACAACACATCCTGTTATCCTTAATCATGTCTGCTACAGGGAATTTAGGGCCGTGCTTTCCTCAGTAAGACAATAAAAAAAAGTGTTCAGGTGGCGCCCTGACCATACCTGTCATCTATTAAAATATGTGGTGCATGATGAAGCAAAAAAAGGCATCAAAGCATCAAAAATACATCTAACCATTAAGCATGTGAAATCCGATTTAAAGCACAAATGGGAAAACCTTTCACTTCCACAACTTTGTCTCCTCAGTTCTCAAATGCTTACAGAGTGTTGTTTAAAGGATCTGAAAGATGCTCAATTTGATTTGTTACCTTTGTAATATTTTCAATAAAATTTAAATTTTAAATGATCTGTAAATCAAAGCATTCAGTTTTTTTTTTTTGTTTTTTTTTTTTTTTCCATCAGCCTGGCTCGAAATTTTAAACATCGCTCGACACCAACAGCTCTCAAAATGAAATCAAGTAGAACAACAGAAGTAATTGTTAATAGTGGCTTTCATGACACAGCAATCAGCACTTTGTAAGCAAATTAGGTCTTAAATAACATAATTAAATGATCGTTTGAAAACTGGAGCACAGAGACCAAAATATACTGCTCAAATAATAAATAAATGAAGAGAACACTTAAACAACTTTTTAAAATTTGACTTGGGGTGAGATTTTGGATGGAACTGGCGGTTTCTGCTCATTGTTGTTCCATACATGTAGAAAGAACATGAGGGAGACAGAGAGGACGGAGTAATTGAGAATGTGTGTATAGTAGCTGATAACACAGAAAAATCTGCTTTAGTTGATTCTAGTAGAGCTGCACACCTTTCTGTTGGGAATGAACAAGGAACCTCTCACTCACTAATTAGTCAACCTCTCTACCTGTGGGCCAGCCTGCCACACTCCACTGTGATTGATGGAACAAGAACAAAGGGAAGGGGCCGTGATTACTGATGAGAATTATAAATACATTTCAATTAATAAAAAAAACCCCATTGGCCCTCGTCTTACAAGTTTCGCAGGTAGCGTAGGTGTGTAAGCGGTGAATACTGTGATTTTTGCGAAACGCAGCGAGATTGCAGGGGTGATACAGGAATAGAACAACCACAGTCTCCACTGGTATTCTAGATGAATGAACAGAGAAATAGAGAAGATGAGGGAAGAAGAAGAGGACAAAACAAAGTGAGAGAGGGTAGGTGGAGAGAGAGAAAGAAAGGCGAGGGTGGATATCGCCCAGTGCTCTTTAATAACCAGGGCAGCGGAGGTTCAGGAACCAGACATGAGCAGCCCAGTGGACACTAGAAGAAGGGCAATGGGGTCACACGGCACAGAGGGGGAAGAGATACTGCATCACACCCACAGGAGATTGATGTGTTTCCCAGCAATCTACAAGCCCATAAAAAAGGGCACTGTCTGCGGGCAAGCTTAAAAACCAACCAGGGAATTGGTGTACAAAAGTTCATCTGGCACTGTCATAACACTGCAGCATGAAAACATAACCTAATAACTTCACTAGCTTCGCAGGTATGGCGGCTGTTTTCTCCTCAAGTACAGAAAGGGGGAGCTGAACTGTTTCTTTGATCTGCAATGGATGCACAGATGTGCATTTGCAACACACACACTTAAAATAGAAAAGTCGTAATTTCTCTCACCCTGATGCTGCCTGTTGTATTCAAAGCTGTACCCATATACTGGGAAATACAAATTCTATACACACTGTGCCCCTTAGTATGAGCATGAACTGTTTAACCACGTAGTGGTTTGAGTACTTAAGAATTTCCTGCTCTACTGCTGGACATACATTTGTTCTTGCTAAGTCACTGGCTAGCTTAACAAACTATATCCTTGGCTCATTTCATGGCTGATTTCTTGGGGCTTTACTTATATCCCCTTACTTCCACTAAATGTCTTAAAGTTTTTTTGAACTTCTACATAACTTTACTTATTTTATATACAAGAAATACATTCATCAAAACACAGTCATCTACCACAGTGGTGGTTCTGGAATTCAGGCCTGTCTACTTAGAAGAAAATCAGGATCAATGAAACTATTCGGTTAAAGTTAAGATCATCCATATTGAATTAAATGACATCTTTTTCACACTCTTAACTTGTGAGAGAAGTCACCAACATTGGAAAAACACGGTAACCACACTGAATCCAAACTAGCCACAGCCCCCTATTTCAAGAAGCAAACTACAACCTTATTACAGCCACATTTCAAGACTACACAGAGTTAGCATTTCACACTCAAAAGACTCAATCTTCAAAGAGCTCCAGCTGATTCTTTGACGCCTACCTGTGTTTGTAATGTTGCAAAACCCAAGGTAATTTCTTGTAATTCCAAGCAACATTTGATGTCACCCTGAGCACATACTATAACCTCCACAAGGACACCGCATTAGCATAAACACACCACATTAGCGCAATGAACACATTACGCTATGGGCTTTTGTTATAATTCAAACAGTGGAAAATGCCCCTATCGGGTTTAAAGGGCCAACATCTCCCACCAGGTCTCCGTGTCTTTTTTTCTTCACAAAGCCACAGTATTGTCTTTTTAGTTGCATTGCAAGATCAAAGAGTATTTTGAACTGTGGCACCTTCTTTCAGAGCGCCGAGGACGGTTGCATGAGCATCTTCAAAGGACAAGTTTTATTAATCACGGCAGTGACTGTGTCAACACAGCAAGGAGGTGAAAGGAATACATTTAGAGCTTAACACTGATGAGGGAAACATAGCTCTCTAAGCTTTGATTATGCAATGTTCACAGGAAAATATGTAAACTCCCCCCCCAAAAAAAAGGTTATGAGCCCAACAAGGCTGAAAGTAAATTGGCAAGATTTGATTATATGTATTCAGAATCAGTTCAGCTCATTGTGTTCGTGTGAAGGGGTTTTATTCTCACAGTGAAGTATTGATCATTTTAAACCTGCACCTGTCTTCACTCAAACAGAGTGCTCTTCAACCCATTCTGTGCTGCAGTAGTTATTCCCATGATGCTTTTTTCATGCTCCAAACGCTGTGTCAACCTGGGCGAGAGCTGCAGGGAATCTTTGATTCAACACTGCCTCTTGTGGACTGAGACTGTAAATCTGGAGCTATTGTAAACACCTGCAGTACAGTCCAGAGCAGATGCTGCAGTGAAAAACTGTTCATTATCCATATCTCCTGCACCCTCGTGGATGCCCATATTGAGCTGCTCTCATACAGGAGAGTTCAACTCTTATCCGGGTAATGTGGTTAATCAATTAGAAGTCCTCGTCCCCTGAGGGTATTCACATTAACTTGAGTATAGGTTTTCACTTAGAGTGGATCAGTGATCTCTGCAGTGGCTTCCCCCTCCAGACTTCTTTCATTATCTAAAATGAGAGCATATTGAAGGGGGGCACAGAGGTGGAGCAGGTTGGGGGAGTGGTGGGGAGATCTGTGTGAGCGGGTCACATTTACGTTTCACGCCACACCTCGGCACTGACGTCTCGTGCAGCCATCAAATGATATTATCCATCACCATCAGCTCTCCGCTGATAAAGAGAAATGACACGAGCTGCATTAAGAGAGCTCTCTTTTTTAAAAAGTGACTACTACAGTGTTCAGTCAGTGTCAGAAAGAAAGAAAATCATTGCGGCTCCTTGCTCCTCACCCACTGCAGTCTTGGTTTAGAGGAATCTATTCAAAACCTCACATAATTCCCAGCATTCAGTCTCATCCATACAAATCTGTTCATTCTTTCTAGCACAATATTCTATTCAGTGTTTTCTCTGTTCAATCTCTGTGCCTGGCCTCACTCTCTGTCTCTGGTCTGTTGCAGTCATCCTTAACAGGACACTCCTCCAGTTCTCTGACAGCCGCACTTTGTCCTCAGTTGATTCTGCGTTCTCGCAGCAGTTGATAAAAAAGGACTTGAAATAAATAAAGCACAACAGAGGCAAAACAAGTTCAAGGGAAAAAAAAAAAAACTCATAAAACATGTGTCGCTAGTGACAGAGACGTCGAGCGAGTGGTCACATCAAAATTCATTTGTTGCAGGGAGGTGTAACTACTGTTGAAGCAGCTGAGGAGGAAAAAAATGCTTCAAAATAAATACAATTTCTATGTTATTTTATATATCATTTGCTGTTGGTAATGCTTCTGTACAATCTGTGAAATTTTTTTTTTTTTTTTGCACCTCTTTGCATAAGTATAGTTTCATCCAAATGATACACTTCCTTCTATAAATTTGTTCAGTGTGAAAATGAAAAGATGCCTCCATCTGGAGATTTTTAATGAGGCTGTTTTTTTTTTTTTTTTTCATAACGCACAGCTGCAGGAACTGTTTGTGTGACCATGGCACACACATTCACTGCCCAGTTCTATGGCATTTAACTGAATGGTTACACATTTGTTCTTGTAATATATTTTGTAAGTCAATATTTGCACATATCAGTAATACTTTAATTCTTTTGTTAACTACATTTCCTTTTAGACTTAAATTACACCCAAACTGCTCTAGCTCACATATATTTACTGCATTAGTTAAAAAATATAAAAACAAATTTCTCTCCTTTTTTCAATTTAGTGCACTCCTTGTATATTTTTGGCTCTTGGAAAAAATGTGAGGAACATAATTTTGAGAAATGCTTTTTTTTGCCCAATATTTAGATGGAAATATTCGCTCTCATGCCTGTACATACAATATGCATTGCACAGTCAATATAGCTTAGTGTGAAGACTAGAAACATTGAGAAATTAATAGCCTGACTGTGTTTAAAGAAACAACTTATAAGCATGAATAAAGCTTATTAATTAACACTTTGGATTTAATCTGTAATCTGAACATAAAAGTACAGAAACAACAAGAGACCATTTAACAGTTGTGTTCTGTGCTACCTTTAAGTGCTCAGCTAAGTTTACCTTCTTGCTAAGTTAGCTTAGACAGGCTACTTCTCGTAGAGCCAGATTGTTTCCATTAATTGGCACTGGGTTAACTTCAGAAGTGTGGTGGCCAAAAAGAAATAACTACAAAGTTGCTCTCTGAAAAATCATTTTACATTCCTGTCCTACATGCATCACCCAGATGGTTAAAATCAAAGTCAAAATGCATCTGTGATGATAAGAAAAGGCATAAAACACCCCATCAACCTAAAGATAGTTGCTGGAAAATCAGATCTTGTGTATTTGTAAAAGTGATGAAACAGTAGAGGATAAAAACCTGCTCTACTGATCACTTCCCTTTCCACTGACTGACTCTCATATGTCCTCCAGCCTCCATCTTCCGATCCCCTTTCCATCACTGACTCCGTGAAAACAGTCTGTTCCCGTTCCAACACTCCATCACAGCAGCACGGAGCCCTGGAGATGTCTCCCTGGTAGCGAGTGATGTAGTGGGCTATGCTAACAGACCCTCTCGGCCACTATTATTAACCAGGCCCGGCCCTCATTTCTCAAAGCCTGCAGAAACACATGCACAGGACTACAAATAGACAAGAAGTCCAGAAAAAGACACACACCTACAAAACCCACACTGGCACTTGACTCAATCCTTCACTGAGGATAAGCAGACATCGCGTGTTTTCGTATGTTTGAATTAATGTTGCAACAACTGCATTTGATTTAACTTTAATTTGGTGGCTGAATTAATGAATTAGCAGCGGTGCATTACAGTGATGACAAGACTATTTTTCTGCGCTCCACAACTGTAGTAGCCAATGATAAAAGCAGTATTATTACCACAGTATGCAATATTCAAACAAGAGATTTGTCATCTAATGAAGAGAATTACATTTCAGACTGCATGTATAATTCATTGCCATCAACCGTAATCCAGTACTCAGCGCTGCTGACTGCAAATGAAGAACAGAAACACACAAGTGCTTTATCTGAATCAATAAACTCCTGCAGATTAAAATATGGATAAATGAGATAAAATTGAAGGCATTTGTAAGGATAAAACAAGTTTACCAAAACACGCCTAACTCATACAGGTGTGCCCGTTTCCACGCTTGTGTGCACACACTTCCGTTTTTTTTTGCTACGCTTTCTCCTGCGGTGCATGACCGAAATCTGTTTTATGTTTTGTTGATGTGTTGCTGAGTGTGTTTTTTCTTGCTTGACTGGACTAGTATTCCTTCATTAGTCTCTCCCTATCAGCAGAACTGCCATTCCTGTATGTGAGTGAAAAAGCCTTCGCCTTCCAGTGGTGTGTATCGAATTCCTTTACCCCCTAGTACAGCTAGTGCTGCTAGCTAGGAAACAGAGTAAATATAACTGCTCCCTCTCTAGCCCACCAAGGCATTGATTTATACATAGCCTACTGCAGCTGGGAGCTACAAATCTGAGGGGAAGTCAGCTTATTCATAGAACAAAAATATAGTTGTTTCATACACACATCTCAGAGGATTTGATTCTGTATAGATGAGGCTTGTCAGAGCAGTGCGTGTTAGTGGGCAACAACCAGACATAAAGGTCTGCAAAACAATCCCAGTTTATGACATTCTGCAAGCGCCTGGCATGCGTGTGTCCATACTTTACAACCTTTACAGTCTTGTCAGTGGAAGGGTTAAGCTCTGCAAATTTGTCTACATTCACATTTTTACCCTTTTAAAAATGCTGATTCCCCATATAGGTAATGCACTTGTCTGCGTGTGTCGCAGTAATTCAGCACACAGCGGGAAACCACCTTCTTACTCAGGGAGCAATTAAGAAAAGAGAGGGAAAGAACAAGGGGGGGGGACTGCAGACATGTATCTTTCACCGCAGTAACACTTAAATAAGATAGAAAAAAGTGAAAAATGCAAGTGTTTGAAACTGTAAAGAGAGTAAACAGAACCGGCAAATGAGAAAGATCGAAATAGAGATGTGGAAGGTGGAAAAAAGGATATAGTGAAAGAATAAAAGGCCCAGGTCGGGAATACGTTCCTCTGTTGTGAGAGGAACCTTGTTGAGTGAGCCAGTGGCTGCGATGTCTGGCACAGCATCAGTCCATGTGATCAGACAACGGGCATCTGGCTCATCACCCAGTCACTTTGTTCCCTCTCTGACAGCCTGAAGGCCTGACTGCCTGACTGACTGTTGAGGAGAGGGAGAGAGAGCACGAGAAAGAAAAGGGCGGCAACTTCCTCCCCGTTCTCACTGAAGAGGAAATCAGCGATGTGAAGCAATTAAAACTAATGCAAAACACAGACTAAAATTAGCTTTCCCAGGGGTCAGTCAGGGAAAAGTCAATAGTTCAAACGATGAGTTCCCTTTCCCTGTCAGGCATTCACACAAAAACGCACAGACATGAACTTAGGCACACACAGCTGCAAGATGTATAATGGCTGTCCTGTCTGCTGCCCCATAGGCCATGATCCCATTGCCCAGATAGAATTCCTAATTGATGTGACAAAGTGCCTGGGAGTGTCCCGTTTCTCCAGAGTGGTTTTCTAAAATGCTGCTCTGACCTTTCCTCCCCCCCACTCCTGTCCTTTTGTATGCTATTCCTTTCACAAGCAAGTGTGGTTTAAATGGGGGTAAAAACAGTCTCTTGACATCCGGCGGCCGGATATTATTATGAACGCAGAATATTGACCGTGGGACATCGTGGGCAGAAATGAGAGGACAAATCAAACATCAAAAAGCTCAGCTATAAAGCGATGGTCTTTTCAGAAATGAAAAGCATTGCAGCGCGTCAGCTTTCATCTTGTAAGATAATAGCCTAGTCATCGCTGTTAAGCAGACATGGCTTTAGAGTGCAAAAGGAGATGGGTTTGCCTGTGGAAGCTTTTAGGAACTGTCACTCTGAGAAACATGACAGCATCGCTAAAAATAATGCCTGCTTATAAACTCAATGTCAGTGGCTCGGGGCGTGTTAGGTGTCTACTTAAGAGACCGCAGTGTAGAAAAACAACATTTGAGGATGCTCGCGCACGCGCGCGCACGCAGACACTATCAATCTCCGTGTTACATTTCACTGTCAGTGGGCAACAAACGTAGAATGACACAAGCCGACCCATTCTTTGTTTTCTTGTATCTAGATGGATGTTCTTGTTGTGTTTTGTTTCCCATTAATTAAGTGTGGGGGTGTTGGTGTCAGTCACTATTAATTTGGAAGTGGTGATGCGCCCGGCTTTGTTTGTCAGTCTTCCTTTATTACACCACACTATTGTCACTGAAAATCATGATTAATTTGTTGAATTTAATGATGTATAATTTGGCAACTCCATTTTTTTTTTAATAGCTGTCAACTTGACAGCGCTGAGGAGATGTATTTGGAGGTTAGCTTTAGTGGGAGGCTGCCTTTGGGTTTGCTAATTGTGATTTGGTTGCTGAAAAAAAGTGTTTTCAATCTTTCAATTACTGTAAATGAGCCACTGACAGATATTAGTGGAATTTTCGTTTTTATCGAGATTTTTTTTTTTTTTTTGGTTGGATTTCTGTGCGAGCAGGTGTGTGTGTGTGTGTGTGTGTGCTGTTCTCTGTTGCGTTTGGTTTTTCTGTGTGTATATGTGTGTGTGACTAGTTCATGTGTGTGAGAACTACTTCTAAACCACAAATGGATGAGCTCAACACAAAATATGCAGCGTGCAGCAAATGGAACAGCACCAGAGCTCATAATCTGTCTGGAAATGCTGTTCTGCACGAGCGTGATCTTTAACTTTCCTTGTGACCTTTACTGCATGAAATAGTAACTTTGTACTGTAGACGTCGCGAGACAAAGAGCTGTTCAGTGACCTGTGCAATGAGATCAATTCAGTTGTCAAAGAGATACTCTATCCTTCCATCACAAACCTTGTGATTATCCATCTATACTGGGCGTGTACATGTTTGCAATTTTAAAGCTTGTGTTTCTGTCAGTGTATGGTATATGTATATGTGTGCGTGTTGTCGTCTGGTCCTTGCCACCGTGTGTTGGAATTTAAATCTGTTTACCCCCGTCCACCTCAAAAGTCTTGATATGGGCTATTTACATTCTGAAATGAGAAACAGATTCAGATTCAGGGGCAGTTTCCAAGCCCCATTATTTCCCGTCACTTTCAAATCAAAATCAATTTCCCCAGCCCCCGTTGTTCTCCTCATGGGCTAGAATATTTTCTCTTCAAGTGTGTCTGATGAAAGGTTTTCTCTGCACAGCCTCAGAGAGCCAGCGTGCTCTTTGTATGTGCGTGCATGTGTCAGTGGAACACATGGCGAATGTGAGATGGACGAGAGCAGTCAACACTGACCTAAGCTGCCCCTGCACTGCTGTGTTTGTTTAGAACAGTGCTTCATACTAAAGACAGATAACATCACCACCAGGAAACACACACACACACACACACACACACACACACACACACACACACACACACACACACAAAACGGCAAGCAGGCGCATAGCCCAGGAGCGCTTCTCTGTTGTACTGCATGCTTGGTGCTTGTAATGTGTGTTGTCTGAAGAGCTGTTTGTTCTCCTCCCCATGCTTGATCAGGTTGGATGAAATCTCTGTCTCCCTGCCGATGGCAGCGACACGGTAGCGGAGGGGGGATACTGATCTGTCAGCGCACCATACAGACAGCACTTAAGAGACTCAGGGTAATGGCTGTTCGTGGGCCCTGTTAAAAACCCTCCCCTGTTGCTGAGGCTTAGTGTCACTTAGGAGGAGGGTGTGAAAGATGCAGCACAAACTGCAGGGACTTGCTAACTAGATGCCTGCCATCTGTAAAGACAAGCTCCTGTCCTGAGAAATAGCAAGATTTTAATGACTATGTAAACATCCAGCAGGTAAATATTATGTCCCTACTGGCCTTTGTTTACTATTATCTACGTTGGCTTTGTTTAAAAATATGAATGTGATTGCAAAAAGAGAGAAAAATAATATTAGAGCTACTGAATCACATGAAAATTTGACTCTAGAAGGTATAGCCCCCTAAGAGCTTTCCCAGTTGGCTTTATCCCCACATGCATGCCCAGTCCTGCAGCTCTTCTTTTACCCCTGTGATCCGCATCCACCAGTCGTTTTTTTACTGTGCGCTGGAAAAAAGACAGACTTCATCCTCCTGTCAGAGCTTCAACTGCTTCGCCAGCCTTGCCTTGGCGCTGTCCGCACAGGACACGATTAAGACAGCGTCATACCTGTGAGCCACTGCAATGCTTATGGAAGAGCCTGCACCTTCTCATGGCCTCTTAGGCAGAGACGTCTACAAACCAGAGCCAAAGACATCCCCAGCTGCGTCTCACCTCACAGAGCTCTGGATGCAGCACTTTCCAACTCTGGAGGGGTGCTGGTATCCACGGGGATACTGGAAGGGGTTCCTATCATTCTGCCATTAGAGCGTAGCCTAGCTTCCATCCTGCTTCTAAAGGCAATTTTTTTATTTTTTTGGCAGACAAGTCCTACAATATTTTGTTCTCTAAACCATTTAACTCTGGCTTCACTGGCTTTGCTTGCTGCACACTAGTGTGCTGCTCAGGTTGGTTCTACACATGTACAAAAAAAAAAACTATCCATTGCTTTCCTCTGCTAACCCTGGGGCGGGAAACTTTTCATGGCTGTTCTGGAGCTCACCACTGCTTCACTGGTAGCCTTGTCCAGAATCGTGGTGTGGAAATGATACAGTGATTCCATGTCTCAAATCAGGCAGGAGCTTCTAGATGGTCCCGAATCTAGACAGGCCAATCCTTTCAAACAAATTGCATCTTTCCTTTAGTCAAACGGATCATTAATTCATAGTAAATGTGTGCATAGGTATATGAGGTTAGTGTCTAAGTCTGCATATGGCAATTTAAGGTTTCCATTTGGGGGTGGGGCTAATAGTACTTGATTAAGGTCAGGGGAAGGTCTGTGCCAACCAAGTGTCATTGACTGTGGCCAGGAAACACTGACTGCTGGCAGAAGGCATCCAAACAACAGCCTCTAATGTTATAACCCGACTCTTGGCACACACCACCCCTCTCTCCAGTTTCCTCCCTAAGAGGTTGTATTGTACTGTTAAATGTCACATTCCTTCCACCTTCAGAGAAAGTCATGATTTGCATTACCACAAGAGGGTGCATGTCAGAAAACTGTAAATGTAGGTCAAGTGAGTCAGCTGTGTAACAAACCACACACGCTGTAGGCTTTCTGATAAAGGCAGTCTCTGTTTGACCAGATTTAATTGACTGTTCTGTCTCTCTGGCAAATAAGAAAACAACAACTGTCATCAGGGTTGGTTTCAAATTTATGTATTGCTTAAGCCTGACTGGCCCATAAAATGTTTATTCAAACCAGCTGGTTCTAGCTCTTGTGAGAATGCAGAAAGAAAATGGAAAAAAAAACATAATTATGAAAGGATGGGTGAATCACAGCAGTTGAGATACTAATAATAAGCCTCCAGATACACCTTGATACTCCTTATGAATAGATCATGATTTATTCTGTATATATAATTAGTTATTTTCATTTTAACCTATATTAAATAGCTACGGTTAATGAGCTGGGGTTGTGGCCTGCTGGTTCCACAGGCTCTCACATTGTATGATGTGATAAGATACTCCTGCAGCCTGATTTTTTATTTTTTTTTTTATTTTAAGATGAACAATAATATAATAATAAAATAATGATTTCAGTGGCAAGAAAGCATGAGCTAGTTCAAATCTGAAGAAATTGAAACAACTGTTTCTGAAGAGGAAGCCAGAAAAGGCACAGTTTTCCAAAGTGTTTCCATCAGAGCGGCTATTTTTTAAATTCTGTTTTTTTTTTTTTTAAAGAAAATAGAAAAAAAAGGGAGGCTGGAATTACCAGTTCAGAATATTGTTTCCCCTGAGAACCTCACGGTGGCTTAAGTTAAAAAAAAAAAAACATTTGGACATCAAAGTTTATATGAAAAAGACTAACAGACTACAAGAAAAAGGAGAAGACAGGCATAGAGCATGGTGCACATCATATGTCAGCCTGATTACAAACTCACTGTACTAAAAAAAAAAAAAATCCAGACTCCAGCATCTATAGGACAGTTCCAAGAAATTACAGCGATGATATCCAGCAATGATATAAGTAATTGTGAATGAAAGATAATATAAGATCAAATAACAAACATTGGAATATGTTTAAAAAGTTAGCCTACACCTTTCCCATACAAAAATATTGATAACTCAAAAATATTGATAAATCACTGATTTTTGCATGAAATGTTTGTATGCATGATTTGTGCATATGCATTGTTAGTACATGAGGACCAGTAACATCCTGCTGCTTGGCTAGTACTGATGCTGCACCTATAATGGCATTGTTGCCATCAAAAATCTTATATTGTTTCGATTTTAACTTCCAGTCCCCGAAGAAGCCCCAAATTTTTATTCTATGGTGACATAAACCCTGATGAATACAGTACTACAAAGCAATTCAGTACACAGTGCTTATTTATTAGTCCATGGCTGGTCATGGATTGAGTAGACACACACAAGACACAGAGTTGGCCATTATTTTGCTGCAACTCTGGGGCTTCATAACTCAATAAGAACATGGCTGTTGGTGATTTATGCTGTGGACCATGGGAGTCTGTACATAAATCATTAAGAGCTCACCTATCTCTTTCAGTTTTTCATGCTAGCTATTATTTATACCGCCACTGTCTGGCCCCGTGTGATCAATATCCTTAATTCTAATTACATCTCAAGCACTCACCACTCTGCATGTTGGAACAACGTGCATTTACGTCAAAAATGTTAATCAGCAGGGTCAGTGTGAGGTAGAAGAGGGGATGAAAGTCACTGAATGAGGCAGAGTGGGGGAGTGAGCAGGACCAAGAGGAAATGTGATTAAGGTGGAGTGCAGAGATGAGAATGTTGGTTTTATACTCCAGCGACGAGATGATGTTGACCTGAAATACTTGAGATCAGAAGTAATCTGTCGTGTTCAGGCGAGGGTCCAGGATGGTGTAGAAGAAAGGCCAAGACCAGATGAATAGAGAGGGGATCAGGCTCACCAAACAAACAAGGCTTTTATCCAGAGCCGAGCCGCCTGTTGACTCTCCCCATAGTTGGCTATCATTGCTTCCATCGCCTGTTGACTCTGCTGCTCAGTGGATTTGAGACAAGGATCAGACCATGGCTGAAGTCAAAGTCTTGTGTTCATAATGCCCAGTATGCTAGCAGACACTCGGGATGCTCGGTGTGATAAGGTCTCAGCCCCTGCTGCTGAACCTGCTGTTTAACTTCACAAACAACTGCAGTGATGACAATAAGGGTTTTAAAACACACACACACACAAAACTTTGTTTTTCTTTGTGATGGTTATATGATCGGGGTCTATGATCACGTCTTGTCAGCGCAGCCGATAAAGGGGAGACTGTGGATGTGAATCTGTTTGAGTGTGTGTGTGTGTGTGTGTGTGTGTGTGTGTGTGTGTGTGTGTGTGAGAGAGAGAGAGAGAGCTGTTTGCTTTTGATCAGAGCTCATCTAAGCAGGGATGAAAGATCTAATCTTCCTGGCAGGAGACAGATAAGGGCAACATCTTGGCCCTTTCACCCCAGCGTGACTATTCCTACCAAAACTTTCCAGTTATGTTGTTGACCAGTAGGGGAGAGACAAAGATATAGTTAACACATGTACAACACAATATATGATCCACAAATTAGCTTTAAAAAATTCAGTTGAAAAATAATGTCTGCCAATATATGGTTCCTCTGCCAGTTAAGTTAAACTTTAAATCCATGTCTTTCCAGACTTGACCTTTAATGTTTTGGATGTAAAATGGCATCACTTTATCATTTTATCCTATTAGATATATGTGTGGAATTTTGTCATAGTAAGCATATGGATTTTTGAGATATGACCCAAAATGTGTATTGTAAAATTAATCTTTGACCTCTGAATCACCAGATTTTAATCCATGGAAAGCCATGAGATATGACTTTCGTGAAAATGGGACAGACAGCTGCACATATCTACCTTTCAGAGGACTGGAAGGAAAACCCAAACACACAATGCAGAGCCATAATTAACTGCTCGCGTACAGACGTGACTTCAGTTGCCTTCATCTGCTGTTTGCCCACCGAAGGTTGCTTCACATTGATAGATGTGTGTTTGTGCGTGAGCATCTGTGCCCCTGTGTACTGTTTACTGTAGGGATGAGGAGGTTCCATAATCCAGAGTGCTGCTGTGGCAACACGGAGACAGAGGCGGATTGACGTTAATCCCATGAGAAATAAGAAGAGGTGAAACTAAAAGGTCACCTCAAAGGAAGGAGTTGCCGAATGATAATTAGACAAAGTCAAAAAGATCTTTCATTAATTCTTTTTTTTTTTTTTGGAGGCCGTCCAAGATGTCACTTAGCTAGCAGACACTCAGGATGCTCAGTGTGATAAGGTCTCAGCCCCTGATATAAACAATGCTGCTGCTCCCTTTTTAGGCTTGTTAACGCCATTCAAATAGGAAAATGAAAAATACAGTAGTAGAGTAACCAAACTGCAAAATATTTATAGGTGTTGCCCATGAATATAATACAAAGATGTTTTCCTGGATGTGAGTGTAGAAGAAAACTGGAGACCCCATGAGCAATATTTTTGCTTTGTGAGTATGTCTGGGTGTATGCGTCTGTGTCTCAACAGAGTCTGCCTCCAGCTAACAAAATATCTCCCGGTGGATAAGTTTCACATGCCCTGACATCAACTTTTGTCAAACAAGATTTGTCTCATACTTGTTAAACTAATTGGCCTTCATCCTAAACTCAAAACAAATCATGTCATGCATTCCATTATAAATCTACCCCAGTGGAGGTTCTTGTCAATAGCAGGAGAGAAAAAGAGGAGTGTGTGTTGGAGAAAACGTGGTCGTGTGGTAACGGGGGCACAGAGCAGAAACACATCATAGTTGTTGTTTAATTTGATGATGTCTCCAGCGAGAGCAATGTGGGCGTGCTGCTGGCTCAGATCTATCTTCCCCTCTCTGTTTGCGAATGTGTTTTTAACCACTAGATCATTGTAGCAATACACTGGTGGCAGCACTCCGGCATTACCCTGCCTGCAACATCGATCCTCACAGCTTCATTTCCAACACTATGGATTTCTGCATCAGAGGGGAGGAGTGAGAGACTAAGAGAGACAGTGAGTGAGATAGAGAGCAAACAAAATGAAATTTTTAGAAGCAATTTCAATGCACACATACAGTGAATGTTTTAAAACTGAATAGAAATATATGAACAGTGTTGAAGGCAACAGAAACTCAGAGGGCAATGAATTTGTTTTAGGTACAGGTAGGAAAAACTTTCAGTATATGACCAGGTTTCCACCAAAATGTTGTAGAACAAAAAAATGCAAATTAAATATGAGTTTATGCCCCCAGTTCTTATGTTATTTCAAAATATATTACCATTATGTCACATGCTGAAGCTTGGTTAGGATTCATGTCTGTGCCTTTTTCTTTTTAAATGTTCAAGTAAGTCTGCAAAGATATATATGATTAATTGTGTTAAAGTGTTGCAAAGGTTTGTTGTATATGGGAGAAGTTTTTTATGGTGTGAAAGGGTGTATTTAAACCCCAAATACCCAGACCAAACTACACAATTTGAAAACTTAACCTAACCATATAAATCAGTGGATAAACCTGACCAAACAGTGACAGAACAGGTGAAGTCAAAATAAAAAGTGACAAAAAGCTGTGTCATAAAGTTTTGAGATTGTGGCACCTCACCTGCTTCCTAACATTGGTCCTCGTTTACTATTATGTGTGTGGAAAAGTTCTTACCCAGTGAAAAAAAACAAGGATGTATGCAAAATTACTGCTAGATTTATGAAACATGCATACCAGCCTGTTTTGTTTGTACTACCTTGCATATGTTAGCAAATCAGAGACATTCTGAACCAAAAGGCTTATGCAAGCTGCATACAATCTGCATACTGCCCTTCCCTTATCTATATGTAAGGAAACACATCGAAGCGGAGAACATCAGGACAATGTTTCAGTATCTCCAAAGCAAGAAAGTATGAGAAAGTCCAACTGAAGAAACTGAAACAAGTGTGTCCAAAGAGGAAGCCAGAAAAGGGACAGCTTTCCAAAGTGTTTCCACGAGAGTGATGACAGTTACAAAATAAAATAATTAATTAATGAAAAAATAAACGAGGCTTCGGCTGAAATAATGGAGATTCTGAATATAGTTTCTCCTGAGACACTCACTGTGACTTAAGTAAAAAAAAAACAAAAACGTTTGGACATCAAAGTTAAAAACGACTGAAGGATTACAAGTAAAGTAGGAAAACAGGAGGAGGATAAGGAACATGTGATCTGTCAGCCTGAGATGAGAAACTCACTGCTATGAAAGAAACTTTTTAAGAAAAGATAAGATAATTTAAGATAAAAACAATTCAAGATAAAATAACATGAGACAAGGGATACTGGGATATGCCAAATTAAAAGAGTAAAGCATGCACACTGTAAACCGGGATAAGTTGAATCTACTTAAAAAAAACAAGGTAACTCGTTGCCTTAAATTTTTTAAGTAATGAAACAGTTTATTTAACTCAGCCTGTTAAGTAAGCACTACTCCATTTCCAATTGAACTAGATTGCATGTTCTAATTGACCAAACTTATCTTTTATAGTTCATGAAAAAATAAAATGTCTTTTGATCAACCCCCCTGTCCTTTTAATGGTTGTGTGAGAGTGGTGGGGGCTGGAGCCTATCCCAGCTGACAAGGCAGTAAGATGCAGGGTACACCTCATACAGGTCACAAGCCTGACACAGACAACCATTCACACCTGTGGGCAATTTAGAGAGACCAATTAACCTAACCCCAGTAACTGCATGTCTTCAGATTGTGGGAGGAAACCCACACAGACACAGGAAGAACATACAAACACCACACAGCAAGAGTCCCGGGCTAAGATAGCTATTCCAGCTGTGAGGCAGCAGTGCTAACCACCACGCCACCATGCTGCCCAGTAACACAAATATTTTTTACAGTGTTGAACTGTGTCTGTTTAAAATTTGGTAAATAAACATGATAAAACTCAGCCCTGCTGACTGCTGGTACATTAACATTTACAAATAACATTTGTCCATGGAACAATAAAAAACTATACGAGAGAACGTTGTGAACAAAAACACCAAATGTCTACTATTCCAAAAAGCAAGAGGCCTGGGTCAAGCTGGAATTGAACCCAGACCTTCTACAGTAGATGGCATTCTACCTGTGAGGTAGCACTGCTAACCATCATGCCACCATGCAGCTGCATGTTAAGCCAGTCTGATAAAACTGGTATAAACTAGATTTTTAGCAGGTGCAAAACTTGATGATATTAAGTTGTTTAAACTCAAACACATGATTACAATAAGATAGACCATCAAAAAGTACAGTCTACTCACCATTAACAAGTAATGTTCACATTCTAGGCAATTTAAAGTAATATAAACTCAATATTTTTAAGTGGAATCAAAATCTGGGTTTACAGTGCACCTTTCCATTAATATTTGTATTCATCACATGCATTTTTCTATTTAATTGTGATTCTGAGAATTCTGAGAATTTTGTGGTTTACGGTGTTTTAGAAAACTATAAATTATGACCAAAATGCAATAATAACTATTATTATAAATAGTAGCAGTAATATTTTAAAGAAGAAGCTACTTTTAGCTGCTCCCTTATTCACAAGGTGTTGCCACAGTGGGTTGCTCTGCATGTTTGATTTGGCAGATTTTCACACTGGATGCCCTTCCTGATGCAACCCCAAAGGGATTTGTGCATTACTTTTAAAAACTTATGTGTACTTTTCCTGAGACAGCCAGGCCTTCATTTGTTTGTATGCATGGCCAGAGACACTTCAAAAATTGTAAAGTATGAACAATTTCATATTTGAAAATATTGATAAATCACTCATCTGTGCATGAAACGTTCGTACATGATTTAGACACAGATTTGTGTGTATGCACTGTTAGTAAATGAGGACCATTGCCATGTTTAACCATGAGTTGGGCTTGAAGAGCAGACTCCAACAACTGAGAGCAGTTTTACAGAAATCACTGTAAACAACAAATGAGTTATCAGCAAACAGGTAAGTGGCACAGGAAGGCGTTTCCACAACTGGAACAGGACTGTAGATTCTGCCAGAGAAGAGAGGAGAAGTTTGAAATGCCCAACGTAAGTTTGATAAGATTTTGTAATATTTGCAATATTACAAAATTGGAGACCTTACTTGTCAATACCTTAAAGAGGCTACTGGTAGGCAGGTGGGAATCCCAGAAGGTGGAGAGAGACTGGGTGAAGAGCAGGCAGCCAGGTAAGCCCTTTTTTTTGTTGATGCAGCGACCGCCTGGAGGGCTCAGCCAAGGAAAACAGGAAGTATTTGTGAAACTCCTTAAGGGAGTGGGAATCTGGGAACACAGATAACAGGCAGGCAGCACCATAATGGCGACAACAATCTGGCGGAGAATAGCAGCACAAGCCGGTCTTTAAATACAGTGAGCCGATCAGCTAATGTAGAACAGCTGAAGGGAAGAAAGCCCGGAAAAGAGACACTCTGCCCATGGGCAGACCAGCGAGGGAACGCTGGCCCACAGCTCCAACAGAGAGTGAGAGAGAAAGGAGTGTGACTAGAGAAAAAAAAAACAGGAGAGAACCCCAGGCCTGCCAGGACCATAACAAACATGGGCTTTTGTAGGTTTTTGTTCTTTCTCAAGTTGGAAATTAACATTCATCAGGTATCCTTGCATGTTAAAATGTGATAAGAAGGGGGTCTTGACCAAACATCAGTATGAGACAAATTCAGACTGAGAGGAGCTAGTTTATTTCTAACAGCTAAAAGCACAAATTCTCCACTCATGTGCAATTAGTGTGTTAGCAGGGGCACAACGTAGACATACTTTATACTCTTGATTAATTTGATGATGTCTCTGTGGGTGTGGGTGTGCTGCAGCACAGCGTACATAAAGTCAAATACTCAAGTTTTGCAAACTCCAAGCTCCCTATAAATTTATAGTCTACAGGTCTAAATTATATTGAGCTATCATTAAAGTATACTTAAAGCCACCTCAGATCTAAAGATGAATTATACTCTTTTAATTGATTTCACAGGCTGAGCAGTACTCCCACGACTAATGAACTGAGAATTTACAGTTCAAGCATTGCCCCTTTAAAATGCTTCACTTGCTATATTTGATTCATTTATCAAGGCCTGAGCTGATGTATGTGATGGCTGCTATTTGTTTGTTGATCAGTAAGATTACACAAAAAATCTATCAAGCCGGGAGAAATCAGAATTAAAAATGCATGAAAACATTTTTTAAAATTTAGAAATTTTTGCCAGGTGGAAAAAAAAAAAAAAGTATTTTCTATATTACTATAGAAAACAATTTTGGTAAGGAGAAGAAAACTTTTGCCAACATCACATCTAAGTTTGCTTTTTCCCGTCTGTTTTACAGGTGGAAACAATTTAAAAAAAAAAAAGGTTTTACCAGGTAAAAAAAAAAATCCAGGATAATTTTTATCATCTGTGAATACAAGGTGTAAAAAGGTGTTTAAGTAAAATTAATTTTGGTTGTAAGGGTGTTAATTACAGACATACATGCGTACAGCATATTGCATGTTAACAACCCAGTAAAGATTCTGACTTTGAATAGCCTGGTGGTGTTTCCTTGATGAGCACTGCCACACTCAAGGTGCTTTGTGAGCGTTGTCTGGATATCCATGTGCAACTTTCTAGCAAGAGCTTATCTTTAAGAATTGTTTTTATATTATCTTTTAATTAATTAGAACACAACCAGGTCCAACGCAGAGAGACAGAAGACCATTCATACTTAAAATTACCAGTTAGCTGAGCATGCACATCTTTGGACTGAGGGAGGAGGCACGAGGAGAACGTGCAAACTTCACACAGAAAAGCCCCGGCTGGCTGGAGTTTTAAAACCCAGGACCTTCTTCCTGTGAGGTGACTGTGCTAACCATATTGTGTACTATTACTGGCATGTTTTCCTTTTTGCTCAAAAATAATTGCAGTGTGTTGTGGCTAAGTATGTGAAGTTTTCTTCCATTTTCTTCAGTAGCTGATTGAGGCCCGAGTCTCTCAATTAGGTAAACTTCCTTGACATTACAGCATATGTATACAGTAATACATACACTGCTGAGTCACAGTAAATGAATTTCAACTAAATCTGAATTGTATTTACATATACAGTAAATGACTGTCATTCAATAGCAGTCCTATAACACAAAAAATGTTAATTCAATATGTCTCTCTGTCTTAAAAAGTGAAAAATAACTATTGTGAGTGCCTTCTGTATCATCTTACTCTATATCATTTACTTTGCTCTGGCACTGGAACTGGGATGAACGCATTACATTATGATGCAGGCTTTTTATAAAATCATGAGACATTTGGCATTTTATGTAGTTCAAGGCATTTGGCAGTGAACTATACAAAGCATTTTTCAGCTAATTTAGAATTTAGTGTGTGTGTGCTTATATGTGTGATGGGGCCTGTGATTTTTGGGTTAGTGAGTGAAATGCTAGTATTAATTTTCTTATATGTTTACATTAATTAAAAGGTATCTGAGTCTTTTAGATGAACCCATACAGTCTATGGATACCAAGATTTGGTAGACCTGACTGATAAATTCACTGACTTATTAAAATATGGTTAATTCTGGATCCAAAATAACCCAGATCCCAATGGCTAAACTTCCAAACTCAAGCCTTCTGCATGGGAATCCAGAAACCAGTGGGTGATGTCATGCTGGCTATATGAATGTTTGAGCCTGTTCTTTTAAAAAACAAACTCATAGGTCATTTTTGCAGGCATGTTTTACAACTAATACCTAAGCAACCTCTAGCAGTTGTACACAAACCTATGTGTGAATAACGTGTTCAGGTTTCACTGGCAAATCCTGAAAAAATATGTAAATATGGATTTTATCAGATGGCATTAGATTTTCTACAACCAGAAAGGTTAAAGCAATAAGTTCTTATGTAGTACTTTTCTACTGTACTTGTGCACTCAAAGTGCTTTATGCAACATTCCTCATTCACACCCATTCATACAAGCACTTCAGCATTGTGCCTGCAGATCCTTTGGCATGCCGACTGGAACAGTCTGGGATTGAGCCACCAATCTTCCATTTAATAGTTGTCCCGCTCTACCTCCTGAGCTACAGCCACATTACACATGGAGATGACCGAATGACAAGCAAAGCCACATGTAAGAGGGTTCATTCAGCCTGTTCAACCACACCAGTGTCTCATCATCTAGATTCCAAACGGGATCCAAAATTCCACAAATCCAACATGTTTGAAACAGTCTTAAGTTTAGGCAACACTGCTGTGTGACACACATTACTCATTCATGACAGATAGTGCTCGTTTAACGATATCACATCAATAGGCATTTACAAATGCACAGCGGATATTGATGTAATTTGAATCCTTGCATGTGGAGTGGGTCTAGTTAATATATCCAAGGGGATTTATAATTCATTAATTTTCTGTAGTTCCAGTGATTGAGGCTTAGTATTAAGGATGTGCAAGGAGAAAGCAACAGAGACAGAAGGACAGAGAGCACGAAGTCAAAGGTCAATCCACTGAGGCATAATATGCACAAATGAATGAGTTCTGTATGTGTGTGTGTGTGTGTGTCTTTTAGAAGCTTGGATGGATTTCTTTAATCAGGTGGATCAGAGGGACTTATGAATGTCCACTACTTTAAACAGTGTGTGTGTGTGTGTGTGTGTGTGTGTGTGTGTGTGTGTGTGTGTGTGTGTGTGTGTGTGTGTGTGTGTGTGTGTGCAGATGAGCTAGGCCTTTTCTATGGCTTGGCTTGTAGGGTTATGTGTGTAACATCACCCAATTAAATGGCACAATGCCTGCTACAGGTTACATTATTGTTTTGAGGTATCTGCAGCCTTATTAGATGGCCAGAAGTGTTCATCCTGTCAGCATACCTTTGTGTATTTGGGGATTTTTTTTTTTCTTTTCATAATTTGGGCAAAGCCACTTAGACCAGTTAGTGGCTCTATGGGTTATGTTACCTTTGAATTCTAAATCCTTATTCTAGAGGTCCAGGGAAATGAGGACTCATGCAAACCAGCATAAAGCATATCAGGCTAGGCAGCAATCTTTCCAAGCAAACAGACTGTAAACTCTTGGACTGGCCTTTGTGACTGAAAATAGAGTGGGTAATTACCAGTGAATTCAAAACGAGTGATTACGCTTCACGTGTCCTGCCACCTGCAGCTTCCAGGCTGCACCCTCACCTGAGCAAAACACTAGTAGTGAGAATGCATGTGAAGCAGACTATCTCCTGTTGTGGGCTGCATGTGACAAAGGACAACTTATGAAAAAAATCTTGATCTGATTATCTTGACATTGTACTGAGTTTATATGTGAGAATGTCTTTAGCCTGCAGATGATTTTCTATTTAGCGTGTGTTAATAGTAGATACATAGTAGTAAACGAGTGCCTGCAAGTATTCAAACTGCAAAGTATTATTGTGAAAATAAAATTACTGATAATATGGCCTCCAATCATAGCTTATTGCTATTGACTGAAAACACGGTCCTGAGACCAATGGGCATTTTGTTTTGTTTTGGGTTTTTTTGTTGCTTTTTTATATTTTTATAACTTGCATTAACTATTCAACAGAACTCTTTTCTCACCTATTGTAAGTTTTGATCTTAGTGGGTCAAGAAATTTTAAGTAGATGCTAGCATTTACTGACGTAAGCAGAAAAAAGCTCCATGCACCACCTATAGGCATTTACAGTACTGGTGGTATAAGCAGGTCAAGACCTCAATATTCAACTTCCATTTTTGGAAGAATGGTGGTTGTTGGAAAAATGTGTACGGACAGAGATATTCCAAGAGCTCTTATCGGCTCCCCTTCTAGCTGATAGACATTGACATACTTGCAGGCATACACACAGATAGACACACTATTATCCACAAGAATTACCTTGGGTGAGATTTCAAAAAAAAAAAGTCTTTATGCTGCCTAGACCACTGATGCCACATCATTTGACATATACTGGATTTGGGTTCAAGTACACACTCTCATACTTAAATACAGATAGATACAAACGCTTGAACACAAATGCAGACTGACACACACTCACAGGTTGGTGTTCAAAATGATGCAGGAAAGTGGTAAGTGTACAGCTACCACTGGATGCCAGTTTGTCGGCGAAAGCTTTATTTAGTGACTTTTGCTGAGCAGCTGATACTTCACTTTTCCCTCAGTGTTACAGAAGGTTGTTATCAGTGTTGTAGTGTAGATTCAACAAGGTGCTGGGAACCTTTTCCTTACAGATTTTGGTCCATATTGACATGATAGCATCACACAGTTGCTGCAGATTTGTCAGTTGCACATCCATGATGCGAATCTCCCCTTTCACCACATCCCAAAGGTGCTCTATTGGAGACTGTGGAGCCTAATGGAGTACAGTGAACTCAATGGCATCTTCAATCACTTTTCTTACCGATTCCACAGAATCCATACCTATTCCTTACCCTTAGAATTTCAGCAGGTCATCTTGACCATATCTACATGTCTAAAGGCACTGAATCTCTGCCAAATTGACTGATTAGAAGTTTGCATTAATGAGCACTTTAACAGGTGCATCTAAGAAAGTGACCCATGAGTTTAGGTCCCCATTTTCAGAGGCTCAAAAGTAAGCGGACAACAAGCAGTTTCATGGCCAAGTGAAGTCTGTTCTGATCTGCAATTGATTCCAATAATCAGTGGAATCAATAAGGCATTTTCCCCCAGAGAGCTGTATCTGACTCAGTATTTACTCTTTTGTGTCTTTGATATTTGTGTTCACAAGTAGCTGAACAGGTTTACTTAATAGAGTGTGTGTAGATAGATAGATAGATAGATAGATAGATAGATAGATAGATAGATAGATAGATAGATAGATAGATAGATAGATAGACAGACAGACAGACAGACAGACAGACAGACAGACAGACAGACATCCGCACTTGCCCTGTGGGCAGCCTTTGTCCTTCCTCCAAACATGGGTCCTGGCCTGGGAGCTTGAGGATGCTGCGCAGTATCTTAGCTGTTCACAGGACTGGGCGCTTCTGGATAGAGATCTCGGATGTCATTCCTGGAATCTGTTTGAGGGTCACTGCCCCGAGTGATTACCAAAGGGGACCACTGTCACCCTCACCGTCCACATCCTTTCTTGCTCTTCTCTGAGTGCTTGGTATTTATCGAGCTTCTCATGTTCTTTCTTCTTGATGCTGCCACCACTTGGTAATGCAACATCTATAACTATGGCTTTCTTCCTTTGATTATCCATCACTACTATGTCCGGTTGGTTAGCCATCACAAGTTTGTCAGTCTGTATCTGAAAGTCCCATAGATCTTAGCTCGGTCATTCTCGAGCACCTGTGGGGTCATCCCATTTTGATCTCGGGACTTCCAGGTCATACTCACAGATGTTCCTGTATACTATTCCATCCACTTGGTTATGGTGTTCCACGTATGCCCTGCCTGCTAACATCTTACACCCTGCTGTTATGTGCTGGATTGTCTCAGGGGCATCTCTGCACAGCCTGCACCCAGGATCTTGCCTTATGTGGTAGACCCCAGCCTCTATCGATCAGGAATCCATAGGTTCCACATCCTCTTCATGTAACCCTTTTCACTGGGATTACAAGTATACTAGCATTCCAACAGGTCCCAGTTCTCATCTCATGTCCATTTATGCCATTTCCTTGTTCCAGTAGCCAACTTATTATCAGTATACCCTGGTTCCTCAACGCGCGACGTCCGAGCCGTTATGGCTTCAATTATATATCTCTCGCTCACACACACAAAGATTAAAGAACACGTATAAAAAAGAATATTAAAGGTAGATAAGGTTGGGGTTAAAGGAGCACAAAGAACAAATTCTGGACCACATGCTGGTGTAAGACTGCAGAGCAGCCAGAGACTGGAGAGAGAACAGAAGCAGTATTTGATATTTAATTGGAATTGATCCTATGGAGCAGCTGAAAATTTTAACAGGGGCCAAATCCATACATTTCAGGTAAGAGGGCAATAGTGTGCACCTGTGCGCAGTAAGATAGGGAGCCTTGAAACACAAAATAGAAAAAGTAAAAACTCAGCGAACCTCACATCAAAAGACAGACTAGCACAGGGTCATGAAAATCAGAAAATAAAAAGAAAGGTGAAAGGAAAAGAAAGTGGGAACAGAGGCAACATGGGATCAGAACAGACGGGTAGGAGGGAGGAAAACAACAGACAAGTTTTAATTTTTTTTCAGAGATGATTTATTTATCCACCTTATGGCAACACCACCCATCTGGGCCACACAAACCAACGAGGTTCTTAATAATGGAAGCACAGGAGAGAAAGATGTGAAAAGATGATGTGAAAAAAAAATGTACTGCAATATAAACCATATGTTTTTGTAAAATATGTATGTGTGGTCACTGCCTTCTTGCTGTTGATATATTAGGAACCGTCGCATTTCACTAACTTTGCACTCTTCACCTCTGTTGCAGAGGTTTGACTAAACACGGAGCCACATGAAATAGGATTTGTAGAGTTTGTGTCAGCCTAAAGTTATCCTTAATGCAGTAAGCAAAGTGCCCATTTCAGATGGCTAATTTCTGTTTTTAACTTGGAGAAACCTGGAGAAAGCTTACACTATAGTCACCTTAACATGAGCTGTTTTCACTGTCATGCTGTTTTTTTTCCCCCCTCAAATCTCTACATCTAAGATGAAGAATCCAAAGTTAGCATGACCCATAGAGTCAGAATACACCCATTAATTGGAAATATACAGAGTGAAAAGGAACCAGATTTTTCCTTTAACTGTTAATGTGACATGCGCATAAAGGGGCCAGTGAAATCTGAGAGAACGTGTGCATTCCAAGCCTTGTAACAGAAAACCCAGCAGTTTAACAAAAAGAAGCATTAATTGGCCCAGATGAAAGGAAAACATAAAAGGAGGAGGGATACATTGCAGAGCGTGCAGAAAGAAAAAAAATGTGTGTGACGTCCTGTTCCTTCCCACCTCTATCCTTGTCTAAGTGCTCACGTGTCAGCGTATATGAACATTCGCGCAGATGCCAACACAAACACAGAGGCACACAAACAAAACAGGGAAAGCCAGTGCCTAAAGACAAAAGCTGCGCTGCGGAACAAAAGACGACCAAAAAAGCCATCAAGACACCCGCAGCAGGCACCCATTGTGATTAATGAAAACAAATATTGGGAGAGAGTGGGGCACAGGCACAGAGAAACAGCACAAACAATGGAGCAGACAGCATAATGCATTCAGGGTTCACTGACGGCCCTCTAGTGCAGAATGAGAATAATAGGAGGAGAGAGGGTGTGGGATAGAAGGACAAGAGAGAGAGGGAGAAGGAGGGGAGAAAAAGGAAACAAGGGTACTAATGCAAAATCCATTCCCCCTAAAAACATCCAAATACACACACATACATAGACACACACACACACACACACACCATTGCACCAGCCAGCTTTCAAACCCACAGTGCTGTTAGCGCGTCTGTGCTTACACCTGCTACACTGAGCAGTCACGGTGCAACTGTCTTTTCTGTTATAAGAGTGAGAATGAAGCGCATACACCAGCTACACGTCTCTGAATGCATTCAAGGGAGTTTAAACTGGTTAAATATTGCCATGGCATGCTTGTGAGAGCTGGGTTCTCTTTGTCATGGATTACTAGGATACTAAGCCATTTGCTGCATAAACTGGATGCATAAACTTGCATGCATGCATCCAGCATGACTACGTCTTTTAGGTGAATAAAGTGTCTAATAGGTTAGATCAGCATTTATCAATCAACAGGTCGGTACACATAGAAAATGTTCTGATTTTCAAAAGAGACCACCGAGTCCACGGCTCTCAAGCTCAGTGGGAGAGCTTTCCGGAGCTTAGGGGCCACTATTCCAAAAGCTCTGTCACCTTTCTCAGCCTTCTACAGTATGATATGCAGCCATCAGGCCCTGATTACATGACGATGTGATGTTGTCTGGGAAATCCTTAGTCCTGGCATTCACGCATCTAAATGTTGTTGCAGAAAACTCACACCCCTGACTTGGCTTGAGCATCAGGATGTGTGGAAAAAAAGCTCCAGATGTCCCACCTTGCAGCCCAGAGGCCCCAAAGGAGGCATTGCCAACAAGATATGCTGTCCGCGGTGCCAAACACTACAGGACACCCTCAGAGTCTCATGTCCCAGTGGGTTGCAGCCGTTTTAGCATTTGACTGTTTGGGGGGAACCTAAACAGTACCAGGCAGGCGGTTCCAGTGTTTGAGCAGACTGGGTTCATTGCTTGTTTTCATTAGAATCTATTTTTCTAAGTTATCTTAGAGTTGTTAAAGCTGAAACTTTATTTTGAGCACGTGTAAAACTTTCCTGCTGCTGTATTTGGTTAACTTGAGGTTTCCATCTGCTCATTTTCCACATCCTTAAAAGCTCCAGAGTGAGTCAAAGGTGATTCGAGAGAGTCTAGAAGGAATTGGCGATCTTCAAGAACATGACTTCTCCTCTATAATTCATGTTGACCTCACTCTCATCTCAAAAATATTCTGGGTCATTTAACTTTTAGGATCTGAAAAGTTTAAGAGTTGTTGCTGCCTTGAGTTTCACTTAGATAATAATTTGTATCTAATGCGGTTAAAGGGGCGGTGACTTACCGAATACAAAGTTGTTTGCTTTTTTTTTTTTTAATTCCATCTTCAGCTCGTTGCTGTAAGATGTACAGAGTGCATTATGTGCTTTGAGATTTTCTAAGATGAAATACACTGGTGGAAGTAAAACCCACACCTTTGCTTGAGTTGCTGCTGTGAATCAGGCCTTTGCCGATTAGATTCTCCTCTTCAACCTTATGTTCCACAAAATGAATGAATGACATCTTGTGGTCCTACATGGCTTCTATTAGCCTGAGATGATGAAACACCAACTGATGTTAGACATGATTGTTTAGCTTTGAAAGTCCAAATTTGGCTTTACTGCTTGAATTTCCCTACTTGAAGCAACTCTGCTGCTATAATACAAACACAGGGCATCCAGGGGTTTGACTGCCCACTGGGAATCAGTGCAACTTATTTCCTTTCATCGGCAGTCCCTAAACAAACAGAGCCAGCAGGACAGGGATAAAGGAACAAATTTATGTTGTGAGACAAAGGGTCGGAAAGGGAGATGGAAGCAACAGTCAGGACTGGCTGTCTGGCCGGAGGCTTCCTTTGGTGGTCTGTGTTATTCCCATCTGGCTTCATTACAGACTTATCTCTAGGTGAGCCACACAGCCGGCAAGAGCGGGCCAGAGAATCACTGCAAAGTTGTGGGTCCGACACACCTGCCAACTCAGATAAAATAAACATCAGAATTAGGACGCAATTTAGGCTCCTGATTCTCCATGTTTTCCGGTCGCTTTGTTCTCTCTAACCCGGCTTCTTTGTTGATTAATCCCTCTCTCCCTCTGTTTGTCTCTGTTGTGTTTCCTCTCCCCCTCCCTTTGTCCCACCCTCTTCCATTCTGTCCAGTCCTTCCTGACAGGGCTGCGATAATGGGACAGTAAATTAGGACAATCCCACCATACCTTCCTCTCAGCGTTTGATGTGCTCTCTCACCTTTGAGGTCAAAGGCTAATTGCTGTAAACCAGTCAGTGCCATGATAGGAATAATCAATCAAACCATTCTGCAATATCGCAGATTTCTACAGAAGGCTGTAAACATCACAGGGAAATCCTGATTACCCAAATGCACCTGCTGCTTCTATGTGTATTTAAAAAAAAAAACAGCAGGTTTCACGTGCTGACACAAAGACTGAATTATAGCCACATTTAATGTAATTAACAGGCATTTATTTTGCAACCTATTTCAAGATCAACGGCAGTAACTGCACTGCCAAATATTTCTTATTTCCTAGTCAACAGTTCCTTCTTCGATTGTTGCAAGTGTTTATGTGATTTCTTTTTTTTTTTTGCTTTTTGCTTTTCACATTCCTTTGGTGGAAAATCTAATCGCTCTCACAGGTTTCACTTAATCACATGAAAAACAAAACCTGAACTATTGAGTCTCTTTAATCCACTTTGTGAATACATATTGGAGAACACAGCTTTCAAATTCCAAAAGGGATTAGTTCTAAACGGCAGAGACAGAGAGGCCTTTGAGGGGAGCTAAAATTACAGGTGGAGTGATCCCTTCTAAAATTATCCAACTCTTTTATATTGCGCCTCTGAAGAATTCATGCTCATGTTTAATTCCCAAGCTCTGATAACGAATGTCTCCTCCAAGCACCTGAAGATTAATAGACTTTTACCAGGTGCTCTCTGTCTTTTTATAACACACTCCAGCTATTTAAACGCTCAGCTGTCTGGCTGTCAGCTTACAGCATGAGGTCACTTAAAGGAAGTCTCAACCCATGGATATACTTACAGAATAGTATGGCAAATACCATCTGACACAAGTAGAGAAGAATGTAAACTCAGTTACGAAAACAGCTTTGATTTTTGAATGTTTGCGAGTGCGTCCATATGAAAAGAGTTATTCGAACAAAAACGAGGATCTGCAGGGGCAGCGTGGCGGTGCTGCGATCAGCTCTGCTGCGATCAGCTCTGCTGCCTCACAGCAAGAAGGACCTGGGTTTGAATCCACTGGTGGCTTACACCATAGCCGCCACCTGGAGCCTCTCTTTGTGGAACGTGCATGTTTTCCTCATGCTTGTGCGGGCTCTCTCTGGGTATTCTGGCTTCCTCTCACAGTCCAAAATCATGCACGTTAGTTTAATTCTAATTAGGCTATTCTAAATTGGCTATAGACTGACTGTGAATAATTGTCTGTCTTTCTATGTTAGCCCTGCAACAGACTAGCAACCTGTCAAGGGTGTACCCTGTCTTTTGTCCTACAATAGCTAATGTAACCCTGAACTGGATGGATGGATGGATGGATGGATGGATGGCCATGTTGATGTCATTTTCAGGGCACTATCCACAGTAGCCCTTCCTCACTTGTATTAAACAAGACAGGACAGGCTGCATCAGATGCGCTCTCAGAGTGGAAAAAAAAAAAAAAAAGAGTGGAAAAACTGTGATTTAGCTGATGGAGCTGTTTAGAGGGAGCAGGTATGAGACGCGACACATGATGCCCATTGTGTTATTCTCACATGTGGAAAATTGACAGACTTTTTACCAGGTAGCTGGCAGGTTAAAGTGAGGCCTTAATGTGAGGTCAAGCTGATTTGGACATTGGCATTCAGCTGCTCCAGGTAATGTCTAGAAAAGTTCAGGGCTGCAGTGCGTGCATGAAAAAGAGTTTGCACTCACTCACTCACAGAGGTGCTTTAAGGTGAGTTTCAGCTTGTCCAAAATGACATTGCTGACATGCTGATGCTTAGATGATCTAATGTTTGACCTGATAGGCTCAGGAAAGCTGTTTCAAGTTTGGGTGCTACAAACTCAAAAGCATGATTGCCTCTGGTTTTAAAGTAAGAGCATGGAGCAATTAGGAGACCTTGATCAGATTATCTGAAAAGACAGCTGCAGTGATAAGGTCTTAGTAGCTCTGATATGTAAGCAGGGGCCTGTACATGTAGAACAGGCACTTTATCCCGATGAGGTTGTGAGATAAAAAGTTTGAGGATCATCAAAGTTGAGGGAATTTGTTGAGGGCATTTGTAAAACTCCAAATGTTCAAATTTTGTAGTTCTGAGGATTTGTAGTTTAAAGCAATCTCAAGGTGGAACAAGGTGGAAACATTATGTCCACTTGTCCCCTTAGAGGGGAGGGTGAATGATCACCTTTATTCTGTGATGAAACAGTATCATCCAAAAATGTAATTAGGAACAGTTTTTTTCAAATAACAATGAATGATCCAGATCCTCAGTTAGAGTTTCCCGAGACTTGCAGAATCAATTCCGGTTGCATTACAGCTATTCTTGTCCCGCATTACTAAACCGCCTCATGTTGGCTTTGCTGTTGTCGCCATGTACAAAATTTAACTGCATTCTTTCCCATAGATGTTGAAATATTTTATGAAAACCAAAATCAGAGTTTATCCTCTTGGTATTATGGATGTCTAGGGAAAATACTTGCAAGACCAAAGTTCAGACCAAAGGGGTCAACCAAAAGTATCTTCCCTACTGCAGCACTTGGTATTATGGATGTCTAGGGAAAATACTTGCAAGACCAAAGTTCAGACCAAAGGGGTCAACCAAAAGTATCTTCCCTACTGCAGCACCCCTAGTGAGCTTAAAAACTTAGAAATAAAAGACCAATAGTTCAAACTTCCAGCTAGGAAGCAACTAAGAGCATCATAAAATCAAACACTTTGCTACTGCTGCACCTTTTCCACCAACAGAAGCCAAACTTTGAGTGATGAAAAAGCATATTCAGATTTCACACTCCAATAACAACAAGTAATCAAGGCCAGTGGTAGAGCCGTGCCGACAGAGGCAGCAGACCGAGACAGAGTGACGCTGCCGCAGCCCTCAGTCACATCTAAACACCTGTCTCCAAATGGACACATCAATCCCTATTTCACAGCCTGCCTAGCCTCCTACACTTACACACATAAATATACACACGTGTGGCATACATTATGGATGCAGGCACACGCATTTTCACATATCTGTCCCAGCAGATGTTTTTTTTTTTTTTGTTTTTTTTTAAAGTCAACAGTGGGTAAAGACTTTTTGGACAAATTTATTTACAGGAAATAGAAGAGGAGACACCAGAAGGATTGGGGGGGAGATGGGATGGAAAGCAGCAGAGGAGAAATCAATCCGTTGCAATGCAGCATACGCTAATCTCGCTCTTCTGCAGGAAGGACTGTTTCACAGCCCTGGAGTGGTGAGGGATAGGTGTGGCATGTGAGAAAATGGTCCTGGACCAAAAAGAGGGTAGTGAGAAGCACTTAGCACCTGGTCCGGGATAATACCCATTCTCTCTCTTTCTCTTTCCATCTCTTTCAATCACACACACACATACACACACAAGCACTTTGCCTAATAGAGTAGCAGCAATAGTCAGCGTTTCCCATGGCAGGCTGTAATCGCATGGCTGGACTCAGTGATGGATTTTGGGTTTGAGGCAGCATCAGCACCACTGCAATAAACACACACACACACACACACACACACACACACACACACACACACACACACACACACACACACACACACACACACACACACACACTGACGCACACATACTATTCACATGTGCATAACACTTAGGTATTTGCAGAAAGGGTTCTGTGTACAAAGGATTAATGCTGATATGTGAAAGTTAAATGGAAGAGGCACGTGTAGGTAATGGTTTTTGGGGGGATGGTGCCCTCCATACAGTTCAGGTGCATTTCTTCAATATGATAATGATCAAAACTCTGAAATTTGCATTTACAGGGTTTTTCCTGTAAATGCAAGGCTCTGAACAATGCAAGGAGATGTTGTCTTCCTTTATTTACACATATTTGAATAAAAAAAATCACAAACACATGAATTATTTATAATCATGTGATTGCTTTGAAATTTAGCCCTTTATTAAATCTTTACATCAAGTATCTACCATTACAGTTTACTGACAGAGGTAAGCATCATTTTCCCCAAAAAATAAATAGCTGTTTTTCAATGAAAAAAAAAAAACTTCCACTGTGCAGGTATTTCAAGCACAGTCAAGAAGGAATTCCCTCTCCAACACATAAGCTTTATTAGCGATTAAATTATTCAACAATACAGTAAAAAAAAAAAAAAAAAAAAAGCTACAGCAACACATTACGTTTTAAAATGGCAATACTTTTGTTTCTCTCTTTATATCTGTCTTTCCTGAATACAATATCTTTCGAGAGCAGCATTTTCTAAGCTAACAAAACTGCTGAGGATCAGTAAACATATCATAACCTTGGCTTGGCTGACTGTCAAATGGCTTGTTTTCCATTTCTGCACATTAAATCCAATTCAGATTCCAATTTATCTATCAAAAAAATGTGTTAACACTATGATTAAAATGTAACTGGAAAACTGGTGTTCGTCAGTTAATGCAAGAATATGTAAAGAGCGATTTTGAGGTGAAAAAAGATGTACACCATCTGGTTTCAGGTGCAGTGAGGGGGGAGATGAAGTATATTTGCTTAGTGAGCTCTATGGTCTGAGAAGGCTTACAGGCAACTGGATTATTCACAAACCAGCTAGGGGAATTCCTTAAAATCAAAATTCAGTACACAGATGGGTGCACACTTTCAATTATATGTGTCTGGAACACAGACTGTATATAAAAGTTGGACTTGATCACTGTGACATCATCTGTAGTTTTGGGTTTGTGGATTGCTGTTTTGAGGCTTCAAGTTTAGCATTTTGGCCTTGTCTTTTTTTTTTCTTTTTCTTTTGGACTGGAAGCAATCAGTTTGCACAATAATGTAGCCTTGAGGAGGTCTCAACTAAAACTCTGAAACACACAGGCCTACCTAGGGCTGGATTGGTGACCATCTGGCAACCGTTGGTCATAAGGGGAAAAACATCTACTCCATGACCAGTTGCGAATGGTTCCTGGCAGTTGCAGTGAAATCAGTTGCTAAAGCCACATTCACAAAGAGGTCAGTGACCCCCTGGTAATCATCAGTTTTTAGGGAAAAGTCTGTATTCAGCAACTGGTAGGCGAATGGTTGCAGGAGGTTGCTGGAAGTTGCTATTGTGAAATTGGCTGCATAGAGGTATACAGTGCTGCACCAAAAACCTCATTATATTGCTTTGGTCACTAGCAGATTACCAAGGTTGCCAGCAGTTTGCATGGAAGATGGCAAATTGTCTGCAAACACTGCAAACTCCTTAGCAAGTGGTAGTGAAAATGTGAAGTGTGTCATATAAACTGGAAACAGGAACTGCTGACCTTCAGTGTAAAGTTGTGTCTTTTGAATCGTACTCGCAGCTGGTTGGGGAACACAATATGTCGAACGGTGGAACTGGCTAAATAGTTTGATTAGCAAGGTGCATCTTTAGTTCAGTGTTACATTAAATGCAATGCTGCGCATCTGACACATGAAGAGCAAGCTTAGAACAAATTGTACCTACAGGAGAAACTGAACAGCCAACACCTTAGGATGTTGTTTTGGTAAAACTAAACACTGTCAAAACAGACTCATCCCTTTTTATGTACGTGTTTGAGCCTTAATATAAGTGGTGTCTCCTGCTGGAAACATAAATCCCTTTTGGTGTCATCAGGAAAGGGATCAGGCATACAACTCTACCAAACAAATGTGCAGCGCTACCCACGGTGGCGACCCCTTGTGGCAAGGGAGCAGCTGAAATAGCCTTAAAAGTGTTGTCATGTACAGGAAAACTACCTAAATACCTGTGCACACTAAAGCATTTTTTTTGTACCAGTCTGTACTGTAAACCTGTTTTTCTGCTGGAAATCTGTGATTTTTAAGACTGAAGCCTGTTAGGATTGACTCACTTTTGCATCCAGCAGTTTTTGTTGCTTTAGCAGTTGCTTTATTTTCAGCCCTGTTGGTTGCAGTTTGGTCTAGAGCAACACACATACTGCATGAATTATGAAAAATTAATTTAATACTGATTAAAAAAAAACAATAAGAACATGCTGAGAGCCCCATTGTCTGTCGGCAGACAAACAATTTAAAGAATCCAAATAAATTCTTCTTGGTTTCTGAACTCCTGGAGTATCGCAGTGGTCTATAAATACTGGGTGAGGGTGACAATGTGAAAAAAAAAAAAAAGAGGTCATAAAAACGACAAACAGAAACAGTCATCTCCATCTTATTCAGTCTCACTTCCATTAGTGTGACAATTTCATTAAACAAACATAATGTACAAAATCATTTCCTCGACTTGGCTGGCTCCGAGAAATTAACAGCAACATGGAAGTCATGCATAATGAATGTGAACATTTGCCATCTACAAGTCTCCCACAGTCAAACATTAATTCAACCTCACACAGGGTGTGGAAAGGGAGAAGGAGGACAAATGGAGCACAGGGAAGTGGAGAGTGAAAGTGAAACCTGCAGTGTCTGACCAACTATACATATATATATATATATATATATATATATATATATATATATATATATATATAAACTGCTGGGCTAAAGTCATCCAAGTCTGGATTGATTGCACTGCTGCTTTGTTAAAGATATGAATGATAAGAAGACATAAATTGGCTGGAAAAGTGTGGTTATATCTAAATTATTCAGTTTACTAACATTAAAAAGAAGCCATTATGCTTGCCTCTAAAAGTTACGCCTTGGACACTGATGGGAATGAAAACCTCAAAGACAGGAGAAAACTGTTTTCTGTCGCAGCCATTAGATTGTGTAATGCCCTGTCTAAAGTGCGTCAGCAAGACAAATATTACAGTTCATATAGGATTAAAAAAAGGACAAACAACAAATAATTAAATCCAACTTGACAGGGAGTTAAAAGTACATGTCAAGTCAAATGAAGTCAACTTAGTGCTCTTTTCTCATTGATCAAAAGCCGGAGAGTTTGACATGACTCTCATGACCGTGCCAGAAACACTTGGCATCATCTAATTCTCTTTGCATAAATCTTGCAATCATTTATCGAGACACAACACAACAAAATGCTAATGGTAACATTTTAGGGAGGGGAGCTTGGAAAAAAAAAAAAAAAACTCTCATCCTTCACAAGGAGTGATTTATTACCCAGTACAGCAGGGTCACACATTAATTTTGCTCTTTATATAAAAGGCCCGTTATTTCTTGCATGCATAAATAAAACACTCAGATATACACACATAAACCGAGCACGCGCACCGCTATGCACATTTGCATCCTTCACACTTAGCTTGCATTGAGGAAAATGTCACAGCGTCTAGAGGATGTTTATCTTGAGGGGACAGAATTGATGGCTTGCTGGGCTGCTGCAGCGCCGTTCCCGTTTCCGTGATGCAATGTACAAGTGTGTATGTATTTTTGATTGTGATGTGTGTTGTCTTTGACTGACGCCAGACTATGGGAGATGCCAGTGTACCGCGCCGCGCTTAACCAGACGCACATCGGAAGTGACACTGCCGAGCCAGCGGTGTGACAGGCATGTGACAGGGCAGAGCTGGTCCTAAATAACTTCTTAGGCTCCATTACCCTGCCAAAATACTGGACACGCCATCTCCCATTTCCCATTTCCCCTTCATGGTCACAGAGTCCTTTACTATTCACAAATGGAGCGGTGATTGCAGCCTACCTTTTGCTCAGTAGATTAATCACACATAGATGCAAGGTTGCACACATCCAGATAAGACCCCCCCCCCACACACACACAGACACACACACCCTTCCACTGCAAATAAAAGAGAGAAGCAGAGTGAGGTGCTGAGTGCCAGGAGCGGGCCAGTAGCAGTGGTGATTATCCTGAAGGGAGCATCAGTTGTTGGTATTTACACTGCCACTCCACCCAGACGTTTTGACACTGGCGGCCTCTAGAAAGCGAGAGCATTTGTCAAGAACTGCTTTGAGAGGCTGTGTGTTGAAGGTGACCGAAGATGAATGCGTCATTAGATAAGAGAAAAATTAGTAAGGGGGGGTAGATGTAAAAAAAAAAAAAAAAAAAAGAGAATTCTACCACTGTGCAAACATTTAAGCCTAAAAGACAACTTTCAATCTAAAACCAAATCCTAACACAAATGCAGTGACCCCCCCCCCCCCCCGAACCCCCCTAACCCGAGAAAAAGCTGTGATTGTAACTCTCAAGTGATACGTTGGGAAAGGAGTATCATAAGGAAACATTAGGTGACACTCACCAGTACACACTCTTTGATGTCAGAAAAGAAAAAAAGAGAAAAATCTGTCACTTTATATGGTCATGAGAATTTATGATCTGATTTTACCCTTACCCACTTCCTATATCGCAGCAGACTTTGATGTCTTGCCAATTTGCCCAGCCGAATGTTCGCATTAGCCACCCCTAATGAGGATCGTGAAGTGTACGTTAAACCCGGATGCCTGTTAGTCTGTTTATCTGACAGGGAGAGTGCTTGTCATCGTTTAGCTGGTTTAGCTCATTCGAGTGTGGTGACATTTCTGCCGTTTCCTCCCTGGCTATCCTGCACGCTAGTAATTGCAGTCTTATATAAAAAGCCGCATCACATTTAAAGTGGAGAGAACAAGCAAACAAGGATATGAATTCTGCCATCAGATG
The DNA here is from genome assembly GCF_007364275.1 of Archocentrus centrarchus. Lineage (NCBI taxonomy): Eukaryota > Metazoa > Chordata > Actinopteri > Cichliformes > Cichlidae > Archocentrus > Archocentrus centrarchus. The sequence goes on along the minus strand of NC_044355.1, from coordinate 23,151,819 downwards.
CAAAGACACATGAATCATTTATGGCAACAAAATATTTGCAGACATGTGTTAAGGGTGGATAAGATCTCGGAGATTTGCAGGCTTGTTGACAGAACAGGACCCTTTCTCTCGATTAGTGGATGATGTGTGATAACTAGCAAACACAGACTATGAGAGAGGAATTAATAAGGGAGTTGAAGATAGAGATAAAGACAGGCAGAAAGAAGAAAGTGGGGGCAGTAATTCTTTAAACTGTTTTTTGGGTTATTCTCTGTCTGTTGTAGCAGCACTCCTGGCACATTGTTTAGAATGAGTTCTGGCTGGTATGAATGAAAATGAGATTTCAGTGTATCCCGTCCGCTCAACAATGCATGAGTCTCAATAAACACCAAAGCTCCTCTCATTTCATGCTTCCCAATGTGTAGCGGCAGACAGCAACACAGCAGCAAGCAATCACAGATTCAAATGAAAAGGGAGAGGGAGGAATTTCTCCTTCACAGCCTTGTTTAATTTGCCGCCTCCTGGGCAATAGAAACGTGCCTCTGCTGTGTTGTTGTCTGAAGGTGTGTGAAGCTCAGAGAGGATGCCTTACAGGTATTCAGGGGCTGGAGGAGAAGGGTGCCAGGAGAAAGAGAAAAGAAAGAAGCAGAGCAAAATAAAAAAGACAAATTGGATAAACTTGCTTGGTTTGTACCTGGAGCATCGTGCTGAAGTTGAATCACACGCCCACACATGTAGACCCCACACACCCCGAGATGGAGCGGTGTGCGCTAATGCCTGGAGCTCTCCAGCCGTGCACTCGCCTCAGGGGAGACATCCCGATAAGACAAACTAACTCCAAGCTCATGGTCCCAATGGATGGAAAAACAAAAGAAAAGGTTTTATCTACTTTTATCTCATTAAACAGTCTATAACTTGCTTAATTGTTTACGAAGGGATTTAGAAGAATATCCCACCCAAGGTTTATGACTTTGGTGTGCTCGAACCCACACGTGTCGGGGATGCATTTGTGATTCATTGTTGCCGAGACTTAAGATGGGTTTTAATTAGGATGTGAGTGGCTGTGCAGCCTAATAAGATATAGCAAGAGATTGGGAAACAAAGGACCGCATTTGAATTCTTCTTCACTCCATCCATCACTTCATGTTTGCCGTAATGGAAACAGTGTTAAATTTGCAAAGGCTGGCACACACATCTGGCTCAGAAACAGAAACAGGCCTCTAAAATGTTTCATAATTCAAACATGATATTTTCCCTTTGCAGCTGATTCATGTCAACGTCCTTCCTGGGCCCCCCTCTCTATCCTGCTTTTTTTCTGCTTGTTATATATTCAGCCAGCAGCACCCTCCTCTGCCTTCCCCGACCCCATGCTTTTCAATCTCTCCATCGTAACACTTGAGCTTTGATCTTCTTACCCAGGCCTACTCGTTGCAGCCCTGCAGCACCACTTGCCCCCCCCCCTCTAACTCTGCTCATCTTTAATACCTCCCATATCCATCTCTATCCCTTGTATCCCTCACCCCATTCCTCCACTCCTCCACCATCTTTCACACCAGCCCACTCTCCTGCATACGACAATGCACATGGAATGGCTATTGCTCCCAGGGTACTTATTAATGCAGCGCTTTTAATTACAGTTTGCACATTGATCAATTGTTGCATTACTAGTTGGTCCCCATCGACCAGTTACCATAGTGATGGATCACCTGCGAGGTTCTGCGGTGGTCATCTGTGACACTCAGATGCAGATTGCTTGAGTCCCAGGAAAGCCAAGCTCATCTATGATGTTGACAGTGTAGGCTTTAGAGTTTAATGAACAGCATACGCACAAAAAGTGTGAGGTGGAGACAAGGGGGAGCAAAAGACACAACCCTATTTGCTAACAAGACCAAGCCATCCACCCCACAACAATCTGTGCTGCTGCATTCCCATAGTTCACTTGAAACGTGCTGATCTGCATTAATGAAAGATAATCTTGCCGTCTTTGAAGTTTTGTTCTGTCCCCTTGGGAGCAGGGGAGAAGCTTGCTTACGCACATATACCCCACGCTGCTGGATCTGATATCTTTGCTCAGCATGCAGAATATAAGCTCTGGAACTTACTGCCATGAACCACTACCCCCCACCCCAGCTGAATCCTGCTATAGTCTAACCCCCCACCTAACACCATAAAATTAGGATCCGTCTCTTCATTTATTCAAACGCATCAACACCCTCCTACAAACACTCACACACACACATACTTTCTGTCTCTCTCGCTGCATTTGGAATATGTTTACCATAGTTCTAAACCTATTTTCCTAAAGCCTCTCTGCATTCTTCCCTAAGTATGCACACAAACACATACAGACGTATGACAAATTAAAAGAAAAATTTGAACTCTTGACCCTGTGCAGTATATGTGAGGGTACTGCACGGGGTTGTTGGCATTTTGCTGACATTATTTGAGTCCAGTTAACAGAAGGGTCTATGCAAATCAATACAGCATTACTGATTAATCGCCTTTACCCCGTGCTGAAACACTTCTATCCTGATGGGAGTGTTCTCATCCAGGATGACAATGCCCTCATCCAGACAGTAAGAGGGATCACTAAATGTTTTGATGAGCATGAAAAGTATGTGTTCCATATGCTCTGGCTTTCCCATTTGCCACATTTAAACCCAGCGGACCACAACACCTATGGGAAGCTTCAGACCAACAGCGCTCTCCATCACCATCGTCAAAACGCTAAATGAGGGAAAATCTTTTGAAAGCTTACTGATCCACACTCCCTTCTAGAGTTCCAGGAACTTGTAGAATAAATGCAAAGTGATGCATATACATATATTAACCAGATGGTGGGGAACACACTGGGATCAAATAGTTCAGGTGCTGGTGAATGATGAAAAGGCAAATCCTAGTTGACAGCTGTGGTGTGATTATTCTAGTGGTCTGATGGTGGCGGTGATCTTGGATGAAACATACGGAGTACTTTACAGAGTCTGATTATTCTGGATTAGATAAAGGACACCACGTGTTATTATTTTGTTTTGTTTTTTTTGCTTTTTTTTTTTATGTCATCTGAATCTGTTGTTCTGACTCACCTCATTCTCCCACATAGAAAACGCAGAAAAAAATATGCATGCCGATCCAGACAAAAATAAGACAGAAGCAGTGAGCCTTATGCCTTGAGCCAACCCCCGTCTATCAAACCACCATGGATTATTGCTGAGTTCATTAACATGCAGAAAAGAGCCAAGAGTCTGGCGCATGGAGAGACAGACACTGAAACTTCAAGAGTCTCTGGAAGATGGTACTGGGAAAGTTATAACAACACATCAAAGTAACACTGAGCGTGATCCTCTCTTCAATTGAGACACGTCAAGAAAGTGCCACAGGTAACTAGCAGCCCCTTTTAGAGAGAGAGAGAGAGCGTGATGTAATAGTAGTGTGCGGGCTATGTTTTTGTGCTCAGCCAGCTCATTTGAATGTCCTTCCAAAAGCTTACAAAGGCAGAGTAGGCGAGGCTGCCCCCTCCCACCTATGCTAACTTAACTACATGCAGTGCTTTAGTCTGTGTGTAATCTCATTACCTCTCTTGTTGTCTAACCCAGCCCATGATGCTGTGATGTGCTGGCATTACTTTGATTAAAGCAGGTGGGGAGGGAAAGCTGTGCGGAGAGGAAGGAAGAGAAGGTGTGGGCAGAGTTAACAAAAAAAGTGTGTGTGTGTGTGTGTGTGCGTGTGTGTCAGAGGTTGCAGGAATGACATAAGCACTTATTGGTATTAAAGGGTAAACTTTCAAAGGCATCCATCTCAAGTGTCGAGCAGACTTTCAATTCAGAGTTATTCCCGTCTTTGACTTTGATGTGCCAGTGACAAATGATCCAACAGGAAAAATGACTGTTTTTTTTTTTTTTTCTCCCAAGGAAAAAAAATGCCCCTTTAGCTTGAACCTGAGGTCAATAAGAAGCAAATAAATAAACAGAGAAAGTTTGCATATTGGAAAGCTGTCAGCTTCAGGCCAGCGTCTGTTCACTTCCAGCTTGATGGAGAACCTTCTTTCCCGGGCAAGCTCTTGGACTCAGGGTCAATGAATCAACACAAGTGGACACATTGGCAGTTGTCATGTAATGATATTGCCTGAATGTTACTGCTGGTAGAAACAGCAACACACATGTCACACCAACAGATGCTCTCATACTGTAAAAACACGCAAAGTACACACACTTACCAGTAGAACTTAGGCTTCGACTATTGTGTGGCTACATCCGCACAGAATTGGAAATTACCTAAAATGAAATCCTTAATGAAATCCTATGATATCAGATACCATTCTGACACTCACTATGTTTCATTGCAATTTTCTCTTCTTTTTTTCGGCAATATTTGTTCAAAGAATGCCCTTTTTTTAGTTTTATTTTTAATAATCATATTGCCAGTTTCCACAGAACATTCAAAAAGTATTCCATTCAGTCATCCATTCATTTTCTTCTGCTTAGCCGGGGCCAGGTCGCGGGGGCAGGAGCCTAAGCAGAGAAGCCCAGACCTCCCTCTCCCCAGCCAACTTCTCCAGCTCATCCAGGGGGACCCCAAGGTGTTCCCAGGCCAGCCGAGAGATATAATCTCTCTAGCGTGTCCTGGGTCTGCCCCGGGGCCTCCTCTCAATAGGACATGCACAGAACACCTCACCCAACTGGCTCCTTTTGATGTGGAGGAGCAGCGGCTCTACTTTGAGCCCCTCCTGAATGGTTTCCTCAGTGAACCGCCACCTTATCGTGGTGGAGGGGTTTGTGTGTCCCAGCGATCCCTGGTGCTATGTTGTCAGGAGGCTTTGCCCCCTGGTAGGGTCTCCCATGGAAAATTGGCCCCTTGGTGAGGGGCCAGACAAAGAGCAATTCCAATGACCCCTATGGCAGATACACCAAGGGAACTGTTTACCTTGCCCAGTATAGGTTACTTGGGCCCACCCTAGAGCCAGGCCTGGGGAGGGAGCTTGAGGGAAAGCGTCTAGTGGCTGGCCATTAGCCTGTGGTGCCTGGCCGGGCGCAGCCCAAAGATGAGACATGAGCCCACCCTCCTGTAGGGGTTGGGTGCAATGTGTGTCTGGCTAGTCAGTGACGGGACCTTTGCAGGTCCTTGGCTGTTCCTTGGCCATAATGAGATTCCTCACTTGTGGTGTGGGCAATGCAACCATGAGTGGTAACACCCCTAAGCAGTCCTTGTGGACTGATATGAAATCACTTTTTCTGTAAACGGCATCTCACTGTGTGTGTGTGTCTGCTCACCACACCATTCTGCAAAATAATGGCAGCAACAAAAGTTGGGAGGAAGTGGCAGAGTCCTATATGGGAGTACGATACCAAGACAGAAGCAAGTGTCTTTTTATGGATGATGGCAAAATGTGTGGAACACTTCTCAAGGGGAAAAACCCCTCCAATCTCAATATCCACCTCAGAAGTGCACACAAGGCACCAGTGGAAACCCCTCTGAACCTACGCAGTAACCACAACGAAACCTGACCTCCGCCTCCTGAGAAATGTAACAACATGTCAGGTTGATGCAGTCCACAACTACTGTGATTGGCCTGTTCAGCACTGGCAAGCCCTCCCGTGCATTTCCGGCTACTTTTCACCACAGTTTTTGAATTTATCAGTGAGAGAATAACAATCAGGAACAATAATTGTAGCATCAGTGTAAGGACTCACAAATTCCTGGAGAGAGATTGCTGAAACTATCAGAATGGACGTGAAGGAATGAAAAAAAAGTGGAGAAAAAAAACAAACAAAGCAAAAAAAAAACAGAGGGACAATTACATCTGCAGTCAAAAAAAAAAACTGACCACAAAGAGGGAGGACCCAGGAAGTAAAAAGTCCCAGAATTTTTTGTTTCTGTCTGCCGGCACTACTGGTAAAACACTGGGACACGACCAAAAGGTAAATAACACACACAACACGACACTGGCCACTTGCGTACGTAGCCGCCGTGCAGAAGACTAATTCATAATTAATATCTAACCAAGCTAGTGTCCCTGAGTAGGACAGTCTGTATGCACAGAGTTCAGTTTATTCTTGTTTCTAATGTTTCGCTGTGTTTAATGTTATAAACCACATGTGCGGTAATGTTAATCTACTGCACTGAAGCTGTACCTGCATCTAGTGCTGAGCAGTCCAATTTATTCCTAATTTATTTTTGAGGAATTTTTTTAAGGGTATAATTTGTGGAGGTCTTATTACACAATAGTTACTCTTGCACCATGAATCTTGCACCCGACAAATAAAGTATGAAAAACTAAAATTAATGGAAAAATTTGTGTTCATTATTCTATAAAACCCAGTGTTAAGTGCCTTTTTTGAGTAATTCATAGCTCATTAGCCTAACAAAAAAGAAAAAAAAAAGAACTGGATTGAAACTGAATTTAAAACCAGCCATTGTCCAAAGAACAACTTTGAAAGTCCTTCATAAAGCCTGGAGAGCACTTTAAAAATTATAGTAGGTGGAACTTTGGCCGCTCCTATGCAAAATATAAAGAAATGATGGTGGCTGGAGACTTTTGGACAATATGAAAGTTTAAAGAAATTTCTAGCATAAATCAACATATTAAATTGTAACCTCAATCTGTTTTTCTTCCTGCGCTTCAAAAGGGAAATAGAAAATGAAAACTTACCGAAGTGGCCTTCTATGAGCCCTGATCTAAATCCTATTGATCATCTGTGTAAGGAGCTGAAACATGCAGTCTGAAGAAGGCACCCTTCAAACCTGAGACAGCTGGAGCAGTTTGCTCATGAGGAGTTGGCCAAAATACCTGTCAGCAGGTGCAGAAGTCTGCAGAAATCACTTGATTGCAGTGATTGCCTCAGAAGGTTGTGCAACAAAATATTAAGTTAAAGGTACCATAACTTTTGTCCATGCCAGTTTCATTAGTTAGTTTTCTTTTTTAAAATAATCCTGTTGAACCACAATTCAAAAGCAATGTCTGATTTTCATGAGTTAATTTTCTGTAAATCTTTTATTTATTATTACTTTTGTCAGTTTCAAGTTATTTCAGTGACCATTGTGGTTTTTTCCTCTCTTTAACAGAAGGAAACCAACAATTTTGTCCACGTCTGTACATATTCTGGTTTGTAATTAGTCACTGGTACATGTAAACCATCAGCAATTATTATGGTGACTAAACACTTGGATGACATGTTGAATTAAGAACATGGCAGATTATTATTTGCATATGAATCTAATTATTACTGTTTCCAGTTTGTTTGCTTAAAAAAGCAAAATCCCCAGAGAATGAATACCAGTGCAAAGCTGGAAAATGAAGAGGTTATAATTTCCTTGCCTTAACGTACCCATCATCATTTCAGGTTTATTGAGGAAGGCAACTTACGTCTGACTAGACATAAAAATGAATGCAATTCTGCAAAATTGTGTACCATTTTGACAGCTAAAGGTGATCTCAGTTCTATCTATTTCCTGTCCTTATCTCATGTAATTACAAACCGTCACCGAGTCACTAAAGTGGTTTGGTCTGACAAGGCAAAGATACGATGGTGCAACAACAGACATTAAGTTCTTTTGAAAAATGGCCCAGGCAAATGTATGCACGCTCACCATGTGTGTCTGCAGACATAAGCACACACACACACACACACACACACACACAAATGCAGAAGAGCGATCTGTCCCCTCCTGTTAAGTCTTGCTTTGAGATGTCGTGATGACCAATTTCTGACGTACATCACATCCGGTATCATCCCTCTTCTTTGACAAGATGAATTATGAATGAGTACACAGAGACATACTGTACATATGGCACAGACTCACACTTACTCTACTTCTAAGATGATTCTGCTGGATGTAAAAGCTGTTTATATGGATAAATATGAACAAAAATCAAGAAATCACATATTGTATCAAATCATATAGTTGAGGTAATGTAGAGTGGTGAAGGGTACTGAAAGCATCAGGGATCCCAGATATGCAAATGTACATATTGGAGGTGGGGATCATCACCACATCCCATATGATACCGCCACAATACTTCGCTCACGATACAATATTATTGTGATTTTTAACATTTATCTCACTTCAGTTATTTATTTATTTTTGCTGCTACATGAGATTGTCAAGCATACCAACACTGTCACTAAAACCTGCCATAAATTTTGCCATAAGATGGAGTCAGTCTGCTATCAGTCTGTGATTGAATGGGGTCAAATTAGCAATTAGATGCAATCTGTTTTTTATAAATGGCAATTAACTGTGACAAATCATCGAACGTCACATATCTGTTGCTCTCTACATAGGCAGAAATTCACATTTAATTATTGTGTTTGTGCTCCGCAACCTTCGTCTTCTATAGGAGCATAACCAGAATACAACCAGCTAGCAGCCTGTTGAGTCGAGTCTCCTCAAGTTGTGCTCATTGACAAATACTCATTCAGTTTTATCATCAGATGAGAGAAAGATTGAGCTCTTGGGCCACAGTGACAAGAGGTATGTTTGGAGGAGTAAAGCTAAGGCTTTCGAACCTAAGAACACTGGAGCAACTGTCAAGCATGGCGGTGGTAGCATCATACTCTGGAGCTGGTACATTGTACATAGTGGATGAAATAATGAAGGAGGAGGACTACCTTCAAATTCTTGAACTTCACCTCAAACTAACAGCTAGATGGTTGAAACCTTGGCATGGGGGTTACAACAGGACAATGATCCCAAACACACATCAAAACTCGTTTTGGAATGGCTAAAGCTGGCTAAAATTAAGCTTCTGGAATGGAATTCCCAAAGCCCCGACCCCAATCCAATTTTTAAAGTCATTAAAGATGCATTCAATTATTCCACCCTGGAAAAAAGAACAGTTCAAAGAAACCATTAAAAGCCCCAAATTACCAACACATTCATGTCCATGAAGAGTGTATGTAAACTTTTGACCACAACTATAACTGGTGAAAATACCAGATTCTGGCAACAAAATATATAATATTTTTAGTGATAATGCTTTTATGTCAAAATATATATTTCCTATATTGGACGTACAATAATACATTTGTGTCACCAGAAAGTGGCAGTGTTGCACCTACAAGGTGTTTTTCCAAAGAACCGTCAAACAACAAAAGAAGAAGACGCCGCTAACCGCTAAGCGTGTTCGGCAATGTGAGAGCAAGTGGCTCCATACAACCAAGTCAAAAAGTTCTCTGTGGAACTGTTTAAAAAAGTAATTGATTAATTAATTAAAGTTAGGTCCAGTGGAAACTGCCAGATAAAGCTCGTCACTATGCATGGAGTGGTTTGGTATTGGAGGCTATAAAAAGAACCTCCCAGAGAGGCAGTGTACATAATTTAGCGATTTAAGGATGTCTCTCCTCTTCTTCTTTTTAAACCAAGATAAATTTCTCCCAAGGGAGACAAATAAAGAATCTTGACTTGACTTGACAACATAAAATTGTCTAAAGCAAATGAAAAAATAAATCTATGTACATAAAGAACAAGGTAGAAAAAACATGGTGAGATGAGAGATGCTGTCACCTAACAAAAATGGCTCCAACATTGAAATACAAATGACAGTTCACATCAAAAGGCAGCGAGAGCTGAAAGAAATGAATATGGGAAAAGACATTCAATAAAGGGCTTGCAGAATGGCAAAACCTCCTTTTTTAAAGCATTCTGATGCACTGATTAAATACTCATTCCGGACTGGCAACTGTTAGAGGTGCAAACCTGAAGTCTCTAAGGCATATCTTAGGTAAACCGAGAAGGAACTGACTTTGCTGTTTTAATAGTCAACTCAGGTTTGATGGAGTGCAGTGAATTTGAAATTAGTTCAATGTGTGTAAAGAGCTTAATGCCTTTAAAAACCCAGCACAAGGATATATGGCCTAGCCATCTATCATGTGTGTGTGTGTGTGTGTGTATTTGTATTGGGTATGTGTGCTTGTGTTAGAGAGACAGAGAGATAGAGTTCATGAAAATGTGTTAACCTACAGTATGGCAACATAAGTGCATGCATGCGCACACACACACGCACACACACACACACACACACACACACACACACACACACCTTCACTAGACCAATATATCACAGCACTCACAGACCAAATGAGGCAATCGCTCAAAATTATTTGCATATAAACTAATGAAATATTACTGGGTGAAACTCAGTTGAATGTTAATTACAAAGGTAATGCACTATTTGCTGATTAATGGATCGTCTCTCTTTTGGGCAAGAGATGCTGTGAGAAAGTGGATGATCAGTGCGGGGTCAAAAAAAAAAAAAGAAAAAAAAAAAGGTTTCCAGTCAGTGAAGGTGTGCAGGTATGGAAGACACATTGCTGGGATGTGGGAAATCTACAAGAGGGGGAATCATAAGAGGATGCAAGACAATCTATTGTTGAGAGGCAAACAGTTGTTTTAAGTTGAGTGGACATAGTCACCCTCCACAAAATCTTGTTTCGCTGGAGTGGGTGAAATGAAAATGCATTATTCATTTATAGATCATTAATTATGAATCCACCAAAACCAGGATGGGAGGCTGAGGTGTGAAGTGCGCAAGTCAAAGCAATTTTGCTGAGGATACACGTTACATATTTCATCTCGTCGTTTGACCTCAGAGTTTGTGACAGGCTCCTTGTGATTCCAGGACGTTACGACAGAAGAAACAACTTACTAACTGCAGAGTTACGCACAGTTTACAAAATGCTGGGACTTAGTGTAAACTGTCAGTAAAAATAACCCAGCTATTTGCCCATTCTTTATTTAATTGATAATAGCATAAAAACAACTAACAAGCAACACTTTGTCCTGCTCTCTAGGTTATGCTTTTCTTGTTCCCATGTTTTGCTTGACTGATTACTGCTGTTGTTGTTAACTGGTTTTATGTGTATTGACCTTTTCTAAAATTGACTGTAATCTTGATTTTTTTTCCTCTGTTTTTGTGCTTCTGAGTCATTCAAATCTTTGATTGCCTTTGCTAGTTGTTGTGTTAAAAATGAGAAATTTTCAGTGTTTGGTTTAGTGATAAACCCTTGCCCATTTTCACAAAGACTCAGAATCTCTGGGATTCTATTACTGGCTTGTTGCCAATAAACCTAATTGATTATAAGGTTTTTTTTGCCTTTTTTTCAGCATTGCACATATTTCAAGTATTGTATTGCTCCCCACTTGTTTTAAAATTATATACTATTCTCTTCTGACACAAGCCAGAATATGGGGAATGTATTTTGTGTGGTGCTAAATATGATCGTAATCCCCCCACAACATGCACAAGTCTAGTAATAAAGTAAACCTCAGGAAAAAAACAAAACAAAACAAAATCAATGACAGTGCAAGCAATGCCCTTATTTTAGTTTTATTTACTTTCTCTGCAAGGGCCACTGAATTCATCTTTCAACCAGTAAATATTACCCACACCAGGGAGAAGAGCTTCAGTTATCAAGCACCATCTTGGACAGAGGAATGAAGAGAACACAGGAGAAAATCCACTGATGGTCTGCTGTCTGGCAGTCAAGACAGCCACTCGTCACTTCATCAGATTGCTGAACTCTCTCATGCAGCTCCTGTCTTCCAGTTAGCACCACCAAACCTCAACGATTTATAAACTTACAAAAGGTGCTTCAGGGCACTACACAAACGTATGCATGTGAAATGAGAGGCTCATCTCCCTTTTCAGACCAATAGACTATGCATAATGCATAGACCCTGTTGGAGTGACTGAAAGATTGATAGGTTGATTGATTGATGATGACAGTTATGACTAATTCATTAAAAAGCTAAAGCCGGCTGTGCATGTCACTCATTTGGGTTGAGGGAGTCCACTGGCCATACTCAGCCTGCGCGCGCGCGCGTGTGTGTGTGTAGGTTTGTCTGTGTAGTCAACTGAAACATGGTTTTGATTTAGCGTGGGCAAACTTTGGTTTAATGCTGACCACCACACCCTCGCTCTCGACAGAAAATGCAAGGCAGTTAAGAACAAAGCCACAAGCTGCTCCCAGAATCAGCGGCAATTATGCTGAAAACAAAAAAAAAAAAAGAAAAGAAAAGCATACAGTTGCCACGAACATGCAGCCAAGTGTGATTTTACTCTGTGGGGCTCAGTAAAGCGCTAAAAGCTGTTTGCACAGAAACCACAAGACAACACACAAGCAGCACTAATGTGCTCATACCACAGAGATCCAGTGTGTCTCAGAGTAACTGAGACATACAGTATTTGAGCATGACAGCATGGGTATGCATGCATATGCATCGTTATACACATCCCTATAGCAGGCTGTGTACAAAGGAGAACTGTAAAGTTCTGCTGTAAGCAAATATTGCATCAGTAAAGAAACAGCTACTGCCATGTTTTATTCCACTTACATTTATGGCTGCAACAGCATTCCCACAGAGGTGTTTCTCTCTGTTTTATCTGGGTCTTCTCCGTGACCAGTAATTTCCTTTGCGTGCCTGCAAGTTGCCTGGCAACTGTTTTCACTTGTAATGCAACTGGTGGTTGATTAAAGTGCACCTACTGTAAGAGTAGTGTCAATCTTCTTGCATCGGTGAAAAGCGAAGTAACATTTTCTTTCTTTTACTTTAAGGTTTGGAGAATATTGTGGATTAGACGGGTCGCACCACTCAGTCACAGTGTTTCCAGCATTTTACCCAGCATACAATCTTTCCCTAAGCCATGTGTCTAAATAGAAACATTAAAAAAATGTTTCATGCTGCTACAAGTGGTCAAAGAATAGGAAAAGAAAAGGTTATAAAATAAATGTAACTTTTAGAGATGGATTCTATACCAACTTTTAATTACTTTCCAGTCTGTGTAAATTAACCATTCGATATAAATAAATAAAATATAGCCCAGGCAGTGTTGTTTCCATCAAAACACATTTACTTTTCCAAATTAGAACACAAACATCATTTCTAGAGCAGTATTAATATATGGCTCCTCAGTGAAATAACTTTGAACTATAAGCCATCTGGAAAATTAGATGTGTGACCAACAGCCGACTTCTTTGACATTCACTCCGTGTGAGGCTAAACCTGTAACACACACAGTCTTCACTCCTGCATACACACACACACACACACACACACACACACACACACACACACACACAAACACTCTGCCCTTGTCTGCAGACTGCTAACTAGCTGAACTGTTTGCCAATAAATCAAAGTGTGTCTTTGTCAGTTGAGTGGTTACACACCAAACACACACCCATGGCTAGAAGCGGCTGGCGGCTTCACACACAATTAGGAAGCCAGCAACGGGATGCCTTCGGGTTAAAAGCATCAACTAGCGCACTCATGGTGCGATTTGGAATTCTCTTTAAGTACAAAAACATCTGCATAAAAGAAGGATGTGTTTGTTTATGTGCGTGCATGATCGCACATTTGCATGTAAAGGTTTCTTCTTTCTTCAAAAGGAGGGAATGCAACAAAGCAGAGCATACCTAGAGGGAGCAAAAGAGCTGCAGTGTACCAGCCCTTCAAGCCTGCTCTGCATGCTTTTTGTGTCCGACAGTAACAATATGTATGCATTCTCACATTCAAAGAGACCAGTGAATATTTGAATAAATTGCTAACTGACAGACCTTGCTTTTGAGAATCAGAATGAATAATGTGCAGGGGATTTCACTCTTGATAAGTTCGGCTTGTTTCTATAGCATTTTTCCTGTAAAATGAGGAGCTGCGAGTAAAACACGGATGTACAATGAAAAAAAAAAGTTGAACAGTGAGTTAAAGCCAAGGAGAATGCATTAACCTAATAAAAAAGCTCAGTAATGTATTTATCTACTGGATAAACATGTTTAACTAAAATCACAATAAAAAGTTGTACTACGGATTAAATATGAAAAAATATATATGGCTGGGTCTCCCTGAGTATGACAGATGAAGTATGTGGTGATGCATTAGTATCACAGACAGCTTTTCTGCTTGATAGCTCCAGACATATCAGTGAAACCTTGCCTCCAGCTAGATGGAGAGGGAGCAGAATCTAACCGCCCGATCTGCTGAGCCTCTCCAGGTGAGCTGAGCTCTGGAAACCTGCCTCACTGTTGTCTGAGTCACCGGCTGGTGCGTTAGCACACACAGCCGAATCTATCAGGCACAGAACTGCTGCCTGCTGCTTCAAAGACCTTCTTCAAAATGTTCCCCTCCGCCTCTCCATCTCCAGCGATCTCTCTGCCACTTTGTACCTGCAACAGTAGGCTGAAAGCTCTCCCTCTGCCTTGTCAAATGAAGAGAATGGGCTTTGAGATGCTATCTTGCTTAACGCACAGTATTCTGAATGTAATACAAAAAGGGTGGAATATATAGAACAAGGCATGTGAATGGGGTTTGTTACTCAGACAGGGATGACATTCTAAGCGGTAGCGTGCACGAGCTGGTGTGCGCATGCACGCAGCTTCGTGGACACATATTGTGTCTAGTTTTACAGGTGATGATTAGGAAGAATGGCAGTTAGTATTTAGTTTGGTAAATGCCAGAATTAAGGACAGCTAATGATATCTAGTGTGAAGACATCAAAGAGATGGCAGTGGGACTGCCAGTTTAGGTGCAGTGGAAAACAAGGATCCTGGCACTTAAAAGCTCTAATAATGTGCCCACTGTTTCCCTTTGCCCCCCACTCCTCTTTCATTCCTATTAGTTTACTATTTGTGACCTCCTATTTAAAAAGCTGACTTCCCACCATCAACCTCCTCGGTCTCCCATTTCCTTCCATTCGGACTAACACCCCACCCTACCACCACCGCCACACCCCCCCAATCCAATCGTTTCCTCCCCCAGTCGCACTCCAGCATAAATCACCTCTCTGCGATAGTTTTAATGGCTTTTTAATGAGCCTAATGTTTTCTGTTTTAATGAACTTCTTACGTCAGCCTTAATCATTTTAGGGGGATGAAAAATGATTGAGAAATGGCCTACATTAATTTAATTTACTGTTCAATCTGCACAGTCCTCTTTACAATCCTGCGAAGGCCAAAGCAGGAAGGAAGGAGAGGAAGGAGGGAGGAATCAAGAAGGAGTGGAACACGGTCCTATCACTGAGCGGGACAAGAGAAACAGATTCAAGAGTTATAGGGAGGAAAATGAAAACCAAAGCGGAGAGCAGCTATGCTTTGTATAAAGAGGTAAATTGTATTTAAGATTGGGTGCACACAATAAAAGAAAAAGGAGAAAGAAAAGAAAGAAATGGGCTGGGTAGTAGGAGCTGTAATTTATGAGGCCAAGCTATAGGCTTGTTGTTTGGGCTTATCTCCAATTAGGCTGCATTGTTGAGGCCTGCCAGTGGTGGTTTCCACCACTCCGTGAGACCAGCAGATTTACACAGCCATTAACACAGCAGGACCTGAATAAATGAGAACAATATTCAGCATCTGTTGCTTGATGCCAGAGTTTCCTATCTAGCTTTTGTTGATTCTTGCTCATTGCTCCCAACTTTTCTTCCCTTTCTCCATCAGTCTCCCTCCTGAGCAACACTTCGCATTGTCATTTTGCCAACTTCAAATTAACAAATCCATAAACTAAGTGGTGAGACCTTATAATCCGGGCATGGAATAACGTCTCCTTCTGTCTGCAGTTTGTACATTGGTTTACCCAAGGACACCTTACCTTGCCAGCACGCTGTAAGAGTCAGCCCTCCATTTCACTGTGTTGATAGTAAAAGGCTGCGAATATGCCAAGGCTGGCTGCCAAGATTGCTTTGCACTACCTGAGCTAAGTTGTCCTTTACGGTTTGTGTGTGTGAGTGAGCGTATGGCTTGTCTGTCCTCAAGGCTGGAAGCATTACCATGCATCACTGATTATATGAAAAATCACAGCTGTGCCTGATAAGTGCTGATGTGTTTAATGATCCAGTGTTGGATTTGTGTGAGGGTGGACACAGGTCTTGGTAGGATTGAGAACGTTAATGTTGAAATGAAACATTTACTATTCTATCAAAATCAGATTGCTGTCACTGATGACATTTTTTTTTTTTTTTTTACATATGGACGTGTGCAGTTACTTGTGTTTGTTTTAATGTGCGGGTGACAAATGGACACGTTGACCCCGGCTCTGCCCTGAGACAGATTGAAAAATTAGTTCCTGAGAGGGGATGCAGTCTTGTCCCGCCCTTAGGGTACAGTCTAACTATAGGCCTCCTTGTCTGCTTAAGATACTCCACAGGCAGTCCACTGCCTTCACACCAATCTTGTGTTTGTATCCACTTGTCTCAGATCAACAATCACTCTGCTATTTTCTTCATCCCTTAGCCGTCAATCTCTTCTCCTCTGTCCTTCAATCACTTTCTCTTATAATTTGCTTTGGCTGTCACCTCCCAGCATCATTTCTTTAACTTTTTGTTGTTCTTGTTGTTGTTCTTGTTGTTGAAGCTCACTTTAGAGTGGAATAAAAGTGGATTTTAGAGGCATGCTATCATTGTTATAAAATCAGCTATGATTTTGAGCAGCTAAAAGATTTGACAAAGAAAAATTCTCATTAGAAAATCTTGAAAAAAGGTTCTATCTTCACCAGGCTCCTTTTTTCACTTTCTTATATTGTTTTTTTTTTTCCCCTTTGGTATTTATTTAATTTTTGAAAACAAGTGGAATAGTTTAAGGCAGAACCAATGTACCTGTTTCAAAGCAGGTAATTGATACTGCACTTCTCAAGATGCTTAAAATATTTCATGTGTGGTTGCCTGGAACAGATTGAGTGAGATGTTTTGAGTAAATGTTTCATAGTTTTATCATGTAGCTAGGTGTATTTTGAAGGTTATGACTGTAATTGGCTGCAATTGTCTAGATATGTGATATGACTTCTGTAATTTATTTATTTATTTTTTTTTTTACTATTCAGCAGGTGGCCAATTGCAAAAACAGGTACTAACCACCAACATTTAACTGCCTGAAAATGATGCCATTTACGTGTCTGTGCAGCGGTGTTCACATTAGTGCTGAATGTAACCAAGGGCATTACCACACCATTTTTAACACCTACCTACAAACATACCAAAACATTTCACAGCTGCCTCAAGCTGGACTAAACTGATTTATCCATGTCATCAGGCTCAGGATGAAACCACTGGCCACAGGCGGGGGCGTTGGGAGACTATTAGCATTGCTAGGCCCCAGGCATTTATATGACACTTTTGATTTAGAGCGCCAAAGGATCGCAGTGCTGTCACAGTACTAAATTGCTTGACGATGTTAGAAAACAGTTTGTTATTGTTTTAATGTCTATAAGCCATATGCACAGTAAATATGCTTAACATGGTGAGAACACAGAATTTGTTTGCTTGTTTATACAAATTAGGCTCATGCATTTTCAAGGGAAAAGATTTTGTTTGTAGCTCAGCCTACTATGCTGTACATAGTTTGCTAAACCTCAGTAGGGATGTAGGGATTGCCATAAAATTAACCATTATTTACCATGTGTCATACAGGCCACCTGGACTTATTTTGTAATTTTGGCTGTAAGAGACTCAGAAATCATACTACTGTATGAGTGATTGATTTTGCCCCTCTTTCAGTACCTAGCAGTTATTTTATATTTCTGTGTGTTAAGACAGTGTAACAACAGTTTAAAGTAAAAAAAAAAAAAAGAAAGAAAAAAAAAAGACTTTTTTAGTATTTTAATGAAGGAGAAACTGAAATTCAACATGAAGAGAATATAGGACAACTTCAACTTGAAATATGAACTATAATATATGTACAGTACAAAAGAGTTTTTGAGCCTTGCTTTGTGCAAAGCTGTAATCAAAGCAAAAGGTGCCAACTTTGAAGACTTTGAAAAATCTAAAACATATTTTGGTTTAACACTTTTTTGTTTACTAAATAATTCTATATATATTTCTTCATAGTCTGGATGACTTCAATATTAATTTACAATATAGGAAAAAATAAAAATAAAAACAGTAAATGAGAAGGTGTGGCCAAACTTCCAAACTTTTGATGGGAATGGGGGTAGAGGCCAAACAAAAGTCTTCACCTAGTCAGCCAAGTTGAGGGATGGGCATAAGGCCAGTGATTCCTCCTTTTAAATCCTTAAAGTTATGGAAACAGTTTACAGAAATCTTTGAATTCAGAAGACCTGGACTTTGCTGATGACCTAGGTTTTCTATCTTCAAAAATACATCACCTGCAGGAGAAAACTGATAGCCTGGCAAACAGGCTTAAACATCACCACCATTCCTAAACCAGTGAGGTGCATAAATGCCAACTCACATTCACCCATTACAATTATCCACTTGACTAGGTCCAGGACTTCCCCTTCCTTGGCAGGCTGGTCAGCAAGAACAATGCAGCACAAAAGGACATCCGTGCAAGGCTTGGGAAGGCACACAGAGTATTTGCAAGGCTCAAGCCTTTCTGGGAGTCAAAGCAATATAACCTGAAAACAAAGGTCAGAGTTAATAACAGCTATGTCAAACCTGTTCTCCTTTGTGGCCCAAAATGCTGGCATGCAGTAAAAGGTGATATGAATAGGATCATCGCCTTTCACAGCGGACGTCTCAGACAAATGTGCTCCATCTTCTGGCCAAAAACAATCTGAAATGAAGAACTCTACAAGAAGACCAGAGTGCCACAGTGTGGTACAAGAAGTCACATGGCAGCACATATGCAATGCCTTATGCATGTCCTCAGAATGGACCAGAACCACATATCAAACGCCACTCTAAAATGGACACCACCACCACCAACTCAATTCAAAAGTAAAAATGCAAAATACAGCAGAATTTCAACCACTAAATACAGCAACGAGCTCCATTTTTAATAATTTTTACATAATATGTATCTTGTGGAGATTGCCTCCCTTTTCACTACCACCAGAATGACAGCACACAAAAGTAAAGGCAGTTTCAATCTATATGCATGAATAATGCTAGTGTTTCTGAAGTGAAGGACAAGAAATTAAATATGGTTGCTGAAAGATATTTACAGGCTTTTAGAGCAACATGCGCAACCTCATTTTAGTGAAGGCCCTGCATATTTCAGCAAGAAAATGTTAAACTGTATACTGCTTTCACGGTGCTGGGTCTGTTACCCAGTGTTTTGAGTTTGTCAGACTTTTGAAATTATGTTTATTTTATTATTCTTTGTGATCCCTGGTTTGTTTTTAGTATTTATATTTACTTCATAGATTCTTTAGTGCATTAGTTTGCTCCTAGTTTTCAGTTAGAGTTTAGTCTTATTCCTGCTTCTGTGTTCCCGTCCTTCTGTGTATTTATTTCATTAATATCTCAGTGTCCTTCCCTGTTCAGTTATCTCATTTTCTGTTTTATTCTTGGAGTTTGTGTCTTGTGTTCATTGTTTATTTTGCTTCCTGTCTTTTCAGTTGTGATTCTGCTCACCTGTGTCTCGTCCTCCCCAGTTGTCTTCATCGAATCACCCTCCCTCGTATATATTGGCTCCCCTTGCCCTTTGTCAGAGCATCTGCCTTAGTTCCTGTTTATTGCCCTGTGCCTGTTTGCTTTCCTAGTGTTCCCTAGCACCAGTACTTCCTAACTCCAGCGTGTTCAGAATAGTATGGACCCAGCAAAGTTTCAAATCCAACTCCATATACTCTGTGTGGGTGTGTACTCTCCTATGGGTATGTTCCTTCTGCATGGGTGCAAAAGAAGTGGGATGGAGAATCAGCAACCTGGCTTGTTCCTACCCAAGGTACACAGACTTATTGCCAGCATGGGTAAAGGAATTTGTCCTTAGTCTCCAACCCCCGTCATTACTTCAGCAGCCTAATGCCCAAGCTTCAGGACCATCAGTCAGCTATTCCTCCTTGACGCCGCCATTCAGCTCTTCTCCCACCAGAGGCCCTACTGCCCTGTCCTCCACTGGAGGTCCCAATGCCAGGCACTGCCTGACACCCCAGTCTGCTCCTCGACAGCTTTGTTTATGACAGAGCGGTGGGATGAGGACGAAGAGCCTGCCACCCCTGCATCCCTCTATTCCCTCTTCCAGAAGGAAGTGGGGCTCCCATTGTTTGCTGGATGTTGTTTCTGAACTGATCAAGGCTGAAATAATGTCTGGTGTATCTGCTTCTGCCAATTGCAGAAATGTGTGTGTTTCAGAGCTGGTCATAACTCATTCTCATGCTTTGCAGTCACCTCAGCCCAGGATTGAGGCTGTTTCACTGCCTGCACCTCCAGGGATTGTTAATGGTGCGTGTGTGCAGGACCCATCAATGTCTGTTAATGTTTCTCCACCTGCCTTCACAGTGACTGTTGCTCTTTCTAGGGCCTCCCCAGAGACTGAGCGCCCTGCACCCATTTTTGTTCTCAGGGTGAGGATGGCCAGGCCTCAGCTTCTGCTTCAGCATCTGGATTCGGCAGAAGGTCCCACATAGCGTCAGTCTCCAGGGAGAACTGCGAGTCCTGCAGAGTAAGCTCAGATCAAGCAATCTCTGCATCCCGTGCATCCTCAATATCCTGAGCCTGAGCTGCCAGAGCCCCAGTCATCAGAGGGGATGGCTGCGTGCCCTGCTGAGCAGCTCCAGTCGACAGAGGAAAATCCTGTGAATCCCGAGCTTCCTGCGTCCCTTGTGCTCCCTAGCTCCAGTGTGTTCAAGTTTTTAGGTTTCAGTAGTTTATAGTTTAGTTTCCTTTGTGCATTAAGTTTTGTGTTTACTTTCAACCTGTCAAGCCTGTCAGTAAATGTCTTTCTTTTGTTCATCCTAATCTGCCTCTGCGTATCTGCATTTGGATCCTCAATACAACATCCAGTCTGCCCATCCTGGAGACTGTGACAGCTGCATCTATTACAACAGCATGGCTTCATAGTAGACAAGTCTGCCTGCAGTCCAGACCTTTCACCAACATAAAACCTGAAGACCTAGGAATGTTATATCAGACAAGATTGAGACATCGTTCCCCTTGCAAAATTCCAGCAACTCCTCAGTTCTCAGATATTTATGGAGTTTTGCTAAAAGAAGAGAGGATGCTGTACAATGGTAAGCATGGCCCTGTTCCAACTTTTTTGAGACGTGCTGCTGCCACTAAATTCAAAATGACTTTTTTGGTTTTGTTCATTTTCTGAGCTCAAACATTTGATGTTGTCTGTGTTCTATTGTAAATAAAATATGCGTTTATAAGATTTGAAAATTATTGCATTCTGTTTTTATTTACATTTTACAAAGTGTCCCAACTTCTTTGGCATTGGGTTTGTACAAAACTCACTCATTAGTCTTTACTTCACTGTTGCTGATAGCAAAGTAAAGGAAAGCAACCTTCCTTTCATGTACACAGTATTTCCCTAAATGTCTAAAACCTGTCTTGTTCTTTAACTTGTTGTCTTCTTGAAGGCATCACCTTCACATTTGGCTCTCCTCTCATGTAAAGATTTTCAGACCTGGACATGAGCCCTGACCCATCAGCCAATCTCCAGACCTTAAAACTGACTCATTATGTAACCATCTCCACATAGACAGGCAGACCAGACATGTCACAATCAATCTACTCCCTCAAGACTATAACAAGCTAAAGTGGATGGACAGGCCATTTCATAGACTGACCTGCCTGCACTCCACCAAAAGGAAAGCAGCACTAGACAAGCTCTGTGTTCATGTGTGTGTGTGTGTGTGTGTGTGTGTGTGTGTGTGTGTGTGTGTGTGTGTGTGTGTGTGTGTGTGTGCGTGTGTGTGTGTGTGTATGAGTGTGTATGTGTATGTGTGTGTTTTGAGTGCCCACATCTGTGTGTATTCATGCCTGCACACATACTGTATGTGCAAACACACTGAGCTCTCCTCTGCCTTAGGACACTTACATAAGAATGTCAGAGCAAAACTACTGATGAGACGGTGGAAAGGCCAGAAAGCAAGGTAAAAGACTGTGAGAACGTGTGTCTGTGCATGTGTGTGTGTGTGTGTGTGCTGCATGTGTTTGTGTGCATACCGGTATGTCCATCTGCCTGTCTGTCTAGGTATGTGGGTTGCTGCAGGGTAATTAAATATATTTTTGTCAGCTAACCAATGACTCCCGTATCAGACATGGGAAACCACAGAAGTAGAAAGAAAGCAGATGGGTAATGGCCAATAGGGGTGTTTGAGTGTGTGAATTTATGTGCAGGTGGGTGGGTGTGAAAGAAAATGAGATAGCTCTAATTCCCAGACACCACCCCTTGGGGGGTTGGAGGTGGAATTGAACATAGTCTGGAAGGAACAGCTTTGACAGCTTCCCTAAATATGCCTAGTAATGTTTTCACCATGCTGGACTGAGAGGGATCTAATCTTAGCCTGGGTGCACATTACTGGCCCGAGAGCCCTCACACAATCTTTGTGATTATCAAACCTGAGAATACTTGCTGTTTTTCTGAAGCTGTCCTGGATTGAACAAAGGAACACATGCACAGATAAAGCAGATTTACAGTTTGAGAATGTGCTTGAAGTATATAGGCAGTATCTCACCACATTTGTTTTCACCTAGTTGAGTCAGCACAAATTTGTGGCAAACAAAAGGAAATGGATGTGATACGTGAAACTTTTGCTCCTGAAGCCATCCTCATCTAAAACTTCATGATTTGTAATTAACCCTCTAGCCTTGCATTCCTTTGTTTTGGGAACTTCAAGTCCTATATTCAAGTAAAGCTTTGCTAGCCTAATGTGGGCAAATCTAGATACATAGATACTTTATTGATCCCAAAGGAAATTAGGGTATCCAGCAGCTTAACATGGAAAATAAATAGAATCCAAACAATGGAGGTATAAATTATACAAACTATACTAACAATACAGGCTAAGAAACTATACTATTATACAAACTATACTAAGCTGTACAGGGGCTTAGTGCTCTGAAAACAAAACAAAGAATACAGAGATATGAATGAGTCCGGTAGTGCAATATGCATATACAAATGTACAGAGGCAGATGTGCAAACAATGCAGTGCAGTAATAAACAGTAGTAAAGTGATAAAGCGTATGATTTATATAGTGCCAAATATCAACATATGTGATGATGATTGTATGTTAACGTCCCCCAAGTGAAGCATTAAAAAGTCTGATGGCTCTTGGAACGAATGATTTTTTAAATCTGTCAGTTGAGCAGTTCTGTGAGAGCAGCCTTTCACTGAACCTACTCCTCTGTTTCATCACACTGGTATGTAATGGGTGACTGTCATTGTCCATGATAGAGAGCAGTTTGTCCAATGTTCTTCTCTCTGCCACTGTAGTCAAACAGTCCAGCTCCACTCCAAACACTGACCCAGCCTGCCTGATCAACTTATCCAGCCTCAGTGCGTCTCTCTTCCTGATGCTACCTCCCCAGCACACCATCGCCTAGAAGAGGATGCTGACAACTATAGATTGGTAGAACATTTGCAGGAGTTTTCTGCAGATGTTGAAGGACCCCAATCTCCTCAGGAAACAAAGCCAACTCTGCCCCTTCCTGTACAGTGTGTCTGTGCACACTGACCAGTCCAGTATGTCATCCAGCTGCAGACCGAGGTACTTGTAGGTATACCATATCCACATCAATCCCCCCAATAGAGACTGGCTGTGGGGGTGGTCCACAGCCAGTCTCCTTAGTCTTGGATGTGTTTAGCAGCAGTTGGTTCAGTTGGCACCATTCCACAAAGTCATCCGCCAGTCTCCTGTAATCTAAGTGTCAGCTAAGTAAGTTGGTTATCTAAACTTTTGAGTTACCAGGAGTTGCATTACTTCATTGACAGTTGCGGGTGACTGCCTACTCACAGCTTTAACTACTAAGTGCCTTGCACCTTTGAAATTGATGTCAACCATCCATTAAACTCCAGATAACAGAGAAGCAAGTCAACCACCAAATTGTAGAAGCAATGGAGCATCACTGGGATTAGTATCTGTAATGTAATTACTAAATTTCAAATTGGAATCCCTTGTTATTAAGTAATTTTTATTTATTAATTTATTTTGGGGGGTGGGGGATGGGGGCTTGGTTAATATTTGATGATAATTTCAGTTATATCAAATAGCTGGGTTAAGGACTTGAAACTCTTTGAGGGCTCTAAAGGGGAAAATCCTGGTCATAAATAAAGAAAACTACCACCTTTGGAGAGTAAGGCAAAGTAGTAGCAGTCTCTATAACAAATTCAAATTGTCATAGTTGAAAAAGAACCCACTAACCTTCACACGGCACCGAACCTGAAGATTTGGATCACACCCATCTCAGACACTCATGTGGCAGTATTTCAGTGCAAGGCCAAAGTCTTTTTTTTGGGGAAGGGGGGGGCACGGCACTGGAATCAACCAGTCAGTACTCTAATGCTGGCAGAACCAATGTCATCATTAATGCTTGTTGTTGGAGACTTACTAATTAAGGAAGTTGAGAGCAAACTTAGAAATGAGCCAAGCGTCATAGTTTGTGACTCAGCCCAGAAAATGATGCTGAACCATCTGGGCATCAGAAATATCATCATTCATATGTGAACTAATGACATTTCAGTGACTCAGTCGCCTCTGATGAGGAGTGTGGAGCTATGTCCTTTCAGTGATCATAAGCTCTAAAGCAGAAGCTTCATCTTGGTAGTGGCACTGCAATTAATTCTAAAAGAGTGACTGGCACTGCTGATGACTTTGCTGTTAAAAGAGAATGGTACACACCCCTGTCCTCATATGCAAGATCAGTGGCTGTCAGACTTTTGTCAGTAATGTACCTCCTCAAAATGCATTTTTTCAGTACTTCCTAATCAGCGAAAACAACTGAGGTAAAGAAATATCCATATATATAAAAGCCACTGATCCATCAGTGTCCAATTTATTAAACAGCAAACTTGCTATTTAAAACAACAGGATGCCATATTTCAAAGGCTTAATGTTTCAGGGCTAAGATGACACTGCAATCCCTCTTTTTGATGAGTTGGTATTAAATTTAGTCAAAAAAATGTCCTTATGGCAGTGGTGCAAGTGCAGTGATCAAACTCTTTTCCAGGCACAGTCTTTTTGTATTGATTTGATTTAATCACATTGGTGGCCTTAAGCATTGGCAGACATCGAACTGTGGTTGGGACAGAGAAAATCAGGTGGAGCCAGCCTGTCCAAAACCAATCAAAGTTCTGAAAAACGTGTTAACCAGAATAGGCTGTACTTGCCTAAATGCACCACACTTTAATAATGCAAGCCTCATACAGCTTTACAGGAAGTATTACAAACACCAAGACCAACATTAACAGCACCTTATACAGCCTGGTTTTGGACTAGTTTTTCACACACACAACTGACCCATCAGGATGTTCAAACTTATTTTGTAGGGGTGGGTGACTGATGTTTCCAGGAGGCCACCATGAGAAACTGGGACTGTTGTGGAGGGCCACACCAATAAGCTGAACTCAGTTTTTGATCAATTTTATTTTATTTATTTATTTTGTGCATGTTGTCATGGTCCTGGTTCAGTTTACCCAGTTTTTCAGTTTTTTTGGACTTTTGAGTTTTATTTAAATATCTTTTGTGATTCTTGGTTTACTTAGTGATTATGTTGTTTCATGCATTTTGTCCCTCTCAGTATATTTAGTCCTGTTCCTCATCCCTTGTAGCTTTAGAGTTTAGTTCTCCCCCTGTGTTCCATCCTCTTGTGTCAACCCTCCTGTGTAAGTTCATTCACATGTCTGTTTTCCAAGTTCAGCTGTTTTACTTCCTCTTTGTGAGGTAATTATTCTTTGTGCCTTGTTTCTAGTTTTGCTTTCTTGTCTAGTCTTCTGTAATTCAGTTCAGCTGTGTCTAGTTCTCCTCTGCTGTCTCCACTTCCCCAATCACCCTTCTGCTTACATATAGTCGCTGTCTTCCCTTGTCCTTCGTCAGTGTCTGTTTCTGCTCCCATTCCTGTTCCCGTGGTCCGCGTTTCTCATTCCCAGCTTGTGTTTCTTTGTAGTTCATGATTTCCAGTGTTCCCCTATTTGGACTTTTGTTTACCTTTTGGATTCTGCAAACAGTTTTATAATAAACGGCTCACTTTAAGTTCACCTCTGCCTGCCTCGACATGTTTGCATTTGATCCCATACACAACATTCAGTCTGCATTTCCTACAGACCATGATACATGTTTCTGCAAAATTTCAGACTTTGAACCTTTTGCAAACTGCTATTGCTATTTTGCTTATAGTTTACTTCATCTGCAGCTTTTCTTAGTTTTTTTTTTTTTTTATTCAGTAAGAGAAATCTGAAAGAGAAACTCAGGTTCAGAGTCTGAGGTGGAAATTTGAAGATCAGTCACATCAACAGCAAATGCAAAATCTATCTTCCATTCTGCATCTGAGAGCTCTGGAATGTCCTTGCCTTTCTTTTCACAAAACTCTTGAATTTCTGCTCTCAGGTCCCATATACTTTTTAGCACTTTGCCCAGACTGAGCCTCCTGACAGCTGTGTGGTAACCGTATTGAATCTCATTCTCCTTCAAAAGTGTAACAATCTATCTGTGATTCAGTGCTCTTGCCCTGATGAAATTAACTTAGTTACAACAACCAACATCAACCACACAACACCTCCTCCTGGTATATAATATGGTGCAAAAGTTCCAGTTCTGGGTTCATGTCAGTCACTTATCCTGTATCCACTTCAAAAATCAGATATTTTTCTGTCAGATTTGGACAACCATCAGTTACTAGTTTGCCCCATTTATGCCTCACCTATCCAGGCGTGCAGCTACCTCCATGAACAAATCACTTCCTGTTGCAGTCCTTTTCACTGAGCGCATTGCTACCAGGTCCTCTGTAATCTCAAACTCTTTTGATACCTCACATACAAAGATGAGTAACTGGGCTGTTTCATGGACATCACAGCTCTTGTCCTGAGCCAAGGAGAAAAAGTCAAAATTGTGTGCTTTGTTTTTCAACTGAAGCACCAGATTTCCCGTATGTCCTCGATCCATCTTGTTAAGGTTCACCTGGAGCGGAGTACATAAATGCTTGTTTTTTTTCTAAAGGCATATTAGCACAGCAGAGTCCAGCAAATACTCTTTGATAAACTCCCCATCAGAGAATTGCTTTCTGGGGTTTTTGTGTGTGTGTGTGTGTGTGTGTGTGTGTGTGTGTGTGTGTGTGTGTGTGTGTGTGTGTGTGTGTGTGTGTGTGTGGCGGGGGGGATGACAAAATTAGTGTTGACTGCTCCATCGCTGGATGTGTAAAGCTTGGTAAAAAAAAAAAAGTCCTTTGCTAGTAAAGGTTCAGACGTACATTCCCGCTCTGCATCAGTCACATTCATGAATTTCTCTATTTGTTGCATTTACTTGCACACATTTAAAAAAATAAAAATAAAACAACAACTTTGTATTATGATTTCCCACAAAAGCACAAAAAGCAGTCAGTCTCTGATGGGGAGTGTTTGGTGATTGAAATGGGACAGAATGGATGATGTATACTTATTTCGACTTGAATCCCAATTTTTCTACTGAGCTCACACAGGCCTGTCTAGGACAACAACAGGTCTGGATATGGCCCGAGGACAATACAATGTCCAGGTTTGCTACAGAGAGGTATTCCAGCCCAAACATGCTCAATAAAATTAAAAATTACACATAGCCTGGCTCAGCAGCTACATACAGTAATACAGTGTGTGCATGCGTGCGTGTGCATGTGTGCACCCGCATCCTTGGGCCCACACAGACACAGAAAGAGAGCGGAATGGCAAACTCAGCAATACAGAATAGGTTGGAATTGTGCCCACATCACAAAAACGACACACAGTAATAATATTTATCTGTACTGTCTGCCTAAAAACCAGCACTCTGGCCCGCATTAGAAAAAAGAAGAAGAATTCTAAATGCGCGGCGTTAGATAGAAGGCTCACTTAGCCAACTGAGGAGTCACAGACACACAGTCATTCTTGCTTGACAGCGACACTTGTTGAGCAGGAACTGGTGCATGAGTGGGTCTCTTGGATGAGAATAATGGAGGCTGAAGTTTGAGCTGAATTCTTTTCCTCTTGTACCTCAAGATCTCATTTAATGCATTATACTACTTTTTTTTTTTTTTTTTTTTTTTTTGGGGGGGGGGGTGCTGTTATAGTATTGTCAGTGAACAAGCGTGTTTTTGGGTCTAGCTTGAACAGTATGCGTTTATGGTGTGAATTTGAACATCCTAGGTGAGGTCGTTCTCGAGTTATTGCGTTCACAAGACTTTCAGAAAACTTGACCTCCGACCTTTAGCTTGACGTCAAGGTTGCTGAGATTCAAACTCGTGTGAGATTCTTATTCAATGCATGTGTGGTGTGAATTTCATTCACACTGAAAATTATGTTTCAGTGCATGTTTTTCTGCCCTCCGTGATCAATGCATGTATCTGTTTGGTCGATTTCACTAAGTTTACCATAGCTTTATATTTCATCTCACCTGCACTGTATATTTTATGCATATTTTTATACAAAAAAACTGCAATAATGTCTATAACGTAAGGATCCTTTGACACCTTGTAGTTTTATACATAGCAATAATTATGTATAGACTTTTAATAGATCTTGTGCAATTCAATACTCAGTCCCCTGATTAGACCACAATGGTTTGACTGTTAGTTGGCAATAAAATATTTTATCAATATTCTTTTCTTTTTAATCGCTTTGTTCTACATTGGAACTGAGTTTAAAAGACCTCTCTATTCCATATCCTCTTTATTTTTACGTCACTGTGCCTGAGAATGGGCAGATTTCCTTTAAATTAATGACTCCATTTTCTCACTCTATGTATTTTAGACATACTTAAGGTTTAACAAAAAATGTATAATGCAAAACTCTCCTCGTAGAAATCAGCTGCTCTACTGGGTATAAGATCAATAGTATATACCCGAATTATTCAACACCCAGTCTGACTGACATTAACCTGAGCTTGTACGTGTGCATGTGTGGGTAGGTGTGTGTTCCCCTGCTATTTACCTCTGCCTCAAGGAAGACCATTTGCTGTTAAAAGTATCCATGAAAGGAGACTATTCAGCACCAACTGTCTGGCCGTTTTTTTAAAACAATATTCCAAAAAAGTTGGAAAATGGAAGTTTGGGGGGGCATTTGTAGACCTGCTTGTTAAGTCTAACATAATTAGCTGTTTCTGAGTCCAAACACTCCTTCGGTTTCCAAATTCAAATAAACTCTAAGGCACCACTGAGAATTAAAAACGGTCCAAATTCTTTCAGCTCCAATAAAATGATTGGTGTGGCTGTTCTCCCAGGTGTTACAATAAAGTTTAACATCCAGGCATCCATGAAAAAGAGGATTTACAAGATTTAGTGGTTTTAAAACTTAGCAGGAAGTTAACAAGCTAGTTTCCACCTAAAGCTGATATACCATGTTGCAACTTAAGTATTTCTAAAATGCTAATACAGTTACAGTTAAAGTTCTGCTAAAATGAAATTAAACGGCAGTGTCTTTGCAGGGTTAGTGAAGTTGGACTAGCTGACATATAATGATCTGTTACCTGGTGGCTAGCTATAGGGCTGTGGTTAGCTGACATAGGCACATTAGCACAGGAAAGATGTATAATGAGGGTTAAATTATTCACAATAAAAGTTCATGTTGTGGGTCTCCGATGGGCAGAGAGTTTATACATATGGATATTTAATATAACTATCCATATCCATCCATCTAACAATACTAAAATTTAAATTAAAAAATTTAAACTGAAGAAAATATTTTTTTAAAATTTCTGTAAAATGTAATTATTAAAGAAAATGCAGTCTCTGGTGAGGAATAAATTAATTTCATTTCATATTTATTTCATACTTTTATTTCCACTTAAAATGGCTAAAATCACACACCATATCACATCAGGTGTGCATGACTACAACATTGTTACTCAGCATTTTGAAGGCGGCTTGCCCTATTTAAACCTAATGCACTTAGTCTGGTGTGGTCCTAACTACTGAAGCGAGAGTGAACACCATGGTGAGATCAAAAGAGCTGTCTGAGGCCTTCAAAAAGAATATTGCAGCAGCTAATGAGTCAGGTAAGGGATTTAAAAAGATCTCAAAAGAATTTTAAATCAGTCATTCCACTGTCCGGAAAACAGTCTACAAGCGGACGACGTTCAAAATAACTGCCAACATGCCCAGGTCTGGTTGTCCAACAAGTTAACCCCGAGAGCAAGACCACAAGATGCTAAAAGAAGTCTCAAAAAACTCTAAAATGTCATCATGCTGCCTACAGCAGGCTCCTTCTACTATTGATGTGAAAGTGCATGCCTCTACAATCATAAGAGACTATGCAAGTACCTTTGCTCTCTAAGAGAAACATGAAGGCTGGACTAAAGTTTGCCAGAGAGAATACCAGGATTTAGAATAATGTACTTTGGACAGATGAGTGTATTATTTGGACACCAGAACACAGGACATGGTTGACATAAACTAAATACAGCATTCCAGGATAAGAACCTCATACCGAGTGGAAGTGTCATGGTTTGGGGATACCATGAATTCTACCGTGTATCAGAGGGTGCTTTGATTTAAAATGGACTGAGCTGAGGAAAAGGGGAGGCCTTGCTTATTTCAGCTGAATAATGCAAAACCATGTACTGCACTACTTGTTACAACACCATATCGCTGTAGTAAAAGAGTCTGAGTGCCAATCTAAAGGATTATGACAGAGACCTGAACAAAAATAAGTGCTGAATACATTTACACCAGGATCTGCCTTTTCAGGGGCCCTTTTTGCAAACTGTTCTCATTTCCACGTTGCCACATACTGTACTAATACTAAACCCATAGGCATCACATTGTAACACACAACCTCTTGCTTAATTTTTCATCGGGCGGGAAAGTCCAATAACATAATTGAGAATCCATTAGCATCTGAAATAGACACCATGGGGCAAAGTGCTCTGCCGATATTGCCAGTCATAGGATGCATAGCCATGGTAACCAATGATGTGTAACTGTCATAACCAAGGAAATGTCAGAGAAGCTTGTTACAAATGGGAGAAATGTGAGTTGAATGCTAATCCAGTATTACAAACTGTGAAAGGGTATATAAAAAAAAAATTTTTTTTAATGTTTACCTAACCATGTAGTTATTTTTTTATGTCTAAACCTAACCAAACAGCGATAGAAAAGGACAAGTCAAAAATTTCAATAAAAGTAAACAATAAAAGTGGTCCCAGAGAGGGCTCAAACTCTTGTCTTGTTGGAGGTCATGCAGCTGGCAGTAACAATGTGTTTTTCTTCGATATAAGACTAAAGCTTACTGTAAAAATGTACACTCAGCACACACCAAATAAATGTTTTACCGTAAACCTACCATGTCTTAGGAGTTAGGGTTAGTTACTGACTATTGATTTTTGCACTGCATTCACTACCATAGTGGGGGAGAAAAGACGGTAATACAATAG
The DNA here is from genome assembly GCF_007364275.1 of Archocentrus centrarchus. NCBI lineage: Eukaryota > Metazoa > Chordata > Actinopteri > Cichliformes > Cichlidae > Archocentrus > Archocentrus centrarchus. Next base: position 23,120,636 of record NC_044355.1, on the reverse strand, counting down.
AAACCTTGAACTAGGAATCTGTGCATAAGTATTTTTTTATCCCCATTCACCTATTAATGTCCCGTTGTCAAGGCTGTGAATTGTTTCTGGGCTGTGTACAACCACAGATGGATCCACTGTGGGGTTCTGCTGATGATTCATATTAATGGACCTGACCCCAATCCCCGATTCCTTTTTCTTCTTCCAATCTTTCTACCCCCTGTTCCTCCCACTGTTCACTCTCTTTCTCATCCTTTCCAAACACCTAGGAGACAGATGGACCAACACTCAACTTCACACCATTTAGCTTTTCAAGGCTGCAAAAATAATGTGTGTGAAGGAGTGGAGCGAGCGAGCTGGAGAAAAAAAAAGGATCTGTCTATTTGTGTGTGTGTGTGTGTGTGTGTGTGAGGGAGAGAGAGAGAGAGAGAGAGAAAAAGGCATGAACAGACATACTTCCTTCATAAAACATGTCTGTGTGCTTGCACTTTGTTTAGTGCATGGAGTTGTGTGTTTGGGAGCATGTTTTTGTGCACAGGAGGTCACTGATGTGAGGCTGGCAGACAGGGGAATGCGGGGAGTAAATGAAGGACTTAGTGCTCTACACGACTGACTGGTCAAATCTATGATGCTACCTTGAGCTTCTTTGGCTCAAGTCAGCCACTCCTGCTCTTTCAGTAATAGAGACAGAGTGTGTTCTGTACCAAGCCAGAGACTGGCACTGCATCCTGAAGTACACTGTTTTGATGTTTTTCTTGTCTTTAGGATATTGGGATTATCATAATTGACAATTAAAAAAAAAAAATTACACAATATACAACCTCAAAATTACATTCCTTTGTAACTATAGGCGGGCCTTTGTCACAGCAGACTTTTTCTCAGTCACATCACAAAAAGAGAAGTGGCATGAAGGCCATTAATTATACATCTGTTCTATTAAATTATCCCAGTAAACTTAACCCTCTTAATTGGAGGGGAATGCAGAATGTCAAAAAAGTAACTTAAAGGGCCAAATTGTATGTTATTTTTGACATCAATTCGCGGACCGGAAGTGGGCGGGGCCGGAAGCGGCCCGCTAGTTTGGACACCTCTGGTCGACTAAACAATAGTTCAAAAGTCTTTCTGCCAACGAACATGATAGGATGAGACCCTAGAGAGCACCTATCGAATTGTTGCTGTGGTCTGGCCATTTTGTCAAGTATTTGTGAAGATTAATGTTTTAACTGAAAAGTGATAATTTTCTAACTATTTCAGTAATAACTTGTTCATGATTGCACTGTGCCCTGTCTTTTTTGTTTTCATGCTCTCCCCACTGCACTTTTACCTTTAAGGTGGGTGAATCCTGTGACTGATGTAAGAAATAAGAAGTAAATAATCCCATAAGCCCAACTTAAAAAAAAAAATCACTGAAATCAAAACTAAACCTTTGCGTTATCCAATTGTTATGTGTCTATGAGGGGATGATGCCCTGTTCTATGATATCTGACAGCAGGATTGTCTCCTTGAAACAGATGATGAAACTGACTGTCATTTCTGTGCAAAGGCTGCATTAACACAGCAGCTTTGCTGGACCAATATGAAGGGGGAGGGGGGGGGGGGGGGCAGAACCACAAAGCCATCTTTTAATTTTTTTTCTCTAAATTCTTTGATCCAGCACTCACCTCGTGGTCACGTGTTTTGGAGAACAGAGATGAAGATTCTGGGCATGAAAACTCAAAATTAGTTTTATCCAGGACCTGAGAGTACAGCAGGTGAAGTGAATCAGTGACTTGGCAATAGCACCTACTGGGAATGGTGCCTTGGGTGTGAACGGGCCATGGGTGACTGCTGGGAAGCGACCACCTGGGCAGAACGGGACATGCTCGAGGAGCTGCACCTTCCATCTGGTGCAGAAGTGTGTGTGGTCACCCAGAGAGCAGCTGAAAGAAGTTTGTTATCTGTTATCATTTTGATACTAAAGTGACAAAGCAGATGGCTCAGGGGAAGACTTCACCCCTGCTACTAAACTGAAACTCATGTAGACGTTAAGGTTATTGAACCATGTTTTGCAGTGTTTATAAGGGCATCACTGCTACTTTAATGACTTTGATACTGAACAACCCTTAAAATCCCTATAGAGTTAAATTGAGTTCACTTAAAAGTCACAAATTATGAGTCCAAAAATACATGTATCATGTCTTTGCTTTTTTTGAGTTATGGTCCAAACTATAATAATTATCAGTTTCATGGTATCTGTATGTACTCATCCTTGCTGAAGATTATTCTATTTTAATCTACACTTAAATTGACCAGTTGAGGATAACTGTGGTGGACATGTACAGCAGGCTTGTTACTCTAGTTTAGATACTTCAATCCAAAATAAGAAACTCATGGGAGTTAACTGAAATAAACAGAAAATGTAAAGATATGGAAAGGAGAATGTGGAGTAGGGGTGGGAGAGAAAGCCTCCAAAACTTTGTTATGGTATTTCATGAAACTGCAGTAATGACATTTATGATGATAAAGAAAAGAAAAAAATTGTAAACAAAGCTTTATCAGTGATTGTAGCTTGCAGGCAGCAGCACCGAATAATGCAAAGAAAATGAAGGGCATTTCCCATCCTTCTTTTCCAATGAGTGGCTGCCATTGATACCAGACTACCTAATTGCAAAGTGTGAATCAATTGCCACAACGTGCCAGCAGCAGCAGCAGCATTATAGTGCAATAGTAGTGACACAGCATGACTCAAATGTAAGCACAGAAATAGCCTGGGTAGTATACTGCTTAACACTTTAGTCTTACAATAACTAAATTAACCTTGCAACTCTTCAGGAGGCTGCACAATATTGCCACATATTAAAAAATATATTTCCTAGCTGGAATGTTGTATTAGAGGTTGAGCTTTTTAAGCCAGTTGCTTAAAGCCCTCTTTTATTACCATGTAACTACATTGGTGGTTTCCAGCCACTGTTTGCTCTTCCTGTCATTCAGAGTGCAACTAGCGAGCGCTCCAGTAATACTCTGAGTCACTGATTTACTTCTGAGTCTCATGTAACTGTCTGCCAGTATCTCCTCCTCACATGCCTCAATTGCTTGGTTGCACTCAATGGTATGTTTTTGCCTCAAGTGGTAAAGCAAGTTTGTTTCCACTGTTAGTGATAACAATTTTCTTGCATACTTTGCAAAGTATTGCGCTTTACTGGACGTCTGACCTCTTGTAACCAAGCCACTTCCATGCTATTGAAGTTAATCCCTTTTTTAGCTACTGAATCATCATTGGAGGCTGTTAAGCTGCTCTCACTGTCAGACATGTTTGGGCTTGTGTCTTTGTTGTGCACATTAGGGAACATAAACACAGTGCATCACTATATTATTGGTATCTTGAGATGGCACTTTTTCATCTGGTAAAAATTTATACTGGTATTATAGTGGACAGTATTAAATGGCTATGCCCTAATTTGAAGATGTTGTGGTTCTCTGAGGACCAAGGCTTCAGCACAACGAAGCCTGTGTGTAAATTATTAAAACAAGTGCTGCAAAGAAACAGAAAAGTTAACCACACTGTGCCTGAGCCCAGTTCCTGACTTAACAGGCAAACAGTTGGCATCTTCCCAGACTATATTTTTACCATAGCCAGAGCTTGGGTTGCCTTTACTAACCCAGAGACTCCTACATGGCCAACCATTCGGTATTTTATAATATGTGCAACTTAACATTACCTACAATAAAGAAGAAAGGAATCCATAGATCCAGGCAAAGATATAACCCATGTTAACACACTTGTCAGGGTTGGAAAGTCAGCCGGCAACTCAACAGCTTTGCCTTGGCACTCAGCTCTCTCTCTACCATTAAAGACCGGTACAGCATCAGCATCAACTACATACGCTGCACTAATCCATCTGTCAATCTCCACTCATCGCTCAATAGTTCAATATTAATTTCTTTTTAAAAAAGATATGATTTTCCTTCATATTAACTTTTAAATGTTTCATTTTAATCAACCACACTATTTGTTTTGTATGTCTTGTCCACACTTACTGCATTTTTTTCATATTTTCTAATCTTCACACTGCTCTTTCATTGTATTATTATTTATGTGTATATTTTCATTGTTTTCACTTTGTAAAACACTTTGAGTTGCCCCAGTAGTGAGCTATGCTATACAAAAAAAACAAAACTGTCTTGCTCATGTTCATTATTTACACACGCACACACACGCACAGCAAATACACAATGGAGACAGACACAAACACACATTACACACAATCTGTGACAAATACAGGCATACAGTTGATAGCCATAAGGGGCTGATTAAAGAAAAATTGTGATGCCCATTTCTCAATTACAGGGTCAATGAATACCAATGAGTGACAGATATTTTATATAGGCTTTTAGGTGTGTGTGTGTGTGTGTACGTGCGAGAAGTCTGTGTAAATAAACAAGAAAAAATAAGAACTTCCACTTTGATGCATCTTGACAGTGCTGCATATCCAGCTTTGTGGATTTATTTTCATCCTTTTTTTAAAAAAAATCTTCCTGGTTCATATGTCTCTATGACATCTGGATCTTTATTGTTCCCAGTCCATAGATCACTTATTAAACCAAGTAATGAGGAGGTCATGCATAATTTCATTTGCTCTAGCAGTACCTGGGGACATTTTCTTACTTCACTAAAATCTATGATAGTTTCCTTTTGAAGGGCCATAACTCTCCTTCAGTAGTAGACATTGGGGTCACAGATGCTAAATGGGCCATTTATAGATTCCTGGTGGAAGGAGAATATTGTGTTGAGTCATTTCAAACCTCTTATTGAGGCTATTTGACTTCACGTGGTTTAATTTGCTCCCGGTGATATATCTGATAAAGGACCAGGCTTTCAAATCGTTCTTGTAGCTTTACCTCCTATACACACACACTTTTCCATGCCAAATGCAAGGCAGTGCACACTGGATGTTATTTAAGAAGAGAGACTTCAGTTAGGCAAATCGAATATCAATATTATTGTCCAATAGATATTCTTACCAGCAGGCCTCCATGGGGATTTGTAATGATTACTAGTAAATAGAATTATGTCCAGAGCGACGGGACTTCAGTCAGTGCACAATTTTGATCACAGCAGTCCTGTATTCGGATTTGCAGTTCAATAGTCACAATTTAAACCCATTTCCATTTACATAAGATATCTGCAGGCATCATTATTTAGCCATTGCATTAACTACCACCAACTGTATTGTTTACATTGGACAGATAAACATTCATTAGATATTATTTCTCTTAGTTTCCCAATGCTTTATTCTGTTTTGTTTATGTTTATATAATGCTCATGATAACCACAAGTCGCTCGCAGACACACCGTCCCACAGACTTTCATATGGAGAAATATCAAATCACTGCAAACAAATAATATCAGCACAGCATACGTGAAAAATTAATGTCCTCGGAGGGGGTTCATGTATGACAAACAGAGACTTTGAAAGATAGGGAAGGCTGCCTGAGCGATACGGCACGTGTTTTTTTCCCCCTGTCCTTCTCAGCTTGAGAAGTGTGCCACCACTGGTCAGTTGTCCTGCAGGGATGGTTGCCAAGCTTATCGGTCTGTTACAAATCAGGCAGAGAAATTGCAGCAGGAACATCTCTCCCTTTTCTCTCTGCTCTCGCTCACCAGGATCACTCGAGGGGATTGAAGCGCTAAGAACACAGCACAAATCTTTACTTCTCATTGCCTTGCATCTACCTCTCACTTTTTTCTGCTTTTCTGTCCCCGTGCTTGAGAAAAGTTACATTATATACTATAATAAATTGATTGCAGTTTCAGTATGATTCTGTAAACTGTATGGTCTAGCATACAGTGCTGTGAAAAAGTATTCGCTCCCTTCCTGATTTCTAATTTTTCTCAATGTTTGCCACACTTACATGTTTCAGATCATCAAACAAATTTTAATATTAGACAAAGATAACCTGGGTAAATACAAAATTAGTTCTTAAATGATGATTTAATTTATTAAGGGGAAAAGCTATCCAAGCCTACCTGGCCATATATGCAAAAGTAATTACCCCCTAAACCTAATAACCGGTTGTGCCGCCCTTGGCAGCAGGAACTGTAATCAAGCATTTGTGATAACTGGCAATGAGTCTTTCACATCGCTGTGGAGGTATTTTGGCCCACTCTTCTTTGCAGAATTGTTCTAATTCAGTCACACGGAGAGTTTTTGAGCATGAACAGCCTGTTTAAGGTCATGCTAAAGCATCTCAGTCTGATTTGAGTCTGGACTAGGTCACACCAGAACCTTCACTTTGTTTTTGTTTTTGTTGAGCCATTCAGTGGTGGACTTGCTTGTGTGTTTCAGGTCATGCTGCAGAAACCAAATGCACTTAGCCTTCAGGGGATGAACTGATGGCCTCACATTCTTCGTCAGGATTTTCTGGTAAAGAGCAGAGTTCATGGTTCCATCAACTACAGCAAGTCATCGAGGTCCTGCAACAGCAAAGCAGCCCCAGACCAACACAATACCACCACAATGTTTGACGGTTGGTCTGATGTTGGACTTTTTATGAAATCCTGTGTTAGTTTCATGCCAGATGTAACAGGACTCAGACCTTCCAGAAACTTCTGGAGTCCCAAAACCCTAGAAGTGGCTTTGTAACCATTCCCACCCTTAGAGTTCTCATCTGTTTTTGAGTTTCTTTAGATCGTGGCGTGATCTTAAGAAACTCTTTGAGATCTTTCAGCCTACTTCGCTAACAGTCCTTTTCCTCTTTAGTCAGGAATCCATGCTTTACAAAAATCATTTCAAATTTCAAAGTTTTCACTTTGCCTCAGTCCATTTTAAATAAGTTCTGGCCCAGAGAAGAGAGCAGTGTTTCTGGAGCATGTTGACATGTGGCTGCTTCTTTGCATTTTAGAGCTTTAACCTGCATTTGTACATGGCACGGTGAACTGTGTTCACAGTCAGTGATTTCTGAAAGTGTTCCTGAGCCCATGCAGTGATTTCCATGATAGAATTATGCTTGTTTTAATGCCGTGCTGTATGAGGGCCTGAATCCAGTATTGATTTCCAGCCTTGTCCTTTGCACACAGATATTTCTCCAGGCTCCCAGAATTGTTTGATGATATTATGTACAGTAGAGAGTAGATATTTTATCTTCACAATTTTATGTTGAGGAACATTATTCTGAAAATTTTTAGACAGTGTTTTTTGCAGATTGGGGAATCTCTGAACAATTTTGCATCTGGGAAATTGTGCCTCACTAAGATGCTCTTTTTATACCCTGTCATGTTACTGATTTGTTGCCAGCTAACCTCCTCCTGTCTCTTGTCAATACCACTTACGTTTCCAGCTTTTTTTTTTTTTTTTGCCCCATTCCAACTTTTTTGAGAGCATTGCTGCCATTCATTTTATAATGAGCTAAGTTTTTTTTTTCTTAAACTTGCAGTGTGTAAAATTTTCACCGCTTGAATGACAGTAGATTGCAGATTGCAGTCAGCTGAGTTCTGTTTTTTTTACCCCTCCTAATTCAAATGCATAATCCTAGCTATGGTGGCTGTTAAAGGACAAACATGTTTTAGTCAGTCAAGCAAGATCAAAAACATTACATTTAGACTGTACTTGAATAATATCAACACTTACCAATGAATCAGAAAGTAAAAAATACATGTTGCAAAGTGACTCTGGACCAGGTCCCGTGGAGTTTTTCCCTGTCTGTGTACGTTGTCAGTTCATTGTTTACCTCAGCTGTCAATGCCAGGTGAGAAGCATCTACGTCCTCTTATTCTGGACGAGGCTGTAAAACTTGGTGAAAGGAGTCCAATATGAATCAGTGATGCTCACTTCTGGCCTTCGACAGCGATACTGAGGTGAGCTGTTGAGGATATGGAACTTTTCTGTTGCTGCTGTTTTTGCCGCTGTTAGCTGCTGCTGGTGTTAATGAAACTGTAACTGAAGTAGATCTAACATTGTTGGACTCTTAGGCTTAGTAAATAAAAAATGTGATAATATAATCAATTCCAATATAATCAATCAGTGTATCAGAAAGAGTGTGTTTTTTTTTTTTTACTCTAGCCTAACATTAGCTGGCATAATGTTAGCTTATATTTAGCTGTTGTTGTTGTCTACCTGACTCTTGTCAGCTGTCCAGGAAAAGGCCTTGCATGTCTACAATATCTAGGCAGCACTTTGAAACAGTCATCCACGCTTTTATTTCATCTCGACTGGATTACTGTAATTCACTTCATTTTGGAGTCAGTCAATCACTACTCTCACGTCTGCAGCACGTGACCTCTGTCCTGTCCTCACTTCTCTGGTTGCCTGTGTATTTTAGGATTCATTTTAAAATTCTTGTGTTTCTTTTTAAATCTTTGCACAATCTTGCCCTGCCTTACCTCTCTGAGCTTCTTCACCCCTACATACCTTGTCGGCCTCTCAGGTCAGCGGACCAGCTGCTCCTGGAGGTACCAAGATCAAGAAGGAAGCTCAGAGGGGACAGGGCTTTCTCTATTGTTGGTCCTAAGCTATGGAATGACTTGCCTTTGCAGGTTAGAGAGGTCCCTTCACTGTCCACTTTTAAAGTTCATCTTAAAACCCATATTTTTTTCCCTGGCTTTCAACTCCAGCGGGATCTAGTTTTAAACTGTATGTTTTTGTTTTTGTTTTGAAAGAGTTGTTTAATTGTTATTTATTTGTGTTTTAATGTACAGCACTTTGTGTCAGCTGTGTTTGTTTTAAAGTGCTTTGTAAAGAAAGATGGTATGGTATGGTACAATATTGTGACAATAAGGAAATAATGTTTAGAACCCTGACTTTGGTTCAGCAGATGAGGCATGAAGTGAGGAGGAAGAGGATAACATTAAGATGCCAGTAGTGTTAGCGTAGTGTAGTCTTTTCTTTGCAATTTCACTTTTTTGGTGAAGGGTACCCCTTCTCCTATGATAAAACACAGGTTTGATCCTTTATATCTGGCACAGGTGCAGGCACACATTTAAATATTTCTCCACAGCTCGTGGACACTTAGGACTTCTCCACCTTTGGCATTCTACAAATCTGACCGCTCTCTATGTGGAAGGGAAAAGTCAGTCCCAGCCACTGTAAACAAATATGGTGGTAGAACATGGCAGCTTCCACAAACTGGCACCTGCTCCTATGTATTTTTAATGGATTAATTATAAATTTATGAGAATCCATCAGTTTGTTGAAAGAAGTAATTAAACACTAATCTATGTATATTCATTAGTATAGTATCATTTTCTCTATTAAATAACCTCAACAACATACTGACTGTACCTTTTAAAATAGTACATTCGCTCAATTCAAACATTTGTTTTCTATGTTCTATCATGGGTTAATGAGATTTGCAAATCATTGCATTCTGTTTTTATTTACATTTTTTGGAATTGGATTTGTCTATTTTTTTCTTCACGACTGTACTGAGTGTACAAATAATATGTATTATAAGTGTGGGTGTAGCTTTCACTCAAATGTACCTGCAAGTATGATGAAAGAAATCCCAAAACATTTAATAAGGTTGGGCAAACGCAGCTCTTGAGGATTTCACTTGCATTCACAGGTCAGATTTGTTTAATGATGTACTTTCCTTTTTCATGTGGATAATTGGCCACATGAAAGAGGCAGATAACAGGCAGATACCAATTTCGCAACTGACAGCAGCCTCGGTAGACCATAAAGAAGCCACAAGTAATGTTATATTTTGTGTTAAAGGAACCAAAAGATGACTGGATAGCTATACTCCACTGGCAGATGTAATTATTTTTAATGGCATAAACATACTGTATGAAATAGAAGAAGTCATCACGGGTGTGATGTTTTAGAAAATACTGAGAAATGCCAGAGCCACGTGATCGTTTGGTCTAGAGCTTCACAACGGCTTAAGCTCTAGACCAAAAATATTAAAGGAACACTTTGAAAACATATATCTAAATTTCAGTTTTGCTGAAATTTCATTGCAGCAACTTATAAAGGGACTCAGTAGTTTGTGTGGCCCCCATGTGTTTGCATGCATGTCTGATATCAGGGCAACAAAAGATGGTGACGAAGGAAAATTTTGCTGGTCACTATGCTGTGGCTAGCAAAATTTCCTACTCCCATATTGCTAACGGAATTTTCCTGTTCCACCATGAAAATTCACATTGTTTAACTTTTGTTCCACATTACTTTGCTCGCAGGTCGTTTGCACCCCACAGTTTGAGAAACACTATTCCAGAGTAACTGCCTGTCTCCTGGAATCTCCTCCGTGGTCTTGAGACTGTGCTGGGAAACACAGCAAATCTGGCAATGGCACACATTGATGCACCATCCTGGAGGAGTTGGACTACCTGTGCAACCTCTATAGGGTCCAGGTGTGACCTCATGCTACCAGTAGTGACACTGACCCTAGCCAAATGCAAAACTAGTGAAAAAAACTGTCAGAAAAGATGAAGAGGGAAGAACTTTCAGTGGCCTCCACCTGTCAAACCATTCCTGTTTTGGGGGTTCTCTCATTGTTGCCCCTTTAGTGCACCTGTTGTTAATTTCATCAACACCAAAGCAGCTGAAACTGATTAACAACCCTCTCTGCTACTTAACTGACCACATCAATATCCCAGAAGTTTAAATGGCTTGGGGCTATACTGTGATTAAAATGTTCCTTTAATTTTTTTTTTTTTTTTTGGAAAGTGTGTTTTAGCATTCCAAACAATGCCTAAAATACAGTTTCGCTAATATACTGTTAAATCTAATGATACTAGACTAATTGGTAGCTATTAATAAAATTATGTATAAATTCAACCTGGGAATATCAGATATATCACTGGTCTCCCCAAAAGCCACATTGCAGATTAACCACCTCTTTTGTGCATCAGACCACACACATGGCGTGGAGAGATGGATCAAAGTAGTGAGAGAAATGAGTTGAAAACTGATGCAAAAACCTGATTTTGTTTCATGATTAAATTTAAATCCATCCAATAGTGTGTTTAAACGACACAGGGGAAAACTAATGCATACAACACAAATTGAGGATGTGTGCTTTGGAAAAAGTTTAGCGGTGTTCCCTGTACTCAACTACACAACAAAATACGGCTTCTCCCCCAAAAACTCTGCAATTTGAACATCATGAATATCCACAGATTGTATCTTTAAAAGCAAACTTTTTAGCTTATAAAAGTAATATGAATGCCAGCATCTTGTAAAATGTTCAGAATAATCATTCAGTTGGGAACTTTGCAGCATTCATAGTCATTAACACTAAAATATCACATACCATATATGGAAAATGTTATTCAGAGTGGAAAAAGTGAAGTGATGTACAAGAAGGTAACTAAAATCCGGGGCTACGAGCACATGACTACCACAGACTTCCTAGTGGAATCTAACGTGGATCAAAGAGGTCTTGTTTTTTCTTCTGAATCTCTTCTGCTACATCTACAATATGAACCATAAAGTCAGTTATTTGTTGTTAGAATGCAACACTAATTATGCTAGTGTTTTACACAGGGACATATGAGTTAATGAAGGCCTGGATTACAAATGAGACACTTCAGGTGGCTCAGCATCCGTGTTTTCTCTGAGAGAAAAATAATTTTGTGCAACTTCACAAACCTAAGAAAAAAACAAACTTAAATACTGGAGAGGGTAATGTGAGTCAGTTTCTGTGTGATTACTGAAAATACGTCTTTTTTAATTATTATTATTATGACTGCAGAGCGCACTTGCAGAAAGGTTTTATTGTCATCAGTTGATTATTTTGTATGCTGTCATATTCAGAACAGAAGTTTATTATGCTTTATAGACAGTCAATAAAATTACTATCATAGACCCACCTTTTAATGCCTGCTACCAATGTTTGGTGTTTTTATGAATATTTTATGAACATTTTACTTGTCAATGATGCTGACTTGTACCCAGATGTGCACCCATTGCAATGCAGCCTTTTCTGCTTCTTCTCAGCTGCTGCAGGTGGTGGTGATGGTGGTGATGGGGGGGGTTTGCACATCCTGTTTGCAGCGCCTTCAGTGAAACAACTTAAGAACCGACAGTATTTCATATTTCTGATTCTGGTAATGGACTACCATGCCATTAACAAATTACACCAACACCACACGGGCAGTTAAGTGACTGAATTAGCTAGTGTTTGAAAATGGTGGCATTAGCACGCCTTCGACTCACAATGTGTGTGCATGTGCATATGTGTGTGTGCATGAAGGTTTTTATGCTTGTATTTGCAAACTTTTTCACCTTCTCCTATGTGCCATGAAGACACATTTCAGCTTACATTTGCGGTATTGAATTCATAATTGCTTGTTGGCCATATAAGTTTCTGCATAATGAAATGCTTTCATAATAATCAATAAAGTAAATAGAGCGGGTCCATTTAAATCTTGTAGCAAGAGGAAAAATGGTTCGAGCTGAACGGCTGCTTTCGCTGCTGCAGTGTGTCACCGTATCGCTGCGTGTAGCACGTAGAGGAGAAGCAGAGTGGAATCCATTTCAAAAATCCCCACTTGGATACCGCTATCTTTCTTTCCCGGGTGATGACATGCAGGAGGCGAGGAAGGATGGATGTCTGTCTGTGGTGTTGGAACCAGTCCTGGCACTTAGGTGGCCCCCTTGCCCATTCTTTCTAGCCAGCTCATAGTGGATTGTGCTTACTCTCATTTAGTCAGGCCTATTTGTCTTTCCTCTAAAGCCCAACCTGCTCCAAAGATGTAATTCCATAAAAGCATTCAATCAATACACCAGAAACTGTACTCATCTATCATTTCTGGAATAAAAGCAAATAGGGAAAATTGCGTGTGTCTGTGTATTTGCAAGTGCATGCATGTAAGAGGATGTCTATGTCCAGCTCGAATATTTCAAATCAGCCAAAACAGGATTGGTCAAAATGTGCTGGCTCAGTCGTGAGTGCTGTAACACACAGGTGCACAGGGGAACTGTGTCCACTGGATGGCACTGTTATAAGTTTTTTCAAAGTAGGAGCAACAATCAATTGATGTGTGGTATACTGTGTCAAAAATGAGGAAATATTAATTTCTTTGCTCCTGGAAACCTTAACATTTTCCAGGAAAGATATAAATACAATATCCACACTGACACACACACGCACACAATCACCCACATGGGCTTCATTAATCTCCTCTGTAACAGGACTCTATCCTCTGGCTTCAATATTACAGTAAATGGTGATGCTTATCTGCAAGCAGTCCTGCCCTTGAAATAGGTGCTGTTCCATTCCCAGCTAATTCCACAGCCATTAAATGGCTGGCACATTTTTCACAGGTATATAAATTGCTTTAAGCTGCGGCTTACTCTCAGCACATTGAAATACAAACACGGATGTTCTCCCCTTTTTATCTCACTCTGCCCTCTGTCTCCTTAATACTTCCAAACCCTGCCGCCACCACCACCTTCCCATCCTTCTTCTTCTCACCCCTCCCATCTCCTTACAAGTAAAATGAGCATGGATTGACTTCTAGCTTGCAGCAAGGTTGAGGTAATAGCTTATTAGCAGCCAATAAACATCAGTCATTTCCATTTAAGCTAACACTCCAGTCTTGTTCATAATCACCAAGACATGGATTGGGCCAGAAATCAATGGCACGTTTTAGCAGGGTGTCCCCACCTAATGTTTGATCTTACCTGATCAAAGATGGGATGGTTTTTCTCATCTGAACATATGCAGATGCATTAATAAAAATAATAAGCAACGCTTGCGGGAAACATCTATAAGACGCACGACAAATATGCTGTAGTTATTTGAATGTGTTACACCTCATTCATCTGCGAGTGTGTTACATTTATCTGCTGTCATTTTTGGACTCCACGTGCTATCGTGCTCTACAGCCAATAAATCTGAATCTAGAAACACGCTGACGGTGGCTTCTCTTTCAAAAGATGGGCTGTAGATCACACATTCAGATCACAAAGCTGCTCATCCAGACCTGACAGCAGGACACCTGCAGCCTCACTGATGAGGGGATGAAACACTCCACCCTTTGTACTCTCACATTCTCTCATCCATCCATCTTATAATTCTCTCTCCCCGTGTCCCCACAGCTACTGAGCAGCTGGCTAGTCATTTGTGACCTGCCAGTCTGCGGGTGTAACAAGGTTTCAGCACAATTAAGAATACATTTCCAAGGTACCCAATGCAACAAATCTCTAGTCCCCAGTTAAACACACACACGCGCGCACACACACATACAAACTTTGCCTCACTAGCCTCACAAATCAAACAGTACACAAATGGCAGCATTAAATAACTAATCATTGTTGGAGAAGAAAAGGCAATTATTGATAGATTCCATTTGTGCAGAACTGAAAGGGATGCAAACAGTCTCATTCTTTAGGGGAAATATTTGCAGCGGCAGCACAGCTCGGCTGGCGTAATCACCACCTATTATGTGTGCTGATTTGAAAGTAAGAAGTAAAGTGTTCAAATGCATCACAGCCAGTTATTACTGTGTCAATTCACAGACAGTAAAACAATCCATTGCATGCAATAAATCAGAAACGTGCACTAAGCAATGTGAGCATGTTGATTTTACAGCCCCGGCAGAGGCAGGTGAGAAGAATGTGTTCTGGTTTAACAGGGAAATGGTACATTGTCATATCAGAATTACAGCCTGCTGGTTTCCCGTCCGGGCTGTTCTTAAAACCCAGGTGCAGTAAAAAGCAAACAAGCCAAGGTAGAGGATAATTTACGATTATTAGGTTGTCATTTCATATTTTTGGAGGAAGTTTGACCACCTTCCATTTTTCATTATCTCTCTGAAAATTGGAAACGGGACCTGTTTATTTGAAGTTGCTCTTGAATTTGGCCAGATCACTTGCAGCCTCACAGTATTCATTTAAATTGTTTCTGTAGACAAAAACAGGAGTTTTTTTTTTTGTTTTTTTTTTTGGACACATCAAGATGAATAAACAACAGCCTTCACAGATTCAGCTTTAAACAGCTGAACGGTTAAAATGATGATAAATTATGATGATTTTTTTTTTTTTTAATTCTTATTACCATATTTACCACGTTTCCAGATCAGGTATTCAGGCCAAGCACTCTCTTGTTTGTCTGTTGTGATCTAAAGTATAACTTCATTAATTAGCGATCAATGCAAAACACAACTTGTAAACTTAGAGTCAGTCATGTGTCATATATCTTGTTTCACTCGCATACTTATTATTAATTTGTTTGTCTGGAGGTAATCACTTAGCTGACAAGTGTATAGGCATATAAATATCAAATTCAGCTACTGTCAGCAGAGCGCGTGAATCGATACAAGCACTAATGATGACGTGCAGGAAACCTCGTCAGATTGCTGAAAAAAATCTATAAAAATCGATACACGTTCCATCATGCATTGTACTGTATTATTAAAGCAGACTAAACACAGCTATATGCTACATCTGAACTGACATTGATGCTCATACACCATCACATTGTAATCAGCTGTGTCTTGAGGCACCTTCGGTGGATGGGATATATATATTTTGTTTCAACAGTTTCCTGGACTACAATTTATTTTTTGGTGGTGGTGGTGGTTGGGGGGGTGTCCCACATTCTGTTTTTTTTTTTTTTATTGCTGGTAAGAAGATACACGCTAAACTTTCAAAATTTCAACTAGAAATGAAAGATCCCTCTGATTACTGATTACACATTGTGCATCACGCAATTTAAAACATAAGGTTTCACCACCAAAAACACATACCAATCAGCTACAGCATTACATTCACCTGCCTGATATATTGTAGCCCCACCCACTCCACACCGTGCTGCCAGAACAACATTCTGTGCTGTGGTGTAGACACAGAAGCACTGAGGTTACCCTGTGGTGTCTGGTATGCTGACACAGGCAGTGGATCCTTTGATTCTGCAGGGTTATGGGATGGGGCCTCTGTGAATCAGACTTGTTTAGGTGCATTCCCTCAAATGCTTGATTGGATCTGGATCTGAAGGGTTTGGATGATGGGTCAGTTCCTCGTGTTTTTTATTGTGTTCTTCCAGCAATTTCTAAGCAGTTTTTGTGGTCCATGGGGAGTGAGTTTGGTCTGCAACAGTGTTAA
The DNA here is from genome assembly GCF_007364275.1 of Archocentrus centrarchus. Classification (NCBI taxonomy): domain Eukaryota; kingdom Metazoa; phylum Chordata; class Actinopteri; order Cichliformes; family Cichlidae; genus Archocentrus; species Archocentrus centrarchus. The sequence continues at coordinate 23,104,629 of NC_044355.1, read as the reverse complement.
GTAATTAAAGTAACATCCATATGAATGCGAGGGCTGAAGGTTATCATGTAGAACACTGCATCCGAACTATACAACCACTTGTCAGTGGTTTTAATGTTTAAGCATTAAGCTCTCAAAGACACCACTAACCCTCTGTATGGACTGGAAAGGGTGTTGGAGTGCATCTCTCCTGCTTTTCAATCTCCTCTTTTCCGGAGTATTCTAAGCAACACAGTTATCTCTGCCTGATGTGGTTTTCACTGTAAGAAGCACACAATAAACCACCATGCACCATTTGTGGAGGTGGGAGGGCTTTGTGCATGCACATGTGTGTGTGTGTGTGTGTATATGTGTGTCTTTTTCACAGTGCAGGCATGGCGCACAGACAGAGGGAGGCGAGTTCGACATCTGCAAATTGAATTCTGCCCAAACGTGACAGTGATGAAGTGTTGTTCATAGCAGCAGTGATTGTCTCTATCTTCACTCCTGTCCGTGGGTATTACACCAGGCCTGCCCGATCCACAGGCCTCAGCCCCAGCCCCAGCTAGCTCATCTATTAATGACAGCATTGGAAAATCAAATTCATACTAGATACATGTTTTATCAGACAGAGCTGGCTGGAGAGAGGGCTGGTGTTTGTGTGTCTCTCTGTCTGTCTTTCTGTGTGATTTTCTCTCCTCCTGTTTCTTCTTGTAAGATCAGGTCTCCTTAGCCCTCAGGCCAGCTTTTAATAATAGGATAAGGTGCAGAAAATTGATCTGTCTTCACAGGCGCAAGCTTTTAGGATTATGTCAATAATAAAACAAAGTTTGGCCTTTCCCCATCCTGCATTTCTCTTCAGGCAAGCTGAGGAACTCTGTGTTGCACTATGACTCTCTTTGTGACTCATACCTTTCAAAAGGAGCAAACAGGCGGGGGAGGACAGAGGAGAAGAAGGAGGAGAGGGTGTGGTTACCTAGGGAGATTAAAGTATTTAGAAAAGTAACCTAAGCTCAGGCATCTCAGCGGAGACACCTGTCTCCTACAGGGTCTGAAAGAGTGGCAGGTAAGCAAAGTAACTTTAGGGGAAAGAAGTCAAGAGTAAAGAGGGATGGAGAGCACAGTCCTGGAGAGATAAGTGAAATGCAAGCTCAGAATAGAGGTCATGTTGTATAAAGAATTGATTGATCAAATGTAGAAAGTAAAGAACGGAAGCATAGGACGCTTGGTTAGCAGCTTACATATGTTCAGCAGTAGTGCTGGATGCCCTCCAGGTGTGCTGGAAATAGTGCAGCAGAGGAAGAATTTCAATACCCACTCTTCAAACAAACACTTGAAAAGGTAAGTGGAAAAATATGGCTCCCCATATCCAGTTCCTAAGAAAATCAAAGCTCTCTTATGTTTGGGTAACAACAAATTGTATAGTTCTCGATAAAAGCGTATGGGAGATTCTTTTTTTTTTTTTCTGTTCTCAGCTACCATTCTTGAGTTGTTTTTTTTTTAATTTATTTGTTTTTTATTGATTGGAGTGTTAGTGTTGGGGTTTTTGGTTGATTTTCTGGACATAGAAACACTCGGGCCTCAGCTTTCTCCTGTGATATGCATTGTACTCCTCTTGCTCTTCTTTTTCCTCTGCGCCTCCACATCCCCACTAAATGCCAGGCGAACACAGACAAGACTCAGCTGCCTCACTGACTCCTTCAGTTCACAATAACAGCGTCTTGCAGTGGGAGACAGGCCGCTTCGATGGATAAAGCCCCCCCATAAACTAGAATGATTTCTTTCCTTCTCTTGTCCCCCCCTCCATACTTTAGTTCCTTTTTCTCTTTTAGCAGAGAGAGCTGCTGCTGTCAGAGTCAGAGTGATGTAAGGGTGAACTTGCACTGACCTCTCTTCTGGTAATAAGGATCGAGTGACAGAGCCTTCATCATGACACGAGCCGACATTGAAGGAAAGGGAGATAGACTGAAAATGGGTGGCAGGAGCAGTCTCTACATCATAGTTTATGAAGGTTAAGCAAAAATGTCTCGAAATTTCATCATTCTCAGAAAGAGCATAAAAGTCCAAAACAAAGAGAAATAAACCTCTCAGTAGCTGGAAACTACTGGCATGGAAGGAATCCCAGAGCACTGAATATCCTGGGTAAATGAGTACAGCTGCGAAGTCCAGCAATTTTAGTCTGTATGTATGCCTGACATGGAGCACTTGGAGCTCCCCAGTGGGAAAAAAAAAAGGTTTTAATTCTCAAGGGCATTCATTACAGGGAGGCCTCGACTTTTCCTCTCTGCTTTTCGCCTAATTTGACTAATCAGCATTCTAATATGTGTGAAAAGGCACGGAGCAAACATAGTGAGTACAGAGCGGTAAGCAGGGTAGCTAAGCATTAGGGTCGGCTAACAACATCTTCACATTTTTCAATTTGATCTAGAGCCCCCGCTTCCCCATGAGTAACACTGCACACTAAACATATCCTAATATAATACAGGTTTATAAAAAAGAGTACACAGTGCTGTATCTTCATTAAAAAACATTTGCTCATTTTGGAGAATTGTGATTTGAAACTACAGTTATCTTATGGAAATGCCAAGCTTGGCTCTTTATAACCTTTGGCTTGCCACAGTGGCTCTCACATGGTTGTGTGCAGTTCAAGATCGCCTTCCATTCTTTACTGTATTTTTCTATTTTTAAAACTTTATCTTCCACATATCAAGACAAACCGTGACAGAGCCTCCACCGTGTTTTGCAGATGGCTGTAGACACTCACTATTGCATCACTCACATGACCGTCTGCATCCATATTGACATTTTTTCTCAACTGCACACTATGCTGATACGCCAGCAGCTCTTTGGGAATTACCTTGTTGCCTAAAAAAAATACTATTTATTACCTGTCAGAGTGTGTTATATTTGACATTTTTCAAATAAACAACTAAAGAATTGTTTTTGCAAAAGGCTGCTCGTAATAATGTGCTTAAAGATATATTTTAAAATCTGTTCTTTCTTAAGTTGTTGTTTTTTGTAGACACTGGTTCATCCCTTGAGTTAGGTACCAATTTTATGCTTGAATGATTCATAGGTCAGTGTTAAGTGACTTAACAAACAAAAATATGGTCAGTGTATGCTGTACGGCATGAGCACCTAGTAATTGACTTTATAATGTCCACCCCCTCCCTTGTTAACAGGTTTTTGTTTTGTTTTTTTTTTAAAAGAGAAGGAGTCTGAATGGAACCTCACAGTCCAATGGATGATGTCATGGTGGCTGCTTCCATCTTTTTACAGTCTGTTCCAACCTGGTACTGTGAATGCAGCTCAGCAGAAAGTCACATTCACAGTAGCTTAACATCAATCAGGTACAAGTACTGCAATGAACTGACTGATGAAAACAGTACTGCTGTTAGAAAGAGAAAGTCATTTCAAAATTAACAGTAAGCGTGACATTATTATTTTTTCTTTTTTAATCTAGCTCCCTCAGAGAACATGATTAAGCACATTTTCCCAAATTTCCAGTTGTCGCTTTAAGACTGAATGACTGTAAAAATGTCACCAATAGCTAACGAATGGCCTTAGTCTTTATTAGTGAAAAGGCGCTTGTTGTTGTTGTTGTTCTGACTTTGACCTGACTTGTCCCCATCCCAACTCTTGCTCTGCTGAAAGGAGCTGGAATGGCTCGTCCACATACACACAGAGAGCCCTAATCGCAAACACACGAAAGCTTTTATCGCGCACTCCCACAGGTCAGCAGTAAAGAGAGTGAATGAGGGGGACTGACCTTTACAGACACACTAAATACCTGCGGCTCGCCTATGCACATGCTCATGTCCTTATTTGTGTGAGTGCACTCCGGGATTGAAGGAAAGGGAGAGCGAAGGAGAGAGAGAGAGAGAAGACAAAGTTTTCACCAGTGGTGCAGCTATCAGCACCAATACGCATCAAACTTAAAGCAGCCGGGTCCTGATGTCATGGGTGACCTTTAGAAGATCAGACCTGCCACTTTAGTTACAGATAAGTCCAGGAAGAAGCACAGACACACACTGATTCTGCTTTCTATTCCTCTGTCTTTTTTCCCCCCTTTAATTTTTCTAGCATGTCCCACCTGTTAGTGTGCCAGTTTCTGTTTGTTTTAAAGCAAAGATAATCTAACTGGCTTTATGATTTTGAAGTGGCAGCTTTATGAATTCGTTTAAACAGCTTTCATCATTTCTTTGCACTTGTAGCAAGTGATTGTGCAGGTACTTCAAGAAAGCTGGATTCATCCACTTGTTGTTAAAGGGCAGTTAGGAATAAGAATACTTTTAAGAGTGGATCAAATTTTCACAGCTGCAGGTTTTGCCTTAAACGCACGCTGCACACTCCAGTTTTATCCAGCACACAATTTTGCTCAAGCAGCTCTCAAAACTCGGCAACTACAGAGGAACGCTGCTTTGAGGTATCTTCCAGGGAGCTTTCTGTGATGCTCCTAAGAGATACAAGTTGGGTCTGTTGTGTTGACGAGAGAGTATGGTATATCTGCAACAAGTCTTCCAACACTATATAGCCTACGGGGGATAAGAGAGCCAAGATGAAAAGAGGTAGAAATCAGAAGGAGGAACAAGTTTGCAACTTTGCTTCCATCTGAAAATAACTTGTGCGAGTGAGTGACACAGTGGCCTTTGAGATGAAGATACCCCCCCCCAACCCGAGAGCGAGAGAAGACAGGAAAGGAGGTAGGGGAGGATCAGAGGAGGATGCAGCTATGCACTGCAGCCCAGCTTGTTGACAGGTCATTGCCTTGGCAGGCTCGGAGTTGCATTGTTTCATCCCAATTTAAGCCTAATCACAAAGATCCCGACAGCTGAGACATTTTTTTTTTCTCATCTCCAGAAAATACTGGGAGAGAAACAAAATTTCATGATATCCTTCCTCTTTTCAACTAGCATAGATTGAAAATCCTATTAGAATTTCTACAGCCAACAAACTTGTAAAGAGCCATGAAAGCAAGAGACCTTGTTAATGATGTGAGATTGCAGCCCTATTTAATCATGATGATGAGAGATTATGAAACAACTGTTTTCTTGGGATGCACATAGCACACGATGGCAATTACAGCTGTTTTTAGAAATTCACAGAGGCATGTTAAATTGTTACCGCGATCCTCTCCATTATGAATTGATGTTTTCCTCGAGGCCTTATTTTATGCTTTGCAACATAATCCTGCGTGGCCACCGCTGGATCTCAAGGGCAAATTTATTTGGGATCTTCCACCCATAGGATGTTATCTTCTGAGAACTCTTTTCTTCTGTCATTAGCATAAGCTATGCACAGCAGTGTTTGCCGCATATGACATCAGCTGTGATGGCAGTGATGCTGATAGCTCTGTATTAGGTTCCTGTGGGTAATTTCTGTGACTTGCTGCAGTTGAGTTTGATGAAGTGGTTGCTGTCTGGTCCAGGGGATGACAGCTGCAGAATGTAGAGTAGCTAACTGGTGACCTGCAAGTGATCCACTGCCTCACATAGAGTGGATGTGAACTGTTATTTAATAAAGTGCATAGTACTAGAAGGTTCTGATTGCCACATGGAGTATGTAAAATCATCCATTTCTGGGACTGGATGCTGTAGTTGCATTCTTATTTTATCACCCTTACTCAAACTTTTTTTTTCCTTTTCACATTTTCTTAAATCTAGGCATTATTTTAGCATGACACAAAAATGTAACAAACTATTTAAATGTTAAAATTTTGACTTGTCGTATTAACATATCTTATAACTGTGTTCTTGGTTTCTTTTTTACGCTAAAGTATATCAATACTGTTGAGCTGTGTTTGCGCCCACCTGCACTGCAACCTTCACACTCTGTTTTATCTCCCCTGACTCCAGAGGATCATATCTCACTGTGAAATAATGTAACTTCAGCTGGATTCAGTGAAATCAGCTAGCTGAATCATGGATAAAAATGATGTCGATGAGAACTTTAAAAATGAGATGAAACAAATCAAATGGGCTGTAAAATCAAACTGAGAGCTTCTAAACATTCAAACGCTTTGATTAGATTAGATTTAACTGATTGCAGCTGGTTGGTTTAATAGTGTATTAAGGGAAGTTGTTTTTTCGTATTGTATGTTAATACTCATCCTGCAAAAACTATGAATCATTTAGACATGCCCTGTAATCCAACAGGAAACAAACTATTTTATTCTCAACAGAAAGTTGATATTGTTGTTTTGTGTATTTTTGCGTCACCATGAAGTCTTCATTGAATAATCTGATACTAACACTAATACTGTATATGAAGCAAAAAAAGAGTTTGTATAATTCCAATGAGCTTGAAAGTGAATATTTGGTAGGGTCGCCTTTATTTTTCATTACAGCCTGAACTCTCTGAGGCAGCTTTCTTGTCATTTCTTTCAGTAGTCTTCAGGAACTGTTCTCCAGGCTTCTTGAAGGACATTCAAAGCTCTTCTTTGGATGTTGGCTGCTTTTTCTTCCATTCTCAAGATGATCCCAGACTGCTTCAGTATTGTTGAGGTCTGGGCTCGGACACCCGCAGCTGAAATGCAGCCCCAAACCATGATAGACCCTCCACTGTAGACACTCACTGCACATCCTCTGTACATACTGACAACAGTTTGAAACCAAATTTTTCACATTTTGATTCATCACTTCATCAGACATATTGCTCATGATTTTCAGTGCAGTTCTTGTGTAATTTGACATACCGCTGCCTTTTCTCCTTCCTTCCTTAAAAATGGCTTCTTGACAGTCACCTTCCCACTGAGACTATTTCTGTTGAGGCTTCAGTGAACAGTAGATGGCTCTCAGGTCCTGTGTCAGGGATCTGATGGATTTTTTCCCATTTCTTAAGGACATGACTTTCAAATACTGTTCATCTGCTGTAGATATTGTTTTAGGTCTTCCACTTCTCCTTTTGTCCTCCACCTCTCCAGTTTTCTCAAATTTTTAAGCACATACTGCCCGCCGTGACAAGATATGCCAAACTTCTGGCTAATAGCAATTTGGGAATCACCTCATTTCTGCAAAAATCCTATTTTATGCCTGTCAGACTGTGTTCTCGTTGACATTTTTCATATATTCAACTAAAGAATTGTTTTTGCAACAGGTTGCTCGTAATAATGTGCTTAAAGATACAATTTAAAATCGGTTCTTTGCCAAGTTGTCTGTTATGTGCAGATACAACACTGGGTCAACCCTTGAGTTAGGTGCCGTTTTTTATGCGTGAATGATCCACAGGTCAGTGTTAGGTCTCTTAACATGGAGGAAAAGACATTCCTCTGAAACAAATGCTGTCAAGCAACATTTCACTGAATAAGGCAGAATCAGTGCAGGGTTGGGCTGAGGTATAACTCAGAAATTCAACTTAAGCAAGATATTTATTAAAAATTCCACATAATAGCACCTCACAGCCACAGCTGCAGCAACCACCTTAAATATTTTATCAACTATAAAAGTCAGTCAGCCGGTGCTCTGTAATGTGTTTGTTTCTTTATTCACTAAACCCAAAGGGTTGCTCATAAAAAAAAGGAAAAACAAAGATGAAACAAAAACTCAAACTAAACTTTTGAGCATCCTTTTTTATTGTATGCCAGCATCGCTGGGTTTTAAAAATTTTTATTTGACAGTACAGTTGAAACATATTTCATAAACAGTAGTGTACATATAAAAAAAAATTCCAAGAAATCCCAAGCGTGCTAAGGTACACCCATAACTCTAACTTAATGCAAATGAGCTGACACTGAGCTGAATTTTCTGAAAGATGCAAACAAAATAAAAGTAGACACAAGGAGCCATTAGCGTGGCTGACAGTACAGGATAAACACGTTTACAGTGTGTACATGAACTTATTCTAGCATTTCATAATAATTCTGTGTCCCGAGGACTGAGTCTGTTTGTAGCTGAGACAGAATTTAGAAAAATTATGATGATGGTTGTCCTTCTGCATGAGTCATAGTGGTCTAACACACTTTAGCACCTCTTGAAAAGTGTTTTGTGAATTTTAGATGGGTGCACATTAATCATTTAGGGAAATATCCCTCTCTTCCTGTTTGTTTGTGTGTGTGTCTTTGCCAAGGGTGCTGTTAGACCTCATTTACTGGGCAGCAGCAATACATACGTTTGCCCCAGAAAGAACGAAAACAAATAAATAAATTGTCACCAGAGCAAAAATCTCTTCTGATTGAAGTCACGGGGTAAGGAAGGAGTGGCAGTACTGAGTAGCAGGCCATGTGCATACTGGACATCTGAAACACTGCGAGTTTTCTCAATGAGTCCAGCAGCACTTGAAAATCTCTTTGGTAGTCTTGCTGCAGGCTGGCCTGCCAGCTCCAGCATGTGTATGTGTTTGTGTACGTGCTGGAGAGATAAATTCATCACATACTTAGTGACCTTTTTTTTTCCCCCCACCAGCTTAGCTTTTCTGCAAACTGATCTCTATCTTTTACACACTGAAAACTGATCCGGACAGAAATGGCCTTCAAAGTGATTCTGAATTTTGAGTTGTATATTAAATGAAAACATATATGAAGCAGTATCTTGCTGGCAGAGTGTAGGAGACACTGATGTAAACACAAACGCAGACTGTTCAGCTGCCATCTTTAATGTGACTTTGATGCATCGAGATAGCAACAGAATGGAGTCAGTTTGCAACTGAATTGGTTATATTGGCAATTAAATGCAATCTGTCTGTGATAAACTGATTCTAATTTACACAAATAATTAATTGCAATTTTTTAAAAAAAAATCATAAACCTGTTGCTGTCTACATACACACAAGTTTGAATTAAATAGAAATTCACATTAACTACTTACATTCTTAGTTCAGCCAGAGCCTCAGATTTAAAATAGAAATTCCTCTACAAATAGTGACGTAGTCGCTGCAGGATGATGATTCAACTTCAATAGGCTCCCTGTAATCTGTCCACATTTATAAATTAGAGGGTTGTTATTTGCAAATCTTTGCCTGTTTGTCTGAGAGAGATTGCAGTCAGAGTCACACCCACCTGGTGACCTTTGTAATTGCCCTGTGATCACAAGTCACCCAGGTGTTTGACGCTCAACCTCTTGGTGACTAAATAGTCAACACCAACTTCTTGCAATTGGTCGGTGAATTTTGAAAAAAAACAACTTTGAGGCAATCGCTTATTTTTAGTCTAGTGTGACTGAACCATTATCATGCTGGGAGAGGGGTTATTGTCATCAGGGAGTGCTGTACCCACAGAGAGGGTGCTAGTGAGTTGTGCATGTCAAAATAACATTCACATACATATGCTCAGGAGGCTCAGAAGGTAGAGCAGGTTATCTACTAATTGGAAGGTTGGTGGTTTGATCCCTGGCTGCTCCAGTCTGTATGCCAAAGTATCCTTGGGCAAGACACTGAACCCCAAGTTGCTCCTGATGCATCCATTGGAGTGTGAATGTTAGATAGAAAGCACTTAGGTTTAGAATAAAAGTGCTTGTATGAATGTGTGGGAATGGGTGAATAAAGACATGTTATATAAAGTGCTTTGAGTGCTCAGGTAGAGTAGAAGCACTATATAAGAACCAGTCCATTTATCAGTGATCGGTATAAGACATTACAAATTAACATATATTCAGATTATTATTATTGTATTGTAACAAGTGGTTTTGCTGGTTAGGTAGTCAGATATTTAGTTACCCTTTAAATCTGTAAAAAGGTAAATATGTTGTACAGCATGCCAAGGCACCGCTCCTTCTGTTGTGACAAATTGGGGGAAAAAAGGAAATTCCAGATACAAATGCAGTGTTTTTGTCTCTCTCCCACTCCTTTGCATGCAAGTGGAACGTATATAACAGTTGTGCCAGTCAGGTAAGCTAGCGTGATGACCTTTATTCACATTATTCTGTGCCTGGGTGATAATGTGTCTGTCAGCTGCTAAGGAGCTCTTCTTGCAGATGCTTTTGTAGAAGAACCTGCAAGCTAATTACAGCTCCACAACCTCAATGGCTAGCTTCCAATATGGCTGTTGCTCCAAAGGAAATGACTGCACTTGCTGCTGGTTATGTTGTGCAGTAGTTGCTAGTTATATATGCAATGATATATAAGCCAAATGCAAAGGGGTGTATATTTTTGGTAATGCATAAGTATTCTAATGAGCAGCTTTTGTCAATATAGTAACGCTACAACGTAGCAAATTACTTTTAAATAGCAGTAATCTTGTCATAAAACAAGTTACTTTTAAAAGTAACAAACGCTGTTCACATGTACGGCAGAATGAGAAAACCGTCTGATTTCTCAGCGCAATTTTCAGCGTTAAGACTCCAGGTCACTGGCCTCACTCTGTTGTGTTTGTATGCTAATTAGTGTGTGCAGGTGCCTGCCTGCATTAGCTCTTCTTCCTATTGTTCCTTCTTTGTTGCACGCACAGCAGGGCAGATGTGATTTCGAATGAGCAGTTTCCTCTTCTTGTTTGTTGCCATTATTAGTTTGTTTGTTAGGTTAAAATTGACTATACCTAAAAAGCATGAAGAGTATGCG